>NC_089503.1:363350896-363690896 GCF_036850995.1 Saccopteryx leptura | reverse complement strand
CCCCCGTTTTTATTGAATTTATTGGGCTGACATTGGTTATTGAGGCATTTTCAATTTGCTCATTTGGAACAAATTTTGTATGTTGAATACAGTTGGTTTCTAGCACTGACTCATTTTCCAAATACAAATAATACCCCACCCCCAACTGACTTTCTCCTGCCAGCTTGCTGTCCAACTCTTCTTTAAAGTGCTGTCAGAACATGGTCAGCTCATCATTAAAAGGAAACAGGCTTCTTGCCCACTCTTACAAAAGTAGAATGGAGTCAGATAATTTGACTTTTAAATGATAAGAAATGAAGAATGAAAAAAGAACACTCAGAAACCTAATTTCTAGGCTCAGGACTATTATTATGAGACACTTAAATAAATGAGATACCCAGAAATGAAAGGAAAAGCTGCAATTTGCAAAGCTTTGAGTAGAATGCAGCAGAATTTCCATTTCCTTTTAAATATCAACTAGCTATCATGTGAGTCAGTATAAATAAATCAAGAAACCAAGGAGTCATGGAAGACAACAGTAGTTTCATGTGGGCAGACAAGTCTTCAGGCAACTCAGCATGAAAACTTGGCCATATGCTCAGGCCTGTTTCTTTGTATTTAGGTTTTTGATGCAAATTCCATTCCTGTCTTGAGAAAATAAACCCAGAAGGTCTTCAAAGCCAACAATGACAAACTCATTTTACTCAAGTGCCAATAATGTCAGCTCTAAAAAATAACCGAGTTTTCAGTTCTATCTAATCAAATAATCATCTTGACCATTTTTGCAGCCATAGTTGCTTATGGAACTGATGAAAGTGACCATTTGTTTGAGATAAAGTCCAAAGTCAGTTAAAGAAGTTTAGTACCTGTGCTGCCCACGCGAGCACATTCCACTTCTCTTTGGAGGTTTGTGCCGACTTCATTAGAATAACGTTTTGCAGGGTAAAAATAGTTTATCCTACCACAGCTGCTCTCCATTTGTCAATTTACAACTTCCTCTCTATTTTAAAAAAATTATTTATTTATTCATTTTAGAGGGGGGGAGAGAGAAAGAGCGAGAGAAGCAGGGAGGAGCAGGAAGCATCAACTCCCATATGAGCCTTGACGGGGCAAGCCCAGCGTGTCGAACCAGCGACCTCAGCGTTCCAGGTTGACATTTTATCCACTGCACCACCAGGTCAGGCCTCTCTCTAATTTTTGAGTGGTGCCGCATTAGAGCCATCTCTTCAAGCCTCAATTTTTGTATTTGTGGCATGGCTAAAATAACACCTCTAAAATAATATAAACTTGTTGCAATGATTAGTGGAATAGCACGAAGAACTTCACACAGGGCCTGGCATATAGTAAATGCTCAGTAAGTCTTCACTATCTTTCCTTTCACTATTAAAGAGGTCAACTTGGAAGTCATTAAACCTTCGTAGTCTTAGCTTTTTAGTTATGAAAGACAATGTCTTGATGTACGCTTGTAGATTATTTGGGCAGTGATCCCAGCCAGCATGACCAGGAGTGGGAAATTAAGACTGGCAAGAGTAGAATACCATTAGAAGTACCCTGATCATCCAGTTATGATGGTGATCTAGCGGGCTCAGTCCCTCTGCGGTCCCACTGAGAGACTTTATAAACCAGCTGACTTTGAGCAACTTCATTCATTTAGCTCAGGACTGTATAAGTTTTATTACTTTCTAAGAGTGTTACCGCATGAAAAGCTTGTGAAGCACTGTAATAAAGAGTCCCAGAGAAAATACAGAGATGTAACCTGGAGAAAGGGAAATTTAGGTTCAGCAGTGTGGTCAGAGGGGGTGAGATCAGAAGTTGGAGACTTAGGGTCTTTGTATACTTGAAAAACTGTCCAGGAAAGAAAAAAATCAGGTAAAAACTATGCCAATAGGTGGAAAACCCAAGGAGGCAAATAAAAGCCTCTTTCAGAGTCTCCCAAAGTAAAATGAACTGCTTGTGAAGGGCAACACATGATCTCATTTAATTCTTAGAATATCATGTGAATTAAGATCTTTACTTTTCGCCTCAACCCCCAACCAAACTATGTGTTTTACAGATGATAAAATGGACATTTTAGAGGTTTTGTTGTTCACCCAAGGTCACAAAGCTAGTTACTGCCAATGCAAAGTTGGGACTTGAGTTTGTCTGATGTTGGAGCCCATCCCTTTTTCTTCATCGCAGACTGAATTGTTCTCTTTCCCGGGAAATGCTTAAGCAGAGATAGGTTGTCCTATACCATGGGAAAGAACCAGCTGACTTCCAAGCCTTCTGCTGTTGGTGATGCCGTCATACTGTGAAATAGGTAGGTGTCATATGCTAAACCCTTAGTACTACCTTTAATTTAATAATTGTCTGCTTCTTAAATTAAAATGTTAAGTTTCTGTTTATTTTAATGGCCATTAAATAAATGTTCTTGAATTACCTTTGATTTAGTACTAATAAAAACTGGTTTGTTAATTTTATAAAGTATTCATTATTAGCATCTCTCTTTAGTTATACTGCAATATGCTGTTTGAATCGATCAAAGCTTAGAGAACCAGAGGCGATTAAAAAAGTCAAGCAAGAAAAGGTTATAAGTTAATAAAGGCTAGAAATGGAAACGAAAACCGAGGTCCAGACACAGAAAATGCAGGCCAGATTATGCCTGAGTCCGAGAAAAGATCTGAGAGGCACGCAGAATGAAGCCTGTTATAACGAGAGGTTGCTGAGCTCTAGGAGTTGAACATGGGGGCGGGGGGAGGGGGGGGGCAGAAGCACAACCTTTTACTTTGCCCAACGTTGTTTGGGCTTTGAAAGAGTAATGGCTTTTGCTTTTGGCTTTACATTTTAAGTAAGATGAATTTATTTATTTATTTATTTATTTAAATTTTATTTTTTTTAATGGGGTGACATCAATAAATCAGAGTACATATATTCAAAGAAAACATGTCCAGGTTATCTTGTCATTCAATTATATTGCATACCCATCACCCAAAGTCAGATTGTCCTCTGTCACCTTCTATCTAGTTTTCTTTGTGCCCCTCCCCCTCCCCCTTTCCCTCTCCCTCTCCCCCCACCACCCTTAACCACCACACTCTTAGTAAGATGAATTTAGATGAGCCCTATGATCATTACTAAACTGTTGGGGGTGGATAGAAGGTTCTATGGATTACGTAAGTTGTTGCTTCAGTCTCTAGCAGGAGGGCAGGGAGGCGTCTGGCCAGTCACTCCTTAGTCACAGGAAACTCCTTCTTGTAAAGTCAGGAATGTAGTCAGAATGCCCGCTAGGTGGTGCTCTAATTATTGTATAGAATTCCATGAATTCTATGGATATGAGGATATAAACTGTTAAAACTGAAGGTATTCTACCATTTCAGCCTCAAGACATGAAGATTTCATATTTTGAGAGGACTATCAGTACTTTGCAAAATATGTGATATCAAAGTGTCTACCCACAAATAGTGAAAAAAATACTGCCTCAGAATTAAGGTTAACATTGTTGGTATCAGCCTGGATTTCATTCAATATTTTTTCCATTAAGCTTTTTTTTTTTTTTTGTATTTTTCTATTAAGCTTTAAGAAGAATTCTAGTACACTAGGTTTTGGAGCATTCATAAAGATTTTAATTTATATTGTTATACCTTTTGGCCACCAACACTGTTAAGTTGTTTTTCCACACTTGTACCTCGTCTTTCAATGTCATCCCCAAAAGGTATTAAGATGTGGATCAATAATTCTGTCAAAAACAGTGATGACGGGGGGAGGGAAATAAAAGTCAAGCAGAATGAAATTCTGGTTTCTGAGATAAGAAAGCAAGACTATAGTTAAAAGTAAGTGGTGTTGGCTCTGGGCAGGTAGCTAGCTCAGGTGTTTAGAGCGTCGTCCGGACATGGCGAGGTTGGGGTTCCATCCCTGGCTAGAGCACATATATGAATCAACCAGTGCCTGGGGGAGGGGCCCTGTGCTGGTCCTGCAGCAGGGAGGAGGGTGTACAGCAGGGGTCCCCAAACTTTTTACACAGGGGGCCAGTTCACTGTCCCTCAGACCGTTGGAGGGCTGGACTATAAAAAAAAACTATGAACAAATTCCTATGCACACCGCACATATCTTATTTTAAAGTAAAAAAACAAAACGGGAACAAATATATTTAAAATAAAGAACAAGTAAATTTAAATCAACAAACTGACCAGTATTTCAATGGGAACTATGGGCCTGCTTTTGGCTAATGAGATGGTCAATGTGCTCCTCTCACTGACCACCAATGAAAGAGGTGCCCCTTCTGGAATTGCAGCGGGGGCGGATAAATGGCCTCAAGGGGCCGCAGTTTGGGGACCTCTGGTGTACAGGGATACTCAGGGACAGGGCGACATGGGGAATTCAGCACAAAATGCAGCGTTAAAAGTAATCCTTGGCCTGACCAGGCAGTGGCGCAGTGGATAGAACGTTGGATTAGGATGCAGAGGACCCAGGTTTGAGACCCTGAGGTCGCCAGCTTGAGTGCAGGCTCATCTGTCTTGAGCAAAATGCTCACCAGCTTGGACCCAAGGTTGCTGGCTCAAGCAAAGGGTTACTCGGTCTGCTGAAGGCCCGCGGTCAAGGCACATATGAGAAAGCAGTCAATGAACAACTAAAGTGCTGCAACAAAAAACTAATGATTGATGCTTCTCACCTCTCTCCATTCCTGTCTGTCCCTATCTATCCCTCTCTCTGATTTTCTCTCTGTCCCTGTAGTAAAAAAATAAAATAAAAAAAAGAAAAGAATAAAGCAATAAATGCTATGTCCCAAAGTGTTGTGTTGGCGAAAACATCTAAAAAGCTGTGACATTCTAAGGGACATAGTATATAGTACAATATATGGACACGATATGCCTAAACTGTTTTCTTATCTTCTCCTTCTTCTAGTCTGCTGAGGTTTTTTTTTTTCTTTTTCTGAAGCTGGAAACAGGGAGAGACAGTCAGACAGACTCCCGCATGCGCCCGACCGGGATCCACCCGGCACGCCCACCAGGGGCGATGCTCTGCCCATCCTGGGCGTCGCCATGTTGCGACCAGAGCCACTCTAGCGCCTGGGGCAGAGGCCACAGAGCCATCCCCAGCGCCCGGGCCATCTTTGCTCCAATGGAGCCTTGGCTGCGGGAGGGGAAGAGAGAGACAGAGAGGGAAAGCGCGGCGGAGGGGTGGAGAAGCAAATGGAATCGAACCCGGGTCCTCCGCACGCTAGGCCGACGCTCTACCACTGAGCCAACCGGCCAGGGCTAGTCTGCTGAAGTTTGAAGAGAACCACAGGGGAAAGAGGAGCTGTGGATGGGGGGCGTGGCTTCAGGATAGGACCCATGAAGGAGGTGGGAAAGGGCGTGACTTCAGGACAGTTCCCATGAAGGAGGTGGGAAGGGGTGTTGAGCACTTGGGGAGGGAATAGGGGGCCTCGTTATGAACCCAGGTACAGACTAGGAGACCTCTTCCATCAACATTGCTCTGGCACTCTGTGGAATATTCTCCCCTCTCCAAGGGATAATTTTATTGTTACAATGAAGCAAGGAAGAAAAAAGAGAGAGAAACTAATATTCCTTCAGTGACAGTTTTTTGTGCGTATTACTTGTCAACTCTGTGCCAGGCACTGAGAAAAGCACTGGGCACGGCCTGGAGCATCCATTAAAGACAGCGGGTTGTGATGGCTTCAAGTGTTTGTTCTGCTACCAAAAGCAGTGAAAATATGGTCTGTGAACCAACCCCTCAGCCCCACTCAGTGAAGGCATGGCACTTGAGGTTTGGCTTCCAAACTGGTTTAGCATCTTGTTTCCAAGTCCTGTCTTGAGAAGGACTTGGAAACGTTTTATGTGAGGGGAGCTGCACATTAGAGCTGGAAAATCGGACTGCTTACTTTACTGGTCTCCTTTTATTTAAAAAAAAGAAAGAAAAAATTTAATGTTAACATTTGGACACTGCATTTGCTAAGTCTGGGAGGAAAAGGCAAGCCCTGCTTCACCGCCTTTCAGTTCCCGGGTCAGGTAGTTTGCTTTTCAGCGGGAGAAAAAAACCTAGGGAACTACTGGAAAAAATCCTCCCAGCATTTTGAACACAGAAACCTTTTGTGGATCAGTAACTACAGGGCCCTTGGGAGAATTTCCAGGAATTCAAGACCGCTGGATCAACATAACCCAGGCAGGATGCGTGCATCCCCTTTGTGGAGAACTGTATGTCTAGATCGAGATAAGCTTCTTTTTGCACCTAGGGACTTAGGGGAAAGAGGGATGGGATAGGCTACAGGCGGGATGATGAATATAGTGAATAAGATTAGTGTCCTTCAACAACATGTTTGTGGCCCTCCTAGGAGGTCCAGGACTGTGCTGTGCTCCAGAGCAGAAAATAACGCGGAGCTTTGTCTTCTAGGAGCTCGCCGACAAGTGGGTGAGACAGATCAATGTGCCAAAATCAATCAGTGTGGTACTGTGCTGGTATGGGGTGAGTGGACGTCAGGGAAGGCCTGGGCTGAATCCTCAGGCAGCAGTCCTTACCCAGGAGAAGGTTTGGGTAAAGGGCTTCGGACATTGAGGACATTCTACGTGCATGAGGTAGGCTGGGGCGTAAGTGGTTCGGGACGATAAGGGAAAGCGAGAGATCAGGCTGAAGAGGGTGGTCCTCTCCCGCCATGAAGCCCCACCCACCACGCTAAGAAATTTGGACAGCCTCCTCAACACTCCCCGGAAACACTGAGGGATCATTTAAGGCTGTGAGCATTTAAAAAGATGTGCTTTTTTGTTTTGTTTCTTTAATCTTTATTTTTTTCACTCACTGAAGAAAATTGGGAGGCTTTGTAGAAAGGTGTAAAGAGAAATATAAAATCAACTTTAATTCTATCACGCAGAGACAACCATTGCTAAAGTTTTGGCATATTTGGCATGTATCTATCTACAATCTACAAGTTTATGATCATTTTATATATAAAATTGTATTTTGTCTTTCTTATTAATGTTATTTCCTGAACATTTTCCTACTTTATATTCTTTTTATTTATAAATTTCTACTTTTGAAATCATTTGAGATTTACAGAAGAGTTCTAGCATATTCTTCACCCAGCTTTCTCATCTTTCTGTCAAAATGCATTTACTTCTAATACATTTCCACTGAGTTTCTTTTTTTTTTTTTTGTATTTTTCTGAAGCTGGAAATGGGGAGAGACAGTCAGACAGACTCCCGCATGCGCCCGACCGGGATCCACCTGGCACGCCCACCAGGGGTGACGCTCTGCCCACCAGGGGGCGATGCTCTGCCCCTCCGGGGCGTCGCTCTGCCACGACCAGAGCCACTCTAGCGCCTGGGGCAGAGGCCAAGGAGCCATCTCCAGGGCCCGGGCCATGGAGCCTTGGCTGCGGGAAGGGAAGAGAGAGACAGAGAGGAAGGAGGGGGGCTGGAGAAGCAAATGGGCGCTTCTCCTATGTGCCCTGGCCGGGAACCGAACCGGGTCCCCCTCACGCTAGGCCGACGCTCTACTGCTGAGCCAACCGGCCAGGGCCACCACTGAGTTTTCTAAAGTGACTACTAACTAAACTGGAAAACTGGCCATGGTGCTGTGAGCCAATGGACGTTTTCGGGCTGAAACACGACTGTGCTTGAACAGGGATCTGGAGTCTCAGCGCACTTACCTGGAGAGTGGGAATTCTGGGTAAAAGCACTGTTCTGGGCGGGGAGGGGCTCTCAGTAGATGGGGCTTCAGGACCCCACGGCTTAGCTTGCGTGTAGGAGTAGCTGTGAGTCCTACTTCCCCATGAATCCTGACTCACTAAGATATTGGTAAGTGATCTGCAGATGTTTCTTTTTAAATTTAAAAAAAGTAATAAAACTGAGTTTATGCCCTGTGCTCTTGACTAGTTGAAACCTTGAGTCTGATCCAACATTTACTGGCATTGCTCAAGGCCAAATGCTGAATGGCTTATGATCAATTCTAAAGTACTGGGTTAAATCACTGGTTCCTCACAGATCATCCAAGGAAAATATGAAGTGCTGGCAAAAGTTACCACTAATGATAGAAACAAACTATTCCCAAGCCTCAGTCCTAGACCCGTGGCTTGTTCCTTTTCACCATCCGATATGATTTCTTCCTTTTTAATACATCCCTAACTGTCTTAGGGCCATTTTCACACTATGCCATTCACATGTGCATGAGCTGTGTTTATTTCTTATTATCTTGTATATTTCTTGAGAGTAATGCTTTATCTTCTTTTTTTGTGTGACAGAGACAGACAGAGGGTCAGACAGGGAAAGACAGACAGGAAGGGAGAGAGTTGAGAAACATCAATTCTTCGTTGCGGCACTTCAGTTGTTCATTAATTGCTTTCTCTGTATCTTCTTTATTTTTATGTACTGCACAGTTCTCAGCACAGGGCCTTGCTATTTATCACATGCTAAATAAATCCTTTTAAAATTCAAATTTATTAATCCTCTACACTCTTTCTCTTATAGAAATCATGGAGTCTCAAAGCTTCAAGTTATATCTTTTAGTATACAAATTCTTTTGCGCATCTCAAAATGCTTCCTAAGTGGTGCTAGTTCAATAACCCAATTTCATTGCAAATTTCAGAAAGCTAATATTGAAATAATCCTCATTTTCAGTCTCTTCCTGTGATGGGCTGAATTGTGTCCCCTTCCTCCCTCCCAATTCTAATGTTGAAGTCCCCAGATACCTCAGGATGTGACTATATTTGAAGATAGGGTCTTTCGAAGAGGTGAGTAGGTAAAATGAGGTCATGTGGGAGGCCCTTAATTTCTATGGCTGGTTGTCCTTATATGAAGAGGAGATTGGGGCACAGACAGGCATGGATGGAAGATGATGTGAAGACAGAGAATGAATGGCTGTCTACAAGCCTAGGAGAGAAAAAAGAAGCAACCAACTCAGGTGAAACCTTGATCTTGGACTTCTAGCCTGCACAACGGGAAGGAAACAAAAGCCCCCAGTCTGTGATATTTTGACATGGTAGTCCAAAAAAGACACTTCCTTTACACGAATTATAGACTGGCTTTCCCAATGCACCTCCACATTTTTGTCACTTATGAACATTCTCTCAGGCACAAATATTTGAAGGTCTTTTTCCCAACACTCTCAACCCCTCTTATCAACAGTAAATATTTTTGTGTTTTTATTTTTCCCTCTATTGGCTCTGCTATTACTCTAGTCCACCTCAATTTTGATTCTTGTTTAATAGCCTCGACACAATTCTCTTGCTACACAGATCTCAGTATTATTTCTCTGTTATGATACTTTCCCGTATGTACTCTGAGTGCAACTCATACTGAATGACTGACACTTGGAGCACTTCTTTGTCCATCTTGTTGCCTCTGTTGAGAGTGCCCTTTCTCTCTTCCCTAAGGCCTAGTGATCTAGGATCTGGACATAACCATATGCTTTCTTGCTGACCTCTCATCTGACCTATATTTCTCACTTTGGCATGTATTTTTTATTTCACTAGTCTCAATCTCCTTACCTGTCTCTCTGCTCTGTTTCTATACTAGCTATAGTTTAAAATATCAAATTAACATTGAGTAACCCCTACAATAAAAAAGGTGCTTATCCATATAGTATACCCTATATTCAAGTAGCAGTTACCGAACATTAACCTAGGATTATGTTAGAGTTTTTGGTTTAGTCTCAGACTATACTAGCTTTGTGACTTTGGGAGACTCTGATAACGTTTTTTCACCCTCAACTTTAAAGTAAAGATAATATTTAATTTCACTTGTGTATTATGAAGAAAAGTAGGTTAAACATCTGAAATATTGGTAAGGCACTAAGAAAGCAATATTTGGTGTTATTTGTTGTTGTTGGCCTTCTTGACATTTGCCTTAGTGTCTTTTATTGTCACTGGTCATGTATTCCTAAGTGCCTGGCAACTTCTTTGAAAGACTAGATCATGGCTCATATATTATTTCTTACTCCTACAGAACCTAGTTGTTGTTTAATAAATATTGAAATTAAAAAAATATAACCCCTAAAATAACAATAGTTAAAAATGCTTTTAAGTAGAGTGATTATTCAACATACTTTGCACAAGATTATTCTGGTTTACTGTTGTTGTTTCAGCATAATTTTTATAGTATCCCCTCTCACTTTCAAAAGTCTACTTATTTGGACAATAAAATATATATGGTCACCCTGCCCATGAATGACCCTGTTTAACGGAACCATGGTAGTTTGTTTCGTGAAAATGTAAGGGGTACAAGGGACAAATGTCTCTGAAGGAAGAAAAGCCTGAAGATAAAAAGAGTTGAATCCAAAAGTAAAGGTTCCATTTGGGAGGACATTTCGGCAAATGGACATTACAAAGCCTGCGGGTAAATTTATTTTCCTTAAATGTTTGGATGTCAGATAAGATAAACCAGCTGTACTTCACTTCAATATTGCCAAGTTTAGTCTTTGAGTTTAACTTTTGGCAGATACGCTTGGATGCCATACAGCTTGCAAAGCTATTAATCATACTGTTAAAATGTGTGTTGTCAAAAGTTAAAGATATAGTCTATATTCTGACTTTAAATGATGTTTGTTTTTAATCACCCACGTGATACATGTATATCATTTTGTTGTGCCTAGTTAAAACGACATTAAGTTATAGAGAGTAAAAATGTCTGTCCCTCCATCACCTCTCATCCAAAAATCTCGCTTTTCCATCTGTAAACCAATTTTAATCAAAAAACAACACAAAGTAAAATTTGAGTACAACTAAATTAAAATATTAAAACATGCTAGAGATGCAATAAATTAGTAATTTTTAATTGGAACAATGTTTCAGAAAGAGAATTTGGCAAAAAAAAAAATCAAAATGTCAAACATGTCCTTTGACCTAGCAATTTCAGCTCAAAGGAATAAAACCATACAAAGTTGTATATGCAGTGATATTCATTGCATTATAGTTTGTAATAATGAAAATCTAGACAAGATTTAATGTGTTATTAATAGAAAATTGGTTAAATATATGATACGTTTATGCAATGGAGTAATAAATGGAGTCATTAAAGATGATAATGTTAGGGCTACATTTATTGGTAGGGAGAGAGGTCCACAGCATGTCACTAAATAAACAAAAGCAATTCAAACAGTTTTTTTATAAATAAATTTTTATTAATTTCAATGGGGTGACATCAATAAATCAGGGTACACATATTCAAAGAAAATATGTCCAGGCCATCCTGTCATTCAATTCCGTTGCATACCCATCACCCAAAGTCAGACTGTCCTCTGCCACCTTCCATCTAGTCTTCCCCGTGCCCCTCCCTCCCCCTCTCCCTCCTTCCCTCCCCCTCTCCGCAACCACCACTCTCTTGTCCATGTCTCTTAGCCCCGTTTTTATGTCCCACCAATGTATGGAATCCTGCAGTTCTTGTTTTTTTCTGATTTACTTACTTCACTCCATATAATGTTATCAAGATCCCACCATTTTGTTTAAGTGATCTGATGTCATCATTTCTTATGGCTGAATAGTATACCATGGTGTATATGTGCCACATCTTCTTTATCCAGTCTTCTATTTTTTTTTTACAGTGATTAAAGCCTTTAAGCAAACTCTTGGCCAATACAGCAAGAATCCATAAAAGAGTAGTGTCCTTAACATGTTCACCAAGTCCAAGTTGGCCCCAAACCATGCCAAATCCCTGAAAAATGCAACCCAACCACAGTTCAGTCTGTTAAGAGCTGTCACAAGGAACAGGAGTCCAGGAAAAGTCCACCTCCAGGAAAAGTCCATATGGCACTGGAATTGTTGTCACAATTCTATACTTTGCAGCTCACGTCCAAGTCCCAGTGACCACTGCTTCTAGCTAGTAATGATTCAGGTAGACTGGAAAAGCCATCTGCAGCATGTGTGGAGATAGAGCTTCTGTTCTCCTCTCAGGGAAGAGCAACCTCCTCTGAGACCAGGTTGCTCTTCCCTGGAGCTCTGTGACTGTGGCTTGGTAAAGAGAACCTTGGGATACACTAAGCTGGGTGGCAAAGGTAGATTCATAATAGAAGTTGGCAAAAGGGGGAAAGAGAGCTCTAAATTAGGAGTAGATTCCAGCCTGAAATATGAGTGGGGCATTGAGGTAGGAGAAATAAAGGAAACACTATATATTAAACAAAGCAGCAGAAAATAGGACTATCAACACCCACAACAGAGATCTTCGAGGGAAGAATAAAAATCCTGACTATTCAGGCAAGACAATTAAGTGGCCCTTGTGCAAATGAGATCAGTTTACCTGTTTCTTGGAAGAAATACCCTAGGCTCGTCCACAGTGTCGTAGATGGGGCTGACGGCCCTGGGCACCTTCAGCCTTCAGTGGCAAACCCCAGCATTCTGGGCAAGGTTAGGTCATAGGTGGCTGGAGCAGGGCTGGAAGAGACTGAACCCTCCCTTAGAGGAGCGAGGGGAAAGCCCACCTTCCAGTGTCCCTGTTTCCTCACAGCAGAGGCATGTAAGCCTGGCAGGATTTAGCTCAATGACCTTCCTTTCCACTATTGAAGCAGGACCCAGATGGCATCCTATGAGATCCCTTTGGGGCGTTGGAGCCTTTAAGGGTGCATCCTAAAAGCTGGTAGTTCCCCTGATCTCTATTGGGCTTTTTCTGCCTCTTGGGATCTTAAAAGCCATGCTCAGAAGATCTCGCTGAGGGGTTTGAGGATCCCCATCCGCCTATATAAATCTTTTCCATATATCTGGAGCTATTTGGAAAAAGACAAAACAGTGTTATTAGCTGGATCAAATAAAGAAGGTAGTAGTTTGCAGGAGAAAAAGATTTGTTCATCAGCATTCAAAAGAAATTAAAAAATTTTTAAGTAAAAAGCATGATATGGTAGACCCGTAGGAGTTCCAGGATATGACTCCCCCCTTTTAAATTTTTTTAAATTGACCTTAAAATATTTGCTGGGTACACTTTAATGATACCTTGACTTTAAAGATTGTAAGATATACATATAATCCGAAAGGTTTGACAAAATACAGTAAATGCTTTTGCTCCATATGCAGGAGCATTGTCAGTTTAACCAGTTTAGGAAATCCAATAATAGAACAATGCATACAGACAATGAGCTATAACATGCTTAGCAGCCTCTCCTGTTCTTCAAACAGTTTTATAGTATAATCACTTTCATATATATCTATAAATCCAGGTAATATAAATATATAAACACACACACATATATAATAAACTTTTACTATTTATATATCTAATAAACACACATGAAGGGAAATAAAAAAAAGTTAATAGTAGTCCTTTTTTATTTTAAAATTTTCTTTTTAAATGATTTGAGAGAGAGAGAGAGAGAGAGAGAAACATTGACCTGTTCTGTTTATTTAAGCATTCATAGGTTGATTCTTGCATGTGCCCTGACAGGGGACTGAACCAACAACTTTGGTGTGTCTCGACAGTTCTCTAACCAACCGAGCTACCTGGACCAGGCAGTAATAATTATTTCCAAATGGTAGAGTCTTTGAGTTTTTTTCCTTTGTCATCTTTTCTATACCAATTTAATTTTTATAATAAAGATATATTACTTTATAATCAGAGAAAAGAAACTTTTGTTTGTTTTAAAAAAAATTGGTAGGATTCCAGTTTTCAAGCTTTACTTGTAAATCATCTGTGTATGAGTTGTTTATTTTGCTCTGGCCGGATAGCTTGGTTGGTTAGTGCATTGACTTGATAGGCAAAGGTTGCAGGTTCAGATCAATGTTTCTGTCTGTCTGTCTCTCCCCCTTCCTCTTTCTATAAAATCAAGAAAATAAAAATTTACAAAAAGAGTTGTGTCTTCCCCTCCAGCTGGTGTGAGAATATTTTGCTAACATTTTTGGTGCCAATAATTACATCTACATATCAAATATATCTACACTCTGAAGCAAGATTTGTTTTTTATCAGTAAGACTTGAGCTTTCTATTTATAGTAGTGTAGATGTAGAATATCTGATTCAGTGCCTAGAAGTTTAACCAGTAGCAAACCGCTATGTTATTTTGGAATAATTAGTCTACATTAATTCTATAGAAAAAGAGTCCTAAATCTCTCTTCTGCCAAAAAAAACCCCACAACAAAACAATAATAATAATAATAATAATAATAATAATTGGAGTGAGAAAAGGCTGGTTAACATGTTTGATTGATAGCATATTGTGGTTTAATGAGATGAAATTATAGTCTTTAGCTTTGTTCTTTTTCAAATGGTTTTAAATTTATTGATTTTAGGGGTGGGGGGGAGAGAGAGACAGGAACAGCAATCTGTTTTTGTATGTGCCCTGACCAGGGACCGGCACCGGCAACCTCTGTGCATCAGAATGATGTTTTAATCAACCCGGGCCATCTGGCTAGGGCTTTAGCTTTGTTTTTTAACGAATTGATTGCTTTTAAGGAAATAAAAAGAAAGTATATGGGAGAGAGGTGAGAGAGGAAAATACAGATCTTCCAGGAGCTTAAAGGAAGGACTACTTTCTCTCCTTTTTAAAAATGTCTTCTGCGTGGCAGATCTTCATTGCCAAAATTCTGATGCTCATCACCACGTGAACGGGTCCACAGGCATCTGAACTCCTCATTTACAAAATGGAAGGCATTGCCTTCTTCCCACATATCTGCCGTTGATCCCTTGGTTTTTCAACACGCCAGAGAGCAAAACCACCATCCCCAACACCCAGATTAAAATAACCTGTACATTTGGCTGGAAGGAATGGAGGAATGGGCACATCAGCTTCACCTGGGAGAACATACTGCTGCCAGACTGTCCAGCTTGAATTCAGTCACAAGGACACATGGGCCAAGGACACAATGACTGGCTAATACTCTTCAAAAGAATCCAGGATGTGCAGGACCAAAAAGTCTCAGGAACGGTCCTTTCTAAAGGAGACTAGGGGAACATGACAACCGAACGGGTAAGAAATGAAAGACATCTGCGGGACAGGGTCTCTGGTGTCAGCTGCTGAAGCTTGACAGGCAATTTTTAAATTCTATTTTGTACTTAAAAAAAATAAGCCTGAATTATATAAAAGTGAAAAGTTACAAAATTTAAACATCAGTTACAAAAACATATCAACTTGTAGCCTGGTCCTCTGTGCTGACAGAACGACAAGACCAAAGAGATGAGGCGGGGCAGTGCATGGCTGGAGGGGTGCTGGGCACACGCGGGCACCCGGGGACACGAGCCTGGAAAGCAGGGCTGGAGGCAGACGTGAGAGGAGTCAAGTGTCACCATGGAGAGCTCAGATCAATCAGCTACAAAATCGGGCCTTCGTGCGAGCAGTGGGTTCCCCTTCATTTCCTCTCCCTCCAAGCTATGAGAACCATTTGCTTCCCTTAAACAGTGAAAACAGTCTTGTATACTGCTACTGACGTTAGAAGTTATGTATAGAGAATGCATCTGAGAACAGTAAAGAACTGAACAAACTCTGAATCGTTCTGATTCTGTGTTCTCCTAGCCTGTTCTTCCATGTCCCATTTGTCAGTAGGCCCTGTCGATGCTATTACTTCACACTGTTTCTTCCACTAGGGTCGGCATCAGAAGCCTGCCTTCGCATCCTCACTTTGCGTTTACTAGTCTAGTGACGGGGCATTTCCTTCTGTGCGTGAGTTTTTCCATGAGTGTCCGTGTGTACTTAGGGGAAGGGTGGGCAGGTTTCCAACGAAATAATGCACACGAAGGTCTTTGTAAATAGTAAGGCACTAGAAAAAGGCTGGGTTTTATCCAGGGCTTTACTATGTATTATCTTGAGCACTTCCCAAATTTTATGATTTTATGAAATTGGAAAACTTGATTAACTGACTTAGAATTTCCCATTTCATAAAATAAATACATACATTTTCCTCAGTACATCCTTTTATAAAAGGCAGGACGTTTTAACAGAAAAATGCTAAAGGACATACTTCCAGAATGAAAAGCAATTCCTCCCAATCCTGTACTGACTTACATTTCTATATCACCTGGTCCTTAGTTTGCTCATTTTGCGGCAGACTGTCCCCAATCAGTCATTTCAGGACAAGTATTTGGGAATCAATGTCCTGGGCTAAAATATTTAAAGAGATAATTCCTGAGCTGCTTTGTGTGTGTGTGTGTGTGTGTGTGTGTGTGTGTGTGTGTGTGTGTGTGAGAGAGAGAGAGAGAGAGAGAGAGAGAGACAGAGAGAGATAGAGAGATAGAGAGAGAGAGAGACAGAGAGAGAGACAGAGGGAGGTATAGATAAGGACAGATAGACAGGAATGGGGAGAGAGATGAGAAGCATCAATTCTTTGTTGCGGCACCTTAGTTGTTTATTGATTGCTTTCTCATATGTGCCTTGACCATGGGGCTACAGCAGACTGAGTCACCTCTTGCTCGAGCCAGCGACCTTGGGCTCAAGCTAGTGAGCCTTGCTCAAACCAGATGAGCCCGCGCTCAAGCTGGTGACCTCGGGGTCTCGAACCTGGGTCCTCCATGTCCCAGTCTGATGCTCTATCCACTGTGCCACCGCCTGGTCAGACCTGAGCTTCTTGTTATCTCATCTTACCTTCTTTCCCAATCCACCTGTACTTGCTACCCAACAAACTGTTGTTAAATGAATTAATATATGAGTGGCCCTGGCTGGTTGGCTCAGTGGATAGAGAGTTGGCCCAGTGTGCGGACGTCCAGGTTTGATCCCTGGTCAGGGCACACATGAGAAATGACCATCTACTTCTCTTTCTCTCTCTCTTCTCTTTCTCTCTCTCTTGCCCTCTTGCAACCAGTGGCTTGATTGGTCTGAGCATGGTCCCAGGCACTGAGAATAACTCTGTTGATTCAGCATCAGCCCCAGATGGGGGCTGCCAGGTGGATCTGGTTAGGGTGCATGTGGGAGTCTGTCTCATTATCACCCCTCCTCTCACTTGGAAAAAAAATGAATGAATAAATGAATGGATAGAGAGACACATTTCTTTCTGAGTCCAAGGAAGAACTGAGTCTAATTCTTTTGCAGCTAATTAAAGGGAGGAAATGCTGGAGGCTGAAGATGAGCCAGGATACTCTAATGTTTTGGTAAGAGAAGTGATCTCTACTTTCCATTTCTCTCCCATAGTCTCTGATGTGCTGTTCAGTTACCTTACCTAAGCCAGAGGTATGTCCTTAAAGTAGCAGAACCCTGCTGGAGAGAGGCCTGCAGGGTTTAGTTCATTCTTCAGGCACAGAAGCTGCTGGCACAGGATGTGTGTCTCTTTCTTCTGCAAAGCACCAGTTGGCAAACCCAGAGGGTTGATGTTCTTTGTCTGCTAAGGACCAGGGGGGAGTGAGGTAGAGTAGATACCCTGACACACATACCACGCACACTTTTCATCACTCATTACCCCTATATGTCTCTATATATATGAAGTCCTTTACTGAATGGTTAGGATAATTTTAAAAGGCACTTCCAACACAACAAGGAGAAGTGTTAAACTTTTAGCTATCTTGGACTTCCCTTTGCATCAGGAACCAAGTCCTGCCGATGCTTCCTCCACTTCAGGCTTGGCTCTCTGGGCCTTAAATGTGCACCTGCCCCTGGTACTCCCTCCATCCTCACAAGCGCCTCCAGCTTCATGTATCTTGGATACATGAAGGATAATAAAAGGAGCAATGTCAGCTCCACCGGGGAAAATAAAGCCTCTCTGCATAAGAGGAGATGTGGATTAGAATAACATCCTGGGCTTCAGATTTGGGTGGGCGAGCTGGATGAGTGTGAATATACTTGCTGTATGTGACTGTTGCGTGTGTGTGTGTGTGTGTGTGTGTGTGTGTGTGTGTGTTCGGTGTGGGGACTGGGTAGTGAATGGATCCACTT
This sequence comes from Saccopteryx leptura, assembly GCF_036850995.1. Taxonomy (NCBI): domain Eukaryota; kingdom Metazoa; phylum Chordata; class Mammalia; order Chiroptera; family Emballonuridae; genus Saccopteryx; species Saccopteryx leptura. Next base: position 363,673,179 of record NC_089503.1, on the reverse strand, counting down.
CCCTGAATGTGCTTTCATGTGTGTCTTCTAGTTGGACTTCAGTCTTCCCCTCAGTAAGAGTAATACGGCTGTTGGTTTCCTGATTAGTTGACGATATATGAGTACATTTTTCAAAGGCAGACAGTAGTTCTTCTGGATAGATCTCAGTTTACACTTGTATTACTATTTTCCCCTGCTAACATAGGTGTGGTTCTCCCTTCAGAAACGATAGTCCTCATCATCATGCTGAGATGCAAAGTCGGGCTGCTTTCCAATTTTGTCCCATAGGAAGCAGCAGCCACATGGAGGACCTTTCATGCTCTCTGCCTCTCCTTGTGCAAGGCACTACTCTTCATGGAAGTATCCTAACCAAAGGGGTTCCTTCTGATCCAAAGGGGATAGGGAAGGCTTATCTTTTCCAGCCTACTCTTAATGTTTGTGTGAGAGAAGCTGATTTTGGAGAAACAGGGTAATTGATTTCTAATAAAACATGTTTTAGGTCTTTTTTTTTTTTTTTTCTTAAAGGTCTTTTTGTTTTGCAAGAAACAGAGAAGGTGATGACCCTAAGTTCAGGATAGCAGTTGTTTCAGTACCTGATGAGGATAAGACTCCTTTTCTTCTGCGTTTTATTATCCTTCCCACCTTGCCTTTCAAAGACTGCTGCCGGAGCTGAAACTCCTGTTGACCCTGAGCTCAGATCACTGTGATGCGTAGTAGTCTTAAGAATGAATAAATAGGCCCTGGCCGGTTGGCTCAGTGGTAGAGCATTGGCCTGGCGTGCAGAAGTCCCGGGTTCGATTCCCGGCCAGGGCACACAGGAGAAGCGCCCATCTGCTTCTCCACCCCTCCCCCTCTCCTTCCTCTCTGTCTCACTCTTCCCCTCCCACAGCCGAGGCTCCATTGGAGCAAAGATGGCCCGGGCGCTGGGGATGGCTCCTTGGCCTCTGCCCCAGGCGCTAGAGTGGCTCTGGTCGCAACAGAGCGACGCCCGGAGGGGCAGAGCATCGCCCCCTGGTGGGCAGAGCATTGCCCCTGGTGGGCGTGCCGGGTGGATCCTGGTCGGTCGCATGCGGGAGTCTGTCTGACTGTCTCTCCCCGTTTCTAGCTTCAGAAAAATACAAAAAAAAAAAAAAAAAAAAAAAAGGAATGAATAAATAGACTCAGAAGCTTCAGACATGAGGATTTGAAATGATTTCCCTTGAGTATAAAGTGGAGAAAGTGTGCCAGGCAGCCTCTGATTCCCTGGTTCTATTTTCCTTTGCTTTCTCGAGACAGATATTCAGAAAACATTCCCAGTTACTTGCTGGCAAGTCAAAAGCTAAGATAGTACTTTCAGTCTCTCCCTTGGGTGCAGGGGTCACAAAATTCTCACATCCAAATGTGAACTAGTTTTACTTTCAAATTTAAATCACCAACTATGACACATTGCCTCATCTGAGCTTTTTATGATAAATAAAATTAGTTAAGGGAAAAACCCACTTTAAATATAAATATCTGGCCTGACCTGTGGTGGTGCAGTGGATAAAGCGTCAACCTGGAACGCTGAGGTCGCCGGTTCAAAACCCTGGGCTTGCCTGACCTGTGGTGGCACAGTGGATAAAGCATCGACCTGGAAACGCTGAGGTCGCCGGTTCAAAACCTTGGGCTTGCCTGGTCAAGGCACATATGGGAGTTGATGCTTCCTGCTCCTCCCTCCTTCTCTCTCTCTCTCTCTCTCTCTCTCTCTCTCTCTTCCCTCTCTATAATGAATAAATAAAATCTTTTAAAAAAAAGAAAAAGAAAAGATCATTCTTTAAAAAAAAACAAAAAAAAAACCCTGGGCTTGCCTGGTCAAGGCACATATGGGAGTTGATGCTTCCTGCTTCTCCCTCCCCCTTCTCTCTCTCTCTCGCTCTCCTCTCTAAAAAAAAATTAATAAAAGAAAAATTTAAATATAAATATCTGTCAAATAATTTCATTATTATTTAGTTTGTTTTTAAAGCAGAGTTACATTGAATATATATAACTATACCCAGGCTATTTAACTCTTGACTCTTTAAGTGTTCCATTTAAATCCATAGTTGAATCATTAGCAAATATTTTTGGCTTTTCAATTTTATCCCCAGCACTTTTCCATATGCTATATTGAGTTCAAGGCAGCTGCTGAATTTTAAACAGTGCATTGAAAATTATGTGCCCAAATAGAAATATGAAAATTGTTGCATAGTTATCCACATGTAGCTAAAAGATAAATATATAAAATGTTTTATCTTCATCTCTCAAAAACACAACTACTAAAACACATTTATTTTACTTAATATTTTGTAAACCTATTAGGGTTAATGGATGTTCTAAACAATCTTGAGCCATTTGGAAGACTGATTTTAAAAAACAGCATTTTCTCCTATAAAATAACCACCCCAAAAGCATAGTACTTCTATCCCCAAGCCAATGCATTCTGGAAATAACTCTGTCATAAAAGTCCATGATCTCTAATTCAAATAAAATAATTATGGAAACAGAAAGCAATACTTGATTTTTAACTTTTTAAAATCTAATTGATTTTAATTTTTTTATTTGTTAAAAACCATTTTAAGTTACTATGTGTAGCATTTACCCCAAAAAACATCATTAGTCAAAAGGCTTACTGTTTATTTATGACTAGATTAGCATTTCTCAAACTGGAGTCATATAAAAAAGTCCTTAAGAAAAAGAAAATTATTGAGGATATTTAACTGTTATTGTTATGGTAGTTTTTATATGTGTACAGTTAAGATACCCACATAAAACCTAAATACATTTACATGTTAAATACAAAAGTGTAAAATCAATATAATTCCAATTAACAGGTTTTTTTGTTGTTGTTGTTTTTTTACAGAGACAGAGAGAGTCAGAGAAAGGGACAGATAGGGGCAGACAGACAGAAACGGAGAGAGACGAGAAGCATCAATCATCAGTTTTTCATTGTGACACCTTAGTTGTTCATTGATTGCTTTCTCATATGTGCCTTGACCATGGGCCTTCAGCAGACCAAGTGTTCCCTTGCTCGAGCCAGCGACCTCTGGTCCAAGCTGGTGAACTTTGCTCAATCCAGATGAGCCTGCGCTCAAGCTGGCAACCTTGGGGTCTCGAACCTGGGTCTTCTGTATCCCAGTCTGACACTCTATCCACTGCGCCACCGCCTGGTCAGGTACCAATTAACAGTATTAACTTTCTAGATGATTTGCTAAAATGAAAGAACATATGTTGGGGTTAATTATAGCAATATTTAGTCACTTTTTTACTTGATGTTTTTTATTTAACCACAGTAACTCATCCCTATCATGGTTACTTATTTATTTTTTTATTTAAAAAAACTAATTTGTTTTTAACCAATACACTTGATTGGAGGGCCAATCAATTTAATTGTTCCCACCAAAAGTTTTCCCAAGCAGTATAAAACTTATACTGCTTGTACACTGTTGCAGGTCAGTATGCATAAAAGCAGAGTTAGAGCAATATATCTACTTGCAGCACAAACTGAGTACTGGCTGGCTGGGCTCAGCAGGATCTTCAGAATCACTAGATGTCTTTGAAATTATGATACAAACCTGGTGAAAACCCAAGTATTCTACCACAAATATCTACTTCAACTACTGTGAAGTCTTAGTTTGTTCAATGAATTGAAGTATCATTTATCTTATTTGACTTTATTTATTTATTTATTTTTTGTATTTTTCTGAAGTTGGAAATGGGGAGGCAGTCAGACAGATTTCTGCATACACCCGACCGGGATCCACCCGGCATGCCCACGAGGGGGCGATGCTCTGCCCATCTGGGGCGTCACTCTCTTGTAACCAGAGCCATTCTAGCGCCTGAGGCAGAGGCCACAGAGCCATCCTCAGCGCCCGGGCCAACTTTGCTCCAATGGAGCCTTGGCTGTGGGAGGGGAAGAGAGAGACAAAGAGGAAGGAGAGAGGGAGGGGTGGAGAAGCAGATGGGCACTTCTCCTGTGTGCCCTGGCGGGGAATCAAACCCGGGACTCCCACATGCCAGGCCAACGCTCTACCACTGAGCCAACTGGCCAGGGCCTATCTTATTTGACTTTAATGAATCATTTTCATGTCTAAGTTCACCTTGATTGTGTTTTCAATAATACTTTATTTTTCCACACTGGTTTGTTTTCACAATAGCAAACCGAACCTCGACTTATTAAATGTCTTAGGAAACTGAAGGCTTTATTCATGAGAATAGAATGTCCTGCAGTTGCAAATTATGACTGCAAGATAGAAGCTACTCTGGTCTCTCTAACTGTTGAAAAAATCCAAATTAAGAACACTGGGGAAGTGAGGTGATGATTGACATTTGGACTTTAAAACCTGCTAATAATATAAGGGCAGCTAGACATGCTTACCAATGCATGGCAAGCCAAACAGTGTGATTTGGGGCGATAATAAGACACCAGTGGGATTTGCGTTATATGCAAGGGCTGTCACTGAAGTCATATAGCACTATTTGGCAGTAGTATAGTCTCCCAGATGACACAGGATATGCTTTTTATTAAACTTTTAAAGCTTACTATAAAAATGGAAGGAAAAAATGGAAATTATAGTTGAATGAAGGGACCCTAGAAATTCAAGTGGTTTGAGAAATCATTGGTTAGATCAAATAAATGAAACTGCTTTGAAAACTGTAACACCCTCTGCAAATGCCAATAACATTATTATTAGGAAACAAAGATAATTGGAAAAGTCTGCAGTTAATATAAAAAAGATTGGATTAATTCTACATAGCAGACAGAAAATTCCCACACTTAAGATCATTAAACAGAGTTTCCAGGAAAACAACTGCTCCTATCAATCCACTGGAAAGAGCGCAAAACAACCTAATTCCTTCGTAAATGCACTCTGGGGAGACTGACCTTGGTTCTAAAAGTTGCCTGTGTGGCCTGGGTATGTGTGCAGGTTGGATGAAGAGGAGGTGGTTTTGAGTGGGGAGGAAAAGAAACCTGTCCCTTTGAAAGAGATAGTAGCATTTGATTTGGGGGCCCATGGCCTTTTGCCTCATGGGGCAGAGAGGTTAGAGCGAGAGCAGTAGGTAAGAAGCCCATTTAGAGCCAAGTCCCAACGACATACAACACTGCTCCTGGGCCACTGACCCTGAAATATTTAACCTCATAGGAAGAAATCATGGTCCTTCCAGATGGCCGAAGATTTACCACATGAGCCCATGGCTGACAGATTATTTTGTTGTTCAAAAAGAAGAAAATGCAGATAAGGTGATTCCACATGTGTAAGCAAGTTCCCTTTTCTCGCTGTACTTAGGATAACCTTGAACAGTCATCTTGAAGTGTTTAAATTAGAATAAGGTAGACTTATTTTTATTTCCATCTTTTGAAATGTTAAAATCATTTTCTAGCTAAGAATACTAAATTTTGGACATGATTATCAGCCAGGTTGGAACTAAATCTTGGCATCCTAACAGGATCATATTTACACCTACTTCAGTTTCTAAAAAATCAGCCAACTGAAAGAAAATATTTTGATCAGGAGTTTCAGTGGGAAAGCCAAACTCTAAAGTGAAAACACATCTTCTTTGAAGGATTACATCATGAAGCGTATGAGAGCCCATCTGGAACTGGGTATGATACAGGAGAGTTCAGTTCAGTTCAGCAGACAGCTATGGACGGCCCGTCCTGTGCCAGGGACTGTGGGAGGGGCAGGAGTGCGAAGATGGATGAGATAGCTTGGTCTCATGGAGCCCATGGTCTAATAACCATCCTCATATTAAAAATTCAAATATTCAGAGTCATTTTGGCCCAGAGAACAGCGTGTGTTGCCAAGATCTAGCTGAATTCATGTAAAAAAAAACCCCACAAAAATCAATTCACTCTAGTTCTCATTTATCATGTACAGTACATTGAAAAATACCATTAATTATAGAGCAAAATGTAAAATTGTATTTGAGGGTAGTTCCTTGATTACTTAGATTCTTTTCTCATGCTCCCTTTCTCCAATTAAATTCCTTTTAATGCCAATAATGTGATTCTAAGTATTAGAGTCTAGTACAGTGGATTCCGGTCATCTTAAAATTAAATAGGGAAAAACAATAAGGAACATTCTACTAAATTGTTAGGCACCAAATTGGGTTGTGTGTTTACCTAAAATGAGTATTTCTTATAATCTCTGAATGTTCTGAGCTGGCATGAATAATTATTATGGTAGTAAAACAAATTCTGCCAAAAAATTAATTTAACACAAAGCCATGAAATGCCTAAAATTATGGTTTATAAGGTAATTATCCATACATGATAAGTGGTTCTCATCAAAACCAGTATTTAAAATTCTTTCCACTTAGCTAAACCAAGGTCAGATTTTTTTTCCTGTGCTTTTTATTAGTCTTCCAGATATAGCGGTGGGCAAAAGTAGGTTTACAGTTGTAAATAATTTTCTTTTAAGTTAATAAGGCTATTGTAATAATCATGACCTGCCTGCCTTTGCCATACAAACAACTGTCAACTTACTTTTGCCCACCCCTGTATATACTACCAAGGACGAAGTTTTATTGAACAGTGTTCATTGTGAGATTCATTTTACCCTTCCTCCCCCAAACATGCACTCACCACGTGGATAACCAGCAGAGGTACTGGATTAAAACTTATATATTTCCTATCCCACGTCTCTTCCAGATTCAAGATTCTGTGCTCAGCTATAGACTACGCTACCCCCATAAGAGGGGCAGCCTGGTACCTCTGCTGCACCATCTCCTCCTGAATGTATGCAGGGTGCTGAGAAGCTCCAGGCAGGACAACCTGCACGGGGGGGGGGGCGGTGGTCCCCCTACTTGGTCATTACAGCAAGAGGTGGATTTCACTGGCAAGTGGGAGCAAGAACTTAGGCGTGGGTGGGTGGATGGTACTGTCAGTAGAAGGGACCTCTGGATCTTGACACCCGAGCGCTTCAGAGATAAGGGAGACAGCCGAGAATGAAAACCTGCATTGTCAGGGTGAGCTCCTGGTCCCAGGACCAGGGGTGGAAGGAGCAGGGGACCTCACATGTGTATTTGAATGTGTTGAACCTCCACACTGAGCCTTCAGCAGTCATGCTCTCAAAAATTCTCAGTCCCTATTACAGTGTCAGATCTGTCTTGGGTTTTATAGAAAGAGAAAGGAGGGGACAGAAGGGTTTTGGAGGGACAGAAAGTGGGATGAGATAGGGGGTGGAGCGAAGAAATAAGGGTGAAAACTATTTCAAACACTCCCCAATGGGATACTATAGGGAGGATGACTAATTGTGCTTTCCTGTACCTTGGGCTGTCCTTGCTCTGTTTGCTCTGTTCCTTGTAAAATGTCCACTACACGTGTGTACTGCTTACAGAAGAGGAGGTCCATTCATGTACTCACTGTTGAGCACAAGCACCGGAACAATGCAGAGCCTTCCCGCTTCCTGTGCCCCCAACGGTGCGTTCTCTTCCCTGCCCCAGCTTACCAGTCTTGAATTTTCTCTTTGATAACGTCCTACCTGTAGTATGTCTTCCTGTACATTACGTCATTTCAGTTTTGATTTTAGCTTTTATATAAATGCTGACTGTACCCATCAGGATCCAATAAGAAACAGATGGCACACTCAATATAGGTTAATTCAAAGACAAATACAATTTGTTTTTATTTATTGATTTTGGTGAGGAAGGGGGAGAAAGAAAGAGAGAAACATCGATTTGTTGTTTCACCCATTTATGGATTCATTGCTTGATACTTGTATGTGCCCTGAGCAGGGACCAAACCCACAACCGTTATGTATCAGGACAATGCTCAAGATAATACCCTAACCCACTGAGCTATCCAGCCAGGGCTTCAAAAGGGATTTTTGTTCTTGTTTTTTTGCAGGGACTATTAGTGAAAGTGTAGAAGTCGGGAAACATAGGAATAATAGTTAAATCAACTAGGATTTCATTGGAGTCAAATGTGACACTGTAGACACCTGAAAGGTCAAGGGGAGGAAACTGTCACCACACCCAGAGTGACAGACTCCTTTAGAGTTAGTCACCTGGAGAGGAGCAATGACAGTTTGAGGGACACAGGCAGACTTGCAGGGAGGCAGCTAGGGGGATAAACACATTGGCCTCACTTTCTCTCCCTTCCCCCCTTCTGCTATTAGGGCCCCTAACAGACTTGAGAAGTTCTGGAAGCAGAAAGCACAAGAAGACATATTGTGGTTCCTACAAGTGGGCAGCAGAGAGCAGGGGAGAGGACAAGTGTATAGAGTGAGAGGTGGCTTGGAAGATATCCAGCACAAAGATGAATTCTTCTGCAACTTGCTTTTTCCGTTGACACTATGTTTTCGAGACTCACCCATGTTGATATATTTACTTTAATTGTTGTTTATTCATCTCACTGTCCTATTTTCATACTCCCCTCTGTGAATTGATTGCAATTTATTTACTCATTTTTCCTGATGATGGGTCATTTCCAGTGTTTCACTGGAATTTCTTTAGAGAATATACTTAGAGTAGAATTACTGTACTGAGGCAAAAAGGTCAATGTAGCAGATGATGCCAAATTATTTTCAAAAGTAGTTGCATCAACCAATACTTCTACCTGCGGTATATGAGTTCCTGTCAACACTAGATATTTTCAGACTTTAAAATTTCTGTCCATGGATGGAGAATACTATATTATTGTGGTTTTAATTCACATTCCCCAATTACTAATGTGGCTGAATATATTTTTGTTTATTTCTTGGTCATGTTTCCTCTTGTAAAATATCTATTCAGGTTCCTCCCTCTTTTCTATTGTGTTTTTATATTTTTCTTATTGAATACATTCTGATACAAATTCTGTGTTACTTATATCTGACAACTTTCTTTTCTCAACTTGTGGCTCATTAAAAAATATATATGTTTATGTACTTTTAAAATTTAAGTTCTTAATTTAAATGTGGTTGAACTTGTCAGTCTTTCCTTTTTAGGCTTGTGCTTTTTAAGAAAGATTGACATAAATTACACAAAACTTATTTGAATCATTTAAAGTGCACAATTCAGGAGCGTTGTGCTGTCCAATACTGTCCACCTCCAGAATCACATGTGCTTTTTTTTAACGTCTTAAGAAATTCTTTGCTATATCAAGACCATCTGTAATATTTTTTTCTTAATTTTTTTTTTAAATTTTTTTTATTTTTTAAATTTTTTACAGAGACAGAGAGTGAGTCAGAGAGAGGGACAGACAGGGACAGACAGACAGGAATGGAGAGATGAGAAGCATTAATCATTAGTTTTTCATTGCACGTTGCAACACCTTAGTTGTTCATTGATTGCTTTCTCATATGTGCCTTGACCGTGGGCCTTCAGCAGACTGAGTAGCCCCTTGCTGGAGCCAGCGACCTTGGGCTCAAGCTGCTGGAATTTTGCTCAAACCAGATGAGCCCGCGCTAAAGCTGGCGACCTCGGGGTCTTGAACCTGGGTCCTCTGCATCCCAGTCTGACGCTCTATCCACTGAACCACTGCCTGGTCAGGCTTTTTTCTTAATTCTTAAAGTTCTGCCATTCATATGTAAACCATTACATCACCTGGAATTGATTTTTGTGTAGAGCAGTAGATAGGTAATACCCCCCCCCCCTATAGATAGCCAATTGTCCCAGCACCATTTAGAAATGTCCATTTTTCTCCATTGACTTGTACAATGGATCTGTCATATACCAAGGCTTCTTCATAGGTGTGGGTCCATTTCTGGGTTTTGTTCAATTGGTTGATTGGTCTATACTTGTGTCAATATCACATGTTCTTAAGTACTATGGAATTATGATTGACCTTCCATCTACCTGAAGGGCCTTTGGTTTTTCTTTATGGTTATATTCTTGGCCAGCCTTTCCTCGTCACCCTTTCTAAAATGTCAGTGTCGCCCTGGCTGGTTGGCTCAGCGGTAGAGCATCGGCCTAGTGTGCCGAGGACCCGGGTTCGATTCCCGGCCAGGGCACACAGGAGAAGCGCCCATTTGCTTCTCCACCCCTCCGCCGCGCTTTCCTCTCTGTCTCTCTCTTCCCCTCCCGCAGCCAAGGCTCCATTGGAGCAAAGATGGCCCGGGCGCTGGGGATGGCTCTGTGGCCTCTGCCTCAGGCGCTAGACTGGCTCTGGTTGCAACATGGCGACGCCCAGGATGGGCAGAGCATCGCCCCCTGGTGGGCAGAGCGTCGCCCCATGGTGGGCGTGCCGGGTGGATCCCGGTCGGGCGCATGCAGGAGTCTGTCTGACTGTCTCTCCCTGTTTCCAGCTTCAGAAAAATGAAAAAAAAAAAAAATGTCAGTGTCTCTTCCAAAAACTTTGTATCCTCCTTCTCTGCTTTATTTTTTTCTCTTTAGTAATTATTAGTTAACATAGTAATGTGTATACTTTTCTTGTTTATTGTCGCTCTTTCTCACTGGAATATCAGGTTTGCGAGGGCGAAGATTTGGGGCTGTTTCATCACTCTTGTATCCCCATCATAGAAAACATTGCCTGGCACTTACTAGGTGCTCAATTCATATTTCTAAATCAAATAACATAATGTTGATATATGGAGGGTAATTCTTCTCTCTGCCCTTCCCTTTAAGAATATGATTTTTTCTTTAGTTCCCTTGGTTCTTGATGTTAGATGAATAAAAGCAATTTGAAGCAAAAGAAGGAAGAACGAGGTGTTCCTTAAGGTTTCTTCCCCAGCCATATCCTGGAGGTGGGCAGAGAAGTGGACAGGGTGGAGGGACCAGTATTTGGCTAACTGTACATTAGCTTTTAGGGTTTGGCTGTCCTGCTGGAAGGTCCCCTGGCCTGTTTTCCATGACAAGCAGAGCTGGCAGGACCAGGAGTTTATAGCATCCTCACTGGGTAAAGAAATGTACCATGCTTTTGGTTTTTAAGATGACCCACACCACGCCCACACTGAACGCTCACTTTGATTTACCAAGCTATGGCAATTAGAATCTCAGCTGTAAGCGTGACACACTCCAGGACAGAAGTCCTGGAATTGGAGTCATCTGGCGGTGAATGCTCTGTGGGACAGTCTGTCTGCAGCTGGGTACTGCCCAGGGCCGACACTGAATTGAGCAGTGATGATTCATGGAAATTCTGTCAGAGAAGGTATTCTGTGCTTTATTACCGGATAAATTAGGAAGCCAAGTCATTCTGGAAGGAATGTGTATGAAGTTTTCAGAGGAGGACTTGAAGTTTTATAGGTTGGAGTCACATTTGATTCAAACCACCTGTTGGAAAGTCAAGCTGAACCCATCACTTTTCTCGTACATCTGTCACATTTTGCGTCAGTTCAGTATAATAAATATTTGTTGAGGGCCCACAGAGTGCCAGACGCTGAGGTTACAAAGATGAACAACACCGTGGTCCTGTTTCTGAGATGCTTATTATGGTCGAGTGGAAGTAAATGTTATAGTTTATATGTATTTTCTGACCCTCATTGTGAGGCTAGTGTTTGTAATTTATGAGCATCTTTGTTGCCAGGGTTGAGCCTTGTGTCAACCCACTTTTGTTGACGAAAAACAACAAAACGCTCACAGTAATATACTACTGAACTGTATAACATTGCACATTGTTGGTACTGTGATATGTAGATTTGTATTGCAATTGCCTCCGGCTACAGAAAACTGTCTTCACAGTAAGGTGGTGACCCAAACTGGCACCAGAAAACAATGAAGGTGCTGGAATAGCTGACAGAGACTATTTTGTTCTCTGTGGCTTAAAATAGATTTTTAAAATGATGAAAGGCAGCTATCATGGGACATGTTTAGTAAGATATTAGTAATGTTAAACGTGCATTTTTTATTCAGTTCTGAGTTGGTCATAAAATGACATTACTTCATCTTTTAATTTGGAAGATATTATGGTAGGTTCTTTAGGGATCATAAAGACAAACAAAAGGGCCTGTACAAAAACAATTTAAAAGCTAGTAGTGCCTGAACTGTGGTGGCGCAGTGGATAAAGCATCAACCTGGAAGGCTGAGGTTGCCGGTTCAAGACCCCAGGCCTGCCTGGTCAAGGCACATATGAGAAGCAACGATGAGTCGATGCTTCCTGCGCCTTCCTCCCTGCACCCCACCCCCACCTTTCTCTCTCTCATCTCTCTAAAATCAATCAATAAAAAAACCTTTAAAAGTCCCCCCCAAAGAAAAGCTAGTAGTGCTAGTATTCTTCACTTGCTGCATATCTTTACAAACCTTTTTTAAAAAATATTTTTTATTTATTCATTTTAGAGGGAGAGAGAGAGAGAAGAGGGGAGGAGCAGGAAGCATCCACTCCCATATGTGCCTTGACCAGGCAAGCCCAGGGTTTCAAACTGGCAACTGCAGAGCTTCCAGGTCAATGCTTTATCCACAGCTCCACCACAGGTCATGCTAGAAACCTTTTAAAATAGTGTACAAACTTGGCGAGTAGGTGTGCTTTCCTGAGGAGTGTGTATGTTAGATCATTAGAGGTTCATGTTCCTAAAAGATTAAGAAAAAGAATTGTACTGCCTCACCAGGCAGTGGTGTGCATTGGATAGAGTGTCAGACTGGGACATGGAGTACCCAGGTTAGAAACTCTGAGGTTGTCGGCTTGAGCACAGGTCCAGCTGGTTTGAGCAAGGCTAACCAGCTTGAGCCCAAGGTCGCTGGCTTGAGCAAGGGGTCACTCAGTCTGCTAAAGCCCCCCCCCCCCCCCCCCCCCCCGTCAAGGCACATATTAGAAATCAATCAATGAACAACTAAGGTGCCGCAACAAAGAATTGATACTTCTCATCTCTCTCCCTTCCTGTCTGTCTGTCCCTCTCTCTGCCTCTGTCACACACACACACACACACACACACACACACACACACACAGAATTGTACATATGGGAATTACAAAAGCATGGGGGTTTGAACCAGGAGTAACCTAGATGGCATAAGGGAAATCTCAATAGGATGAAGGCAGTATTTGACCACTAATAAATAGGGAGGAGTCTAACACTTGGGAGGGGATCAAGCTCTTGAAGTGAGGAGACCACTGCAAAGAGAGACACAAAGTAGGGATGTGCACTGGCCTCTTTGGGGGAAGAGCTGGTAGTTAAGTTGGAGGGCATGTATAGGCAATAACCTCACCAAATCTTGGGACCATGCTGTGGGAAGCCTTCAAATATTTGTTGAATGATTAAAATAGAACATTAAAACTATCATCAAATGCTCATATATTTTACTCCACTGTCAGTGCCTTAGTTGCCATGAATGTTAGCATTTTTATGTTTGTGGAAGAGTATTTTTTAACTATCCAAAGAAATATGTAATAGACATCAAATATTGTAGAGATAAGGGCATTGGCATTTAAGTCAAAGTGGAACAATTTATGACCGGACTGAGGAGAAAACCAAGAAAAGTTAAACAAAAATCAGCATTGCTCAGAGGGTCTGTCTTGCACATAAAATTCTTTTTTTTTTTTTTTTTGTATTTCTCTGAAGCTGGAAATGGGGAGAGACAGCCAGACAGACTCCCGCATGCGCCCGACCGGGATCCACCCGGCACGCCCACCAGGGGCAACGCTCTGCCCACCAGGGGGCGATGCTCTGAGACCAGAGCCACTCTAGCGCCTGGGGCAGAGGCCAAGGAGCCATCCCCAGCGCCCGGGCCATCCTTGCTCCAATGGAGCCTTGGCTGCGGGAGGGGAAGAGAGAGACAGAGAGGAAGGGGGGGGGGTGGAGAAGCAAATGGGCGCTTCTCCTATGTGCCCTGGCCGGGAATCAAACCCGGGTCCCCCGCACGCCAGGCCGACGCTCTACCGCTGAGCCAACCGGCCAGGGCCGCACATAAAATTCTAATTGTAATGAATAATATCTTCCCAGATTGTAAGAAAAGGGGAGGACAGGGATTGGTGCACATTTGGAGGAGAGAAGGAGTTGCAGTCTCCTCATAGTAGTCAGAAGCATCCCAGTAAAATGTTAATGCTGTGGCAATACTGACTTTTACTAGTTCTCATCAAGTTTTATTGCTTGAAGCAAAGTGTTAACAGTGTCTGTGACTGTGTGAAGGTATCAGTGGATAGCAGCATCATAGGTGGGTTTCTTTTCTTTTTAATATTCCAAAAATGTCCACAATGAGTATATAGTACCTTTATTCACTAGAAAAAACTATTTAAAAATTAATATGGTTGCCTGACCAGGTGGTGGCGCAGTGAATAGAGCATCATCCTGGGATGCTGAGAACTCAGGTTCAAAACCCTGAGATCTCTGGCTTGAGCACAGGCTCACCAGCTTGAGTGCTGGGTCGCCAGCTTGAGCGTGGGGTCGCCAGCTTGAGTGTGGGGTCACCAGCTTGAGTGTGGGATCATAGACATGATTCCATGGTCCCTGGCTTGAGCCCAAAGGTTGCTGGCTTGCAGCCCAAGGTCCCTGGTTTGAATTCAAGGTTGCTGGCTTGAGCAAGGGGTCACTGGCTCAGCTGGAGCCCTTCCCGCCCCCATATAAGAAAGCAATCAATGAACAACTGAGGTGTCACAACTATCAGTTGATGCTTTTCATCTCTCTCCCTTCCTATCTGTCCCTGTCTGTCCCGCTCTCTCTCTCTCTCACTCACTAAATAATAATAATAACAAAAAAAATAATAAAATAATGTCAATTAACTAATGTTTTTACAAAACTGGGAACTTACAGCATATGGGGGTTTTATGTATTCTGCTCTGTTACCTTAATAGTATCCTGAGTATTTTCCCAGGTTGATATTTTTTAAGAACATTTGCATTTTGAATGGCTGTGTAATGTCCCATGGTATGAACATACCATGATTTAGTCATTTTTTTTCTGGGTTTTCACTTATACTAAGTGCAATGAAGTTTCTTGAAATTTTTGTGTCTATTTATGGACTGATTTACATAGGTGACATTATTGGGTCAAAGTGTATGTGGTATTCCAGAATTGTAACACCACTGTCAGTTCCGATGTAAGCCTACTGTACTGTCCTTTGCCCAACACTGAATATTTTCATTGTAAAATCTTTGCCAATTTTGTAGGGAAAAATTTTTTTTGCTGCCAATGATAAACATTTTTTCACATCTTATCATTATTTAGTCTATGAGTTAACTGTTGTTCTTTTCTCATTTTTCAATTTATGTCTTAGGATTTTTTCTAATTTACGTAGTTGTTTACATTTGATGGCATTAGATTTTTATAGTGAACATTTCCTCCAATTTGATGAATGCAAAAATTTTTGTAGGTTTTTTAGATGCACAAATCTGCACTTTAAGAGTCAAATCTTTGATTTTTTTCTTTGTAATTTATTATAGTTTCCTTTCCTCTCCAGAGATCAGATCAATATTCATGTAACTGTTCTTATGGTTTATGCTTCAGGTTTTTTTAAGCACTTATCATGATTTCAGGTGTGTTCCTTGGAGCAAATGATGTATAAATTATGTGTCTGATACAGAGAGGAAGGAATTAAGTTGTGTTGCAGCTGTTACAATAGTAGAATTAATATGTTGTGGTGGTCAGCTTGCAGCTTTGACTTTGAACCTGGCTTTGCCATTTATTATGTGATCTTTGAAGTCACTTCTTTGTTTTGCAGTAAACTGTACCTCATATATTTATGAGAATAAAATGAGGTGGCATGTAAATCACTTAGAAACTGTACTGGTACAAAGTCAGTGCCAGCCACAGTTTGGTCCATGCTGGCTAGGTGCTCTGAAGCTTGATATTGTTTCAATATACTTAGCATTTCTAAAAACGTGTACATTTCAGAGTGCTCTGCACCTCCAATGACAACCTTCACTAGAGCTTTCCTCGGCCACTTTTGTAAGTGACACACGCCTCCTAGAGGCCACAGTGGACTTTATTTTCAGCTCTTGAAAATCGTAGAGACTACACAGCTGGTGTGGTTCTGACCCGCCACTGCCGCCAGTCGGCAATCTGAGATCCAATTTCTCCCCAGCACTTCCCACTTCCACACCTACTTCTCCCTCTGAGCCTGATTTTTTTCTAATGTCTGTAGATCCCTGAGCGACTTCTGCGTGTGATCATTCATTCATTCATTAATTCTAGTTAATTTCAGGCATTTATCTGGGCGCTCACTAGCGCGAGGCCGGGTGGTGGTGGTGGCGGGAGCTGAGGCGGGTGGAATCTGTCGTGATGGGGACAAAACACACATTGTTCAAAGACGGGCAAACTAACGATGCTCTTTTGGCTTGTTTTCTCTTCCGTCAAATGGGGTAACATACCTACCTGACAGGATCGCTGAAAGAAAAATCAGAGCTCCTGGCACCCGAAAGTAACACAATGTTGAATGTAATTGAAAAATAAAATTTAAATATCTTAAAACAACAATGACAACAGAGCTCCTAATAGTGAGCCAGGTGCAATAAACGCCTATTCTTCCTCTTGTCTTCTCCAGACTGAAAGTGACAAGTGCCAACCTTGTGGGTTAAAGCGCTACATTTTCAACTTCTGGCATCTTGGCTCGAGTCTCCAGAGTTGTTGGTACTACACTCTTCGGCGTTTGCACATTTTTGCCACTAGCATTCCAGCAGACCCCTGACCCCCCCAACCTGTGCCAACCATCAAAAGCTACTAACTGTCCGGCTGCAGAAGGTTCCCAGGAGCCCGCACTCAGCGCGCTCTGGGCCCGCGCTGCGTGGGCGGGGCGCCCTGGGGGCGGGACTTGTGTCCCTCACTTCCGCTTCCTGTCCAAGTGAAATCTCCCGCCACCCGGGAAAACCGGCTGTCAGCTACTGTTTCTTTCTTCGCCCTTGTTGTGGTCGCAGGTAAGAGGAACTCCCGTGGATTTCGGACGGACAGTAATCGTGGTGTTGAGGCTTGCAAGTCGAGAAAGAAGGGAGAGCACTTTGCGGGCAGTGGGAGCAGAAGGCTCTATCTCGCTGGAGTATTGATTATTGATTATTGGTTATTGGGAGCAGAGGCTCAGGTGCCAGTGAGTGGAGTAGAAACAGCTTCGCCGGAGGAGAGTCGGGGGAGGATCGGGGGTGGGAATTTTTAAGGAACTGTGGATGCTCCCTAAAAGGAGTTCCAAAAGACGACTCAAAGACAGTCCCGTTTCCCGGAGTCACTCAGATCGGAAGCAAATGAGTAATTGTACCGGGTTCGGGAAGTTTCATGTTAGATAGGTGCGCGCTTTCCAGCGAGTTCAGGATTGGAGCCGTCCTAACCTCATCTTAGCTCCTGGGGCTGCAGAGATCGGAAGACCGTGATGCACAGAAGAGAGCAGGCAACATCACCCGACTCACGTGGCTGGAAGTTACGGTCACCGTCTGTGTCTTCCCTAGCTCCTCACATTACAAAGTCGTTACAGGTGTACTGTAGAAAATCTGTGCAGAAAATACAGGGATAACCACTGTTAGCACTGTGTGTATGCCCTTGATTTTCATTTTTCTTTCTTCTCTGGGTGTGTGGAGTTGTT
Source organism: Saccopteryx leptura (assembly GCF_036850995.1). Classification (NCBI taxonomy): domain Eukaryota; kingdom Metazoa; phylum Chordata; class Mammalia; order Chiroptera; family Emballonuridae; genus Saccopteryx; species Saccopteryx leptura. The sequence continues at coordinate 363,655,852 of NC_089503.1, read as the reverse complement.
ATATATTTTTTGGTTTGTTGTTTTCTTTAAAACTTCACTTTCCATCATTTCACCTTTTTCATGTGCTTCCTTGTAAGGTAGGACGATGGAGTTTTCTGGAGGAAAGAGGAAGAAACTGAGGTTGGCAGGTGATCCGAGGAATGCTTGCTACCCTCACAGCCTTCAGTTTTACTTGCAGCCGCCTACTGAAAACATATCTTTGATGGAGTTTGAAAACTTGGCTATTGATAGAGTTAAATGTGAGTGATGTTTGAAGTACAATAGGTTCTTGAGAACCTCACTTGTACCTTGTGAGAATGAGTGTGGTAATTTATTTTCTTTATTAAGCAATTTATTCAACAAGTATTTATTGAGGGTTTGCTGTTCATTTATTGTACAGTTCATATTTTTTTGAGTACACTGTGTTCTAGGTGGTGGTAGGGATTGTGAAATGAATAATGTAATTCTCACCTTTGACAGAGTTGTAGTCTAGTCCTTGGTGACAGACATCCAAAATGATCATCATAATTTAGTATTTCTTTAAAAAATTTTTAATTGTTTTTAAATTTTATTTATTTATTTATTTTCAGTGACAGAGCGAGAGTCAGAGAGTTAGACAGGGACAGACAGACAGGAATGGAGAGAGATGATAAGCATCAATTATCAGTTTTTCGTTGCGATACCTTTTGTTCATTGATTGCTTTCTCATATGTGCCTTGACCACGGGCCTTCAGCAGACCGAGTAACCCCTTGCTGGAGCCAGTGACCTTGGGTCCAAGCTGGTGAGCTTTGCTCAAACCAGATGAGCCTGCGCTCAAGCTGGCGACCTTGGGGTCTTGAACCTGGGTCCTCCGCATCCCAGTCCGACACTCTCTCCGCTGTGCCACTGCCTGGTCAGGCATAAGTTAGTATTTTAAGGGCTCTAGTAGTGGTTGGTGGCTGAAGCTAGAGGAGATGGCAATAGTCAGCAGAGGAGAAGGACTGGGGGGAAGAAAACTGGTTTGCTCTGGTATACTATAGTAAGGAAGTATCTGAGGGACACGGTTTATGTTCAGGATTCATTTGAAAAGTTTATAATTCTTGAATTTAAAAGCCTCTTTTTGTATCGATGGAAGAAGAATTAACCCGAAGAAGAATTTTCAAGGGCTTTAGGAACTTTTGAGTAGGATGAAGCATCTATTCAGAATGGTTCACGTCGATGCTTGTCAGGCCCCTGCTTCACTCTTGTGGCTTCTCTGTCTCAGCTTTGTCAGAAAGGAAGGACTGGCTTTCTGACGAGTCTGTGCTGAGTGAATGAAGCAGACCGCCCAGGAGGCAGCTCCGCATGAGGGATGCCAACAAGGGGTGCTTAATCTTTCCTGCATAGGGATACCCTTTTCCATTCCTCAACCACATTGGCTCTTTATGGCAGTGATTATATTACCACCATTCCTCCCTTTACCCTGGTTGAGGATCCCTGGTGTTAGATCATGCTGTGGGACTTCGACATTTTCTGCAAATGAGTGGAGATTACCCTCTTTTAAACATATAAAATTTAAATAGTGTACCGGCAGAAAATAACGATTACAATTTATCTTTTATAAACAAATTATTATGGAATTGCTATTCATAGATTTTATGTCTTGAATTTAGTTTTTAAAAATTCCCTTGCATTTATATGTTTTCCTCTTATTAAAAATTGTGTTTTTCAGTGCTAAAAACCGTTGAAAATCTTGGTGTGAGCTATGTGAAAGGAACTGAGCAATACCAGAGTAAGCTGGAGGCTGAGGTTCGAAAGGTCAAGTTTTCTTTCAGAGTAAGTAAAAGAGTGAAAAGAAAAAGTTTCTTCAGGTTCTGTAAATTCACGTAGTGAGTATCAGATGTGGGAAAGGTGGTGTATTATGCACAGAGCTTTCATAATGATTATATAGCATAGGCTCTGCCTGAAGTTACTACGGTCTCCTAGGAGTGATTGACATGTAGTCAGATAATTATAGTATGGCAGAGTTTGTCCGCTTCGGGACTGTCGACATTTTGGGAGTGCTAATTCCTTGTTGCAGGGACTGTCCTGTGCATTGTAGGGTGCTCAGTAGCCTTCCTGCTTTCTACCCACTAAATATTCCCCGACACTGCCATGTGTACCCTATGCAATACAGGATGATGAATGCTGTTTTCGGATGTGTGCTCCAGGAACTCCACAGCACAAATAACCACCCAGTTCAGGCTCGGGTGGTTGGAAAGGCTTCCTAGAAGACGTAGGGATGGAAGTGCATCTTGATGGATGTGATTAGCTTTTTATTTTGGTAAGATGATTGCCAACAGATTGTTAGGCGCATGTCTGGTAGGAGGAAAGCCGGTTAGGGAATGATGAGAGTGAATTGAATGGAGAGAAGAAGAGTGAATGAAGAGATATTAAGAAGGTAGAGGGAAAGGGGGGTGGAGGTCGGGGGAGGTGGGGCAAAGAGGTAAACAGGTGGGAAGGACTTTGCATGGGGCACGGGGCACGATGTGCTGTATACAGGGCATTATATTAAGTGGGACATTTTAAACCATGTCGACACAATACATTAAAAATAAAAAATTTCAACTAAAAATAATAAATAAACTAGTTAATTATGCAGATGAAAAGATTTTGGTGACTGGTTGCAGGGAGAAGACAGAGTTATGAATGATACCTAGGTTTCTAGTTAGGGCAACAAGGTGGATGATGGTGATGTTTCAAGGTATGCTACCCAGGAGGAGAAGCACATCTTAGAAGGGAGATGTTGAGTTTAGTTCTAGACATGTGTTAGAGGAGCCTCTGGAGATGTCTGGTGAACAATTGGTTATACATACAGGTCTTGATTAAGGAGGCATGGAATAGGAGTATAATTTCAGAGGAAGGTTGGGGTCATCAGGAGTAGGTGAGAGCACTGTCGGAAAATACTTGAGTGAAGAGCAGAGGATGGAGGACAGGCTGTGAGGAACACGAGTATTTAAGGTGAAGTAGAATTGAAGGAGTGTGGGAAGGGGAATGGGGAAGAGCTGCCTGAGAGGTAGGGGATCAGTCAGGATGACAGTGTCGTAGCCGCTCGGGAAGACTAGAGCTTCAATAGTAATGATCATGATATGTAAGAGTGACAACAGCAAACATTTCTGTTATGCTTACTATGCCCTAGAGTTTGTTCTAAGTGCATTACATATACTGACCCATGTAATCAACAAAAGTCTTATGAGGTAGGTACTATTATTATATTAGATTATATAGATGAGGATACTGAATTATAGACAGGTTAAATAACTTGCCCAAACTCATGAGAGAGTAAATGGTGGAGCCAAGATTCAAATCAAGATGCAGACAGCGTCAGGAGCTTTGCATAGATCATGTGAGATGAGTCCTACAGATTCACTGATTTATCACTGGGTGGGCTCTTCGTAGATGGAGGTAGAACTCTGAATGATGACAGTGGCTGGAGGAGGGAAGTTGAGGGCTGGAGATGGAATATGCATTCTCTTAAAATGTCCAGCTGAAAAGACAGGGAGAAATAGAGCTGACTGTAGAGGAAGTTGTAGGGAAAAGTGAAGATGTGTACGCACACACATGCACACACATGTGGATGTATACACACATGACAGGAGGTAGTTAAACATTTTCAACCTGAGCGGAAAGATTTAGAAGAGAAAGATGGGAAGTTGAAGATCCTTTGAGAGAGCGTTTCAGTTCTTAGGAGGCAGGGGCAGATGGGTTGCAGGGTTTAGGTGTTGGAATTAGCTTTTTGTAGGGGGACAGAGAGATGCTTTGTCCCTGGGGAAGGAAGGGAAGACAAGGCAACACAGCGTGTGGACACAGACGCTTGGAGCTGAAGAGTCAGCCTGGTGGCCTGTATTTACTGTGAAATAGGTGAAGTCATCAGCTGAGAGAGAAGGAGAAGGTGGTGTGGAGTGGAGATTGGGCCAGCTAATGGAGGCTGAAACGGCTTTTCTTTTAATTTTTTTTTTTTTTTTTTTTTTTTTCATTTTTCTGAAGCTGGAAACAGGGAGAGACAGTCAGACAGACTCTCGCATGCGCCCGACCGGGATCCACCTGGCACGCCCACCATGGGGTGACGCTCTGCCCACCAGGGGGCGATGCTCTGCCCATCCTGGGCGTCGCCATGTTGCGACCAGAGCCGCTCTAGCGCTTGAGGCAGAGGCCACAGAGCCATCCCCAGCGCCCGGGCCATGTTTGCTCCAATGGAGCCTTAGCTGCGGGAGGGGAAGAGAGAGACAGAGAGGAAAGCGCGGCGGAGGGGTGGAGAAGCAAATGGGCGCTTCTCCTGTGTGCCCTGGCCGGGAATCGAACCCGGGGCCTCCGCACGCTAGGCCAACGCTCTACCGCTGAGCTAACCGGCCAGGGCACGGCTTTTCTAAGAAATGTGAACTGGTGATTATGTGTCAAATCCCAGCTCTGCTGCTTAAAAGTTTTGTGACCCTGGACCAGTTATATAACTTCCCCAAGACTCACTTGCCTCATTTTTAAAATAGGGATACATAGCACAGTCTACCTCTTAGGGTTTTTAAAAGGATTAAATGGATTAATAGATAAAAAATGCTTATAATAATGCCTGGTACCTCTTAAGTGCACATCTTTGCCCTTAACTATTTTGGACTTGAATAGGGTTTTCTTAGTGTTGGGAAAGATTCAGTTGAGGTAGAGGCTGTAAATTTTTAACATTCTAAATTCCCAAAGTTATATATACATTTTTTTTTCAGAAGTTCTCAGCATATTGGAATAGGACTGCAGATTATAGCTGTAGATTAATTTATGACCTAGGTTTTGCCAAAGGTTGGAAATCAAGATGTTGAGGATTCATGTAAGAAGTTGTTGAAGTGAGAATCCTGGGTATAGGCTGGATAAAAAAGAAAGTTTAGAGATGGGGCAGTTGATAGGAAGAAAATTGTGGGGTTGAAAACCAGGGTCTTTTGCTAAGATGAGTTCTGTTCTCAGTTTCACCTGATTGCTAACTTAAGAAAAATGATGATTAGGTCCTGGCTGGCTGGCTCAGCGGTAGAGCGTCAGCCCGGTATGTGGAAGTCCCAGGTTTGATTCCCGGCCAGGGCACACAGGAGAAGCGCCCATCTGCTTCACCCCTCCCCCTCTCCTTTCTCTCTGTCTCTCTCTTCCCCTCCCACAGCTAAGGTTCTATTGGAGCAAAGTTGGCCCAGGTACTGAGGATGGCTCCATGGCCTCTGCCTCAGGTGCTAGAATGGCTCCAGTTGCAACGGAGCAAGGGCGCCAGATGGGCTGAGCATCAACTCCTGGTGGGCATGCTGGGTGGATCCTGGTCGTGTGCATGCGGGAGTCGGTCTCTGCCTCCCTGCTTCTAACTTCAGAAAGATACAAAAAAAAAAAAAAAAAAAAGAAAAAAAAGAAAAATGATGATTAGGTCTTGGCAGTCATTATCAAATTTGTGTTTTTGAAACTTTTACTTTACACTGGTTTATGCTGACTCAGTATTTCTTGACACCTCTTACGATTCTAATGAATTTATTTTATTCATATGCCATTATTTTTAAGGAAAGCTTAGAAGATGAGTATGAACCACGAAGAAGAGATCACATTTCTCACTTTATTTTGCGCCTTGCTTACTGCCAGTCGTGAGTACATGTTTATGCTCTCACTGTCAAATCTCCTGTCTTGGGTTATAAATTGATACATAGAAAGTTAAGGTGTATTGTACTGAGCATAGGAAAACCCAGAACAACATCAGAAACTGGTGTTTAATGATTAAACACTATTGCAGAGAATTGTTTGAAACAAGCAGTTTATTATAAAATATCCAAAAAAAAAAAAAAAAAAGGTCTGATTGCAAAATTTTGCCTGTTGAAACACTTTTTACCTTTGTGGGAGAGACTCTTCATTTGGGATTTAAAATTGGAGGTGACTTTTGATACATTTTTTTCTGGAAAGAAGTGATAATATTTATAAGAGATAATGAATCAAATACACACTTGACTTTTCTAAATCCCTTTTTTTACTCAGCCCCCTGAAGGGATTAGGCAAAACAAAACGAGATGAAAACAACAGCAGCAACAACAGAAAGATCCCTCATAGACACAGACAGCAGTGTGGTGGTGTAGTGGGGTAGATGGTGATGGAAGGAGACTTGGGAGGGTGAGCACTCAGTACAGTGTAGATGAGGTGTTATAGAATTGTATACCTGTAACCTATATAATTTTGTTAATTAATGTTACCCCAATAAAATTCAATTTGAAAAATACAGACTTGAATTCGGTAAAGGTTTTAAGAAGTTCAGATGTAGACGGAAACATTTTCCTTTGGTACTTGGTTTCTTGTAAGTCAATAGTGCCACCCAAAGGAAAAGGAGTTAGTTGCCTTTTATTTTAAACTGTTTTTTTTTTCCCTTGTATTAATTTTGGTACAATAACATCCTTATAAACTTCTTTTCTGTTTCTTTTTACTAATGGGCTTATCAAATGAGAATGTTGAGTTGTTTAATATCCCAAGATAATAACAAATATTGACCAGCTTTAGTCCTGGAGATTTTCTTCTGTAAAGAAGCAGGTACTGTTTATGCAGTAAATGAACTGCTGACAATGTGCAAATCACTTTGGAAAACTACATTATACTTTATACACAGTAGCATAATTATTTTATAACAACAATAATGCTGATTATGGATCTGCCTTGTAAATTAATATTGTATATTGGCTTTTAAAAAAATTGAGGTATCCCCCCAAAATTGAGGTATATACTGTGCATATTTTGTGAAATTCTAAACAATAAAGCCATAAGCAAAGGTTACATTGTGAAGTTTACCTGATCATAATCTAGTCAGAGATAGTTACATTATAAAATTTGGGTTTATTTGGCATTGGTGGAACTGCCTTAGACAGCAGTATACCTAATCAAGTATATTCTACTTGACTATTTTCAGTTACATTAAATGCAGTCAACTATTTTTTTTTTTTTTTTTTTTTTTTTTGTGAGCGAGGCAGAGACAGAGAGAAGGGGACACATAGGGACAGACAAGAAAGGGAGAGAGATGAGAAACATCAACTTGTTGCAGCACTTCAGTTGTTCATTGACTGCTTTCTCATATGTGCCTTGATCGGGTAATGGGGACTCCAGCTGAGCCAATGACCCCTTGCTGAAGCTAGCGACCTTGAACTTTAAGCCAGTGACCTTGGGCTTCAAGCCAGCAACCTTTGGGCTCAAGCCATTGACCATAGGGTTATGTCTATGATCCTATGCTCAAGCCGTTGATTCCACGCTCAAGCTGGATGAGCCCGCGCTCAAGCTGGCAACGTTGGGGTTTCGAACCTGGGTCCTCAGCATCCCAGGCCATTGCTCTCTCCACTGTACCACCACCTGGTCAGGCCTGATTTAATTTTTTTAGATTTATGTTCATTGCACCTCTCTCCTCCATAGTTAACCCATTCCTAGAAGATTGTGGTATGTGGTACTCATACTGTATCACAGAGACCTTTTAACTGCTGTTTGGTGTTATCTTGGTTGTGTTTGAATATGTTTCATAGAAACTTCTTGGATTTAATAATTGGTGGACTTTTAACTTAATCATTGGACTTATCATTTATACTTGTAATTTTTCTGTCTCCATTTCAGTGAAGATCTTAGACGCTGGTTCATTCAACAAGAAATGGATCTCCTTCGATTTCGATTCAGTATTTTACCCAAGGACAGAATTCAAGATTTCTTAAAGGATAGTCATTTGCAGTTTGAGGCTGTAAGTGTTTTTATAGTCATTCTCAATTGTGTTCACTGTTCATTCTTCCCGGAGTGCGGGTATTCGTCCCACCTCAAGTGCTAGTGCTGCTGTGAGGAGTTTGCTCTTTACATTTCCTCCCTAAGTGCCTGCCTGGGGGAACAGCTGCTGGCTTTGTCCTGCAATGAGCCTTTCTCTTTCCGTGATGGACGAAAAGGGGTCCTTAGTACCAAAGCCTCACTTAAGTTACTTTATTAAATATGTGGTTAACGAAAGCACAAAAAGGTTTCATTGATGAAAGTTCACCTTTAACCAGACTCTTCTAGGCCAAAAATTTAAAGCTAATTATTGAGGGAATCAGAGAAGTGGTAGGACATTATTTCCAATAATGAAGTGTAGAAGAGTTAATACTTTATTTTAAAAGTAAGTTGTCAGTAAAATCTCTGTCTGAATAGTTTTAAAAATTAATTTTGCAGACAAATCTGAATCATTTCCGTATAGTAATTATGTAAAAAAGAAGTGTCTGGGACTTATTTATCAGGGATAAGGATTGTGGGTGGAAATAGAGTTTATGTCCTCAGGTGGCCCTGTGCTGCTGTGGGTAGGAGAGTGGTTCTGCTTTGGAAGACTTAGTGCACTCAGATAATAATAGGACTGGCTGTGACTCTACTTGGGTGTGCAAATGGCTGAGCTGAGGCCAAAATAAAATCAGTAGAAGGTGGAGTAGGTACAAGACGATGTCCTTTCTTTTTTTTTTTTTTTTCTTTTTTTTTTTTTGTATTTTTCTGAAGCTGGAAACAGGGAGAGACAGTCAGACAGACTCCCGCATGCGCCCGACCGGGATCCACCCGGCACGCCCACCAGGGGCAACGCTCTGCCCACCAGGGGGCGATGCTCTGCCCATCCTGGGCATCGCCATGTTGCGACCAGAGCCACTCTAGCGCCTGAGGCAGAGGCCACAGAGCCATCCCCAGCACCCGGGCCATCTTTGCTCCAATGGAGCCTTGGCTGCGGGAGGGGAAGAGAGAGACAGAGAGGAAAGCCTGGCGGAGGGGTGGAGAAGCAAATGGGCGCTTCTCCTATGTGCCCTGGCCGGGAATCGAACCCGGGTCCTCCGCACGCTAGGCCGACGCTCTACCGCTGAGCCAACCGGCCAGGGCCAGGCGATGTCCTTTCTGAGAAGTGGAAGATGTAAGAGTCAGTGTGGGTTATGGATTTGGAAAAAAGAGATTGCGTGAAGGGAAGTAAACAAACATTGGGTAGACATTTAGTGTCTGCTGCGTGTCTGGAGCACTTTCCAGTGTCTGTCACCTCTCATAGAGCCCTAGGAGGTCTGGAAAGAACATGGAGCCAGGCGTAGAACAGTGTCAAGTCCAGGAACCTCTCACCCAAACCCCATGCATTTTCCGCTTGGCTTTTAACTTTCATCCTTAATGAATTTCACTGTTGCTGAGATCAATTACAGTTAATTTATCCTTTTATATTAAAAATAATTTGTTTTGCCATTATTGACATAATTGACTTTATTATGCCATAGAGGAAAAGTATCCTTGAGATTTACTCTTTATGCTAGAGCAGTGATTTTCAACCAATGTGCCGCAAAAAGTTTTAAAACGTGCAGTACCTGACTATTTAGTCAGGGGCACTGACCTCTTTTCTCTTAGATTGTCAAATACAAAAATGACAACAGACAACACAACAATAGCCATCAGTGTGAATGAATCATAATTATACTTATTTTTTTGTCAGATCGGCAAAAAAAAAATATTTTGGTGAGCCACAGAATTTTAGTAATTAGTTTGTGTGTGCCATGAAAGGAAGAAGGTTGAAAATTACTGTTGTGAATGTCTTTTTTTTTTTTTAAATGTTTTCTTTTTTAAAAATTTTTTTATTTATTCATTTTAGTGAGGAGGGAGAGAGAGAGAGAGAGAGAGAGAGAGAGAAGGGGGAGGAGCAGGAAGCATCAACTCCCATATGTGCCTTGACCAGGCAAGCCAGGGTTTTGAACCGGCAACCTCAGTGTTTCCAGGTTGACGCTTTATCCACTGTGCCACCACAGGTCAGGCTGTTGTGAATGTCTTAACATATTTTCAAGTATACTTTTTTAAGCAAAAATTATGTTTCTTCTTTTTAAAAAACTTTTAAAACTGATGTATAACATATACACAAAATTGGACAAAATCATAATTGCACAGCTATATGAAGTGGCGGGAGTGGACAACCTTTACTTGTTTCTGATTTTTGGGGGAAGTATCCAGTCTTTTACCATGACATATGATGTTAGCTGTGGATTTATTTTTATTTTAATTTAATTTATTTTATTTAGTGAAAGGAGAGGAGGCAGAGAGAGACTCTCACATGCGCCCCCAACTGGGATCCACCTGGCAAGCCCACGAGGGGGCGATGCTCTGCCCATTTGGGTCTCTTGCTCTGTTGCAACCAGAGCCGTTTTTAGTGTCTGAGGCAGAGGCCATGGAGCCATTCTCAGCGCCTGGGGCCAACTTGCTCCAATGGAGCCATGGGGAGGAGAAGAGAGAGAAAGAGAGAGAGAGAGAGAGAGAGAAAGAAGTGAAAGGGGGAGGGGTGGAGAAGCAGATGGGCACTGTTTTCTGTGTGCCCTGAACTTGAATCGAACCTGGGGCATCCACATGCTGGGGCAATACTCTGCCACTGAGCCAACCGGCCAGGGCAGCTGTGGGAGTTTTGTAGATTCCCTTAATCTAATTGAGGAAATGTCCTTTAAAATTTAGTTGAGCAATATAAGTGTATTTTATTTTTCCATTCTAAAAATTAAAAAAATAAAATTAGTTGAGCATTTTCATCATGAAAAAGTGTTAGATTTTTTTCAGATGCACCTGTTGAGACAATCTTATGGTTTCATTCTTTATTTTATTAATATGGTATGTTACACTAATTGATTGTTGGATGTTAAATGACCTTGCTGTAATGTTCTTAGAATAAAGACCCCTTGGTCAAACTGTATGCTACTTTGTATATGTTGCTAGATTTGATTTGTTGTTATTTTGTGGAGGATTTTTATGTTTATTGCTAAGGGATAGTAGTTGATAGTTTTCTGGTGTGATGTTTATTTGGTTTTGCTATCAAGGTAATATTGGTCTCATAGGATGAGCTGGGAAATATTTTCTCCTTTTCTGTTTTTTTGGACAGGGCAGGATTGGTTTAATTTTTTAAAAGTTTGGTGTAATTTACAGTAAATCTGTTGTGGCCTGGACTTCTCTCTTCATGGGGTGTTTTAAAATTACTAATTGATTTATTTGTTAAACAGACCTATTTAAATTTTCTATTTCTTTTTGAGTCAGTTTTGGTAATTTGTGTTTTCTAGGATTCTGTCCATTTCCTCCGAGTTACCTAATTGATGCATGCAGTTTTTCATAAAATTCACTTATAATTATTTTTATTTCTGCAACATTGTTAATTTTGTCTTCTCCTGATTTTAGTAATTTAAGTCATCTCTTATGTTATTTGGTTATTTAAGAAGAGGTTTGTCAATTTTGTTTGCCCTTTCGTATAATTAACTTTTGTTTATGTTGATTTTCTGTATCGTTTGTCTTTTTTATTTCTTTAATTTCTGCTCCTTAGTCTTTATCAATTATCTAGTCTTTATTATTTCCTTCCTTTTGCTTGCTTTGGGTTTAGTTTCCTCTTCCTTTCTAGTTTTCTAAGGTGAAGTTTAGGTTACTGGTTTAAAGTGTTTTTTTTTCTTTTTTTAATGGAGGCATTTACAACTATACATTTCCCTCTGAGTGTTCCTTTAGATGCATTCATGAGTTTTAGTATGTTATATTTCATTTCAAAGTATTTCCTTGTTTCTTCTTTGACGTATTGGTTATTAGAAATGTGTTTAATTTCTACATAATTTTAATCTCCCCCAAATTCCTTCTGTTACTGATATTTTTTAAAACATTCGATTCCATTTTAGTATGAGAACATATTTTGTATAACTAATCATTTTAAAATTAAGTCTGATTTTGTGGTCTATTATATGGTCTATCCTAGAGAATGTTCTATTGTGCTTGTGAAGAATGTTTATCTACTGCAATTGGTTGGAGTGTTCTGTAGATATAGTCTGTTAGGTCTAATTAGTCGATACTGTTTTTCAAGTCTTCTGTTTCCTTGATGATCTTCTGCTTGTTCATTCTATCCATTACACTGGGGAACAAAATTTTTGTTGCATCCACAAAAACACTTGGTCTTACCTAATTCGAGTGTGCTGATCTCAAATCTGACGTTAGTTTTTCTCTGTAAGCTACAGTTTTTTTGCAATTCAAGATTTTAGGTTTTCACCTTATTGTAAAATTTTCAACATTTAGTTAAACATAATGAAGTAGAATGTCTTTTGGGCACCATCTTTGTGAAAATACAATAATTTATATAATGTAGTAAATACAATAATACACTAAAAGATATGATTGCATCTGAATTTGTCTACAGTTTCAAAATAGATCATATTAAAACACATATTAATCGTAAATTTTGTGCAAAACTTATTTAAATTTTATTCTTGCAAAAATTTGTGTTTGTAGCTCTTGTGTTTGTGTACTTGTTGAGGACAATCTTGTTTGATGCTCCATCAGAGGTCTGTTCATCACTAACAGCTCCAAGATTTTCAGGAAACTTATCAAGGTGACTGTTCAGGAAGTGAATCTTAATGCTCATGTTACATCCAGTGTCATGGAAAGCCAACAGCATCCTTTGAACCAGACGTTCATAGTTTACTGCTTTTTTGTTGCCAAGGAAGTTCTTTGTAACTGCCACAAAAGACTGCCATGCTGCTTTCTCCTCCTTATTCATCTTCCTGGCAAATTCTTCATCACATCTGGGGGTTTGAATTTGTGGTCCATTGAATATACCTGCTTTTATCTTCTCGAAAGACAAAGCAGGAAAAGCAGAAATAATATGTTGAAAGCATTCACTTTCTCCATTCAGAGACTGAACAAACTGCTTCATTAAGCCAAGTTTGATGTAAAGTGGGGGAAAAATGATCCTGTCTTGATTAACTACAGGTTCATTCGCAATATTTTGCATCCCTACTTCCAGAGTTTCATGTTTCAGCCACTCCTTCTGTGTCCAGTGTTTCTCCCGAGCTTGGCTGTCCCACAAACACAGAAAGCAAGGATACTTCGTGAAACCTCTCTGTTGTCCTAGCAGGAAATTTACCATTTTAAGATCCACACAAATGATCCAGTTATGCTCCTCATACTTCAGAAAGTCGAGGACAATTTTTATGTCATTATAATCTTGCAGATGAGTTGAATAACCAATTGGAACCACTGCATAAACATTACCGTTGTGTAGGAGCACACATTTCAGACTCTGTTTAGAGCTGTCAAGAAATAGCCGCCATTCTGTTGGACTCTCAGTGGCTACACCTAGCTGGCTGAGAAGACTACTGATATCATGACAGTAAACAAAGTGTTTGTCTTCGGAAAAAACATCCACAAAAATTTGTTCATGCTTCCTGAAATGGGATACTTTAGCTGACTGGTGAAGTACATTCTTTTATTGAAGCCTGGAGGCTAATAACTCAGCTGCATTCTTTGATGGGCCCAAATCTCTTACCAAGTCATTCAATTCGGGTTGGCTAAACTGCTGAGGGGTTAATGACTGCTTGGCATCAGAAAAAGACCCTTTAGATTCTACAACCGTTTCCTCATGCATCTTATCAAAATATACTTGATCACTATGTTCACTTTCTTCGTCCTTAGAAGAAATAAAACCATTGAAAACTGGAACCGGGAGTATCTCAGAGTGTGGGATAGGTCATATTGCTGAAGGAATATTAGGATATGCGATCATATGCCATTTTTTCTTGCCAATGCCCTTTGTATGGATCAGACAGAAATAACAGTCACTGCTCTGGTCCTTAGGTTCACACCAAACCATGGGAATACCAAAAGGCATTCCTTTGCATTTTCCTTTTGTCCAGTCACAAAGCATTTCCTCACAATTATGACACACAATATGAGGAGCCCAGTTCTTTTCTTGATCGCCAAGGGGAACTTGAAAATAGGCAATATGTGCACGTGTCACAAATGATGAAATATTGCACCTTTGACGTTGAAGTGTGTAACAGCCACATATATAACAGAAAGTGTCAGGACTATTCTTACATTTAAGCCTACTTGAAGAAGCCATGATTCAATCTTAAAACAAAATAAGAGCGTGTGTTTATCAGATAACAATTTTTTACATTTAAAAACAACTACAATTATGTAAAAGTGATGTTTGTAAAACATTAATTGCCTTGTGGTTATGTTCAATCCAAGAGTCATTGCCCTTTAACTCCAATTTAAAAACCAATGCATGCCATTAACTGTAACAAAAAAATTAAAATTGCATAAAAACTAGAGTTGCACCATAAAATGGATTTCAGATTTGGAATCAGTGATGCAGAAATATATAGAAACAGTTCTAAAACCTCATGCTACATAAAATGAAAAAAAAATTGTTCCCCAGTGTACTAAAGTGGAGTATTGAAGTCTAACAGTTTTGAATTGTCTGTTTCTGTCTTAAAATTTTGTCAGTTTTTACTTCATGTACGTTGGGACCCTGTTTTTAGGTGCATGTGTGTCTGTAACTATTATATGTCTCTTCTTTTTTATTTTATTATTTATTCATGTTTGAGAAGAGAGAGATAGAGAGGGAGAGAGAAAGGGGGAGGAGCAGAAAGCATCAACTCCCATATGTGCCTTGACTGGGCAAGCCCAGGGTTTTGAACCGTCGACCTCAGCATTCCAGGTAGACACTTTATCCACTGCGCCACCAGAAGTCTATATGTCTCTTCTTAATGGCTCAACCATTTTAGCATTGTGAAATGTTCCTCTTTAGTTACATTTTTTTTGTTTTAAAATGTATTTTGTCTGATAGTTGGGTAGCCATTCCAGATACTTTAGATTTGTTTGCATAATGTATCTTTTTTCATCCTTTTATTTTCAACCCATTTGTTTTTGAATCTAAAGTGTGTTCTCTCTGGTAGATAGCATATAGTTGGATCGTGTTTTTTTAAATCCAGTCTGTTAGTCTCTGCCTTTTGAATAGAGTGTTTCATCCATTTATATAAATACATATTTTTTATTTTTTTGTAGTTTTCTGAAATAAGAAGTCCCCACTTTTTCTTTTTTCAGGCAGAGAGACAGACTCCTGCATGTGCCCAACTGGGATCCACCTGGCATGCCCACCAGGGGGTGATGCTCTGCCCATCTGGGGTGTTGTTCCATTATAACTGGAGCCATTCTAGTGCCTGAGGCAGAGGCCATGGAGCCATCCTCAGTGCCGGGGCCAACTTTGCTCCAGTGGAGCCTTGGCTGCAGGAGGGGAAGAGAGGGATACAGAGAAAGGAGAGGGGGAAGGCTGGAGAGGCAGATGGGCACCTTTCTTGTGTGCCCTGGCCGGGAATCGAACCTAGGATTTTCACACGCCAGGCCGTTGCTCTATCACTGAGTCAACTGTCCAGGGCTCATCCATTTATATTTAATGTAATTACTGATAAAGTAGAATTTACAACTGCTGTGTTGCCATTTGTTTTCTGTCTCTCTCTTTTTTTAAAAATTAAGTGAGAGGCAGAGAGGCAGAGACAGGCTCCTGCATGCGCCCTGACTGGGATCCATGTGGCAAGACCCCTACTGGGCAATGTTCTCCCCATCTGGGGCCGCTGCTCTGTTCCTTGGCAGTTGAGCCATTGTAGCACCGGAGGTGAGGCCATGGAGCCATCCTCAGCACCCAGGACCCACTTGCTCAAACCGTTTGAGCCATGGCTGCGGGAGGAGAAGAGAGAGAAAGAGAAGGAGGAGGGGTGGAGAAGCAGATGGGCACTTCTACTGTGTGTCCTGATTGGTAATTGAACCTGGGACTTCCAAATGCTGGGCCTATGCTCTACTGCTGAGCCAACTGGCCGGGGCCTATATATCTATTTTAAAACATTTTTTCCCCCAATGGTTTGAGAGAGAGGGACAGGAAGGAATAGAGAGAGAGAGAGAGTGACATCAACTCATTGTTCCACTTAGTTCTATTTAGTTATGCATTCATTGGTTGCTTCTGTATGTGCCCTGACTGGGATCAAACCTGCAACTTTGGCTGGCCAGGATGATGCTCTGTCTACTGAGCCACCCAGGCAGGACTATTTTCTATGTATCTTATGATTCTTTTGTTCTTCTGTCCTCTATTACTAACTTATTTTTTGTTTATTATTTTCTAGTGTACCATTTTAATTCCCTTTTTATTTTCTTAATAGTTTCCCTGGGAATTATGATGAAAAATTTTATCTTAAAACATCTAGTTTGGGCCCTGGCCGGTTGGCTCAGCGGTAGAGCGTTGGCCTAGCGTGCGGAGGACCCGGGTTCGATTCCCGGCCAGGGCACACAGGAGAAGCGCCCATTTGCTTCTCCACCCCTCCGCCGCGCCTTCCTCTCTGTCTCTCTCTTCCCCTCCCGCAGCCAAGGCTCCATTGGAGCAAAGATGGCCCGGGCGCTGGGGATGGCTCCTCGGCCTCTGCCCCAGGCGCTAGAGTGGCTCTGGTCGCAATATGGCGACGCCCAGGATGGGCAGAGCATCGCCCCCTGGTGGGCAGAGCGCCGCCCCATGGTGGGCGTGCCGGGTGGATCCCGGTCGGGCGCATGCGGGAGTCTGTCTGACTGTCTCTCCCTGTTTCCAGCTTCAGAAAAATGAAAAAAAACCCCAAAAAACATCTAGTTTGGATTAACACTAAATTAATTTTAATAGTGTACAAAACTTGTTCTCATACTACTCTGTTCCCTCTCCCTACCATTGTGCTGTTATTGTCAAACAAGTTATATCTTCATACATTAACACTGGTAAGTCTTTTGAGTTCTGGGTTGTGTGAAAATGTCTTTATTATACTGTCGCATTGAGTGAAGTTTTGCTTTGGTTTACAATAAAGTAGGGAGTAACTTCTTAATCAGGATTTTGAATGTATTGCTGCATTACCTTCTTGATTCCCGAGGCGCTCTTTTGATTGTATTTTGATTTCTGATTATTCGCATCTCACTTGGTATACTTGGGCTCTCCCATCTCCAATCCTTTGTGGTCAGATTTTATTATGATATCAGAATCTTTTTTTATTTATTGGGATGGGAATTTGATGGGCCCTTTTAATCTGAAGACTTGGGTTCTAATACAGTATTTAGGAAATTTCTTTCTGTTATTGCTTTGATAATTTCCTCCTTTCTGTTTTCTGTGTTCTGTCTTAATAATTTCTTGTTAGAATTTGGACCTCCTGGATTGTTATTCTTATTTTTTTTATTCTTTTTCTTTTTTTGTCCTGACATCCATTCTATATCTATTAGTTTTATTTTATGGGAACTATTTTTTTAACTGAAAGTTCTTCAACTCCGAATGTTCTGTTTAATTTTTTTCTGCTCTCCTATATTTATGTCTAACATCTCTTTCTGGTTCTCCTTTATTATAATCTTGTTTTTAATTTATGACTATGATATCTTTTTTTTAAGGTTATTAATTAAATTTTTCTCCTCCTATCTTTGTCTACCTCTCATTTCTTTAATTAGTTCATCTGTTTTGGATAGTCTTTTATGCTGAATGTTTTCCTTGCATGTATAACGACCCTTTACTATTTGTTTTTGTTTAAGATTGAGATACTGGAAGATAGACGGGAAGACTGGGCTTTAGGTGCACTTGCAAGTGTAAAGTGTACGAGGCACGAATGTACTCGTGGGCCTTGTTCTCTTCGGCATATCTGAACTGCCAGCATCACTACCCTTGCACTTTGGAACTATTGTTAAGTAATATAACGCTGACTTGATCCCTTATTTTAGTGGTACTGAAAAGACTTACTAGTATTGTTAAGTAAAATAAGGGTGAACACAAGTACGGTGGTACCATGCAGTTGATGTAATAATCGAGACAGCTACTGGGCGACTGGTGAGTGGGTGGTGTATATAACCTGAGTAGCTGGCGATGGGATAGTTCACGTCCTGGGTGGGATGGAGCAGGGTGGGGTGACGTTTCATCATACTACTCAGAATGGCGCACATTTTACAGCTGATGAATGGTTTATTTCTGGAATTTTCCATTTAATATTTTTGGACCACAATTAACCTTGGGTAACTAAAACTGTGGAAAGCCAAGCTGGATAATGAAGCACTAATGTACTTTTAACTGGTTTGTTGGTTGTCACGATTGGTTTTTCATATTACCCTGTTTTCTTGTCTCTTTGCTATCGTTTTCTCTTTTCCTCCTTACCCTTTTCTTTCTTTTTTGTTTCATTTTGCAGGTTATTTGGGCTGCATTATAATAAACTCATTAAAGTAAGATGTAGAAATATGGATAATATTCAAAGATTGACAGAAGAGAAAATTAATATTCACATTTGTACGTCATTGCGGAAGGGTTTCCTGTACAGTTTTTAAAAGGAACAGTAATTTTGGTTTCTTGTGTGACTGTTTTGGTTTTTCTAGTTTGGAGATTTTCAGGGGGGGGGGGGGTAGGATACAGGTAGTCCTCCAAGCGGGTGTATCAGAACTTTAGGTAGAGATGTGTAGAGTGTGAAAAACATAGACCTTTTGTTTTTGAAATGAAGACTGTCGAGTGTGCAGTTTTATCAAGTGTGTGTGGCCAGTGGGGCCTCCTGGAGGTTAGAGTGAGAAAGCATTGCGGGGGGCCTGGCTAGGGCCCATTCCTGTGATAGATTGGGGTTACTTTCCTGGCAGAGACCTCCCCCCTCCTGTCCAGTGCTCTCTCACATGGATCTGATACTGGTGACTGAACCAGAATTCAGGTTCTGCTACTAAGCTGGCCTGTAGGCCCCCATAGCTCTTCCCGTTTCCAAACTTTTACCATTTTATTAACAGTGACATGCACATTTTCTTTACTTTGATTAGAATTTTTGCTTTGCATTTGAAAACTAACTGCAATAAAACAGGTGTCAGTGATGCTTTTAGATTCAGACCCATGTTTTAGACTCAGGACAAAACAAAGGTTAGGGGTAAATTAGTAGCATTTGTCACATCCGCTGGCCTCTGATGTGCATAGGCCCTGCTGCCTGCGTCAAGGCACAAGGAAGCAGTGGGCAGTGGAGAGCCACGGGCATCGTGGTTTCCGTGTCGCAGGAACTGGATTGCTGGCACACACATCTCAGAGTGTGCCTGGGATTGAGGTGTGTGTGCTGTTGGTGTGCCTTTCTCTATCTTTTCTACTTCATTAGAACTGCAATAATTTTTATGTTGATATAATTCTGTAAAATATGTTTTTATGTTAGGAGCAAACGCAATGTGAGGACTGAATTGTACAGTGTGTGCTTTGGTGAAGAAGTATGTACAGAAAAAGGGATACTTAATTTCTTTGCCTAGTGTTTGTGTTTCTTACAGTTTGTTTTGTTCAGTGTGCCGTGACAGGTGTAATTGTGTTTACTAAAATCTGGAGGAGGTGAGCAGGGCCAGGCATCAGATCTGCAACTCCTGTGTCCTACTTCCGGCTCGGCAGTGCTTTGATGCTTCGGCTTTTTTTATTTGGTATGTGGCTTCTCAGTGGATAGTAGATTTTGAATCTGTATGACACACAACAGAAAGCCTTAGTATGAAGTATTCAAAAAGGAAATACTGGTATTTTGTATGTTTGGACTTATGTGTAAATAACTTGGATTTTAAAGCTGAAATTTCTAGGAAGGAATGAATGAATGAATATCGCTGTCTGTGGGGGCCGTTTTGGACCTCTCGTTGCTGAGTTGATTGACTTCGCCTTGGGTCACATTAAAGGTGAATGGGTAAGGTTGAACAGAGTCTATTAACGCTTCTGCTTCTTCAGCTGACCGGCTAGGGAAAGGTCAGGCTTCGACAGCTGTCAGCCTCACGAACAAAGAAAGGGTATCGGTGTTGTTGCAGTTCAGAGATTTGACAGCAGCTTATAATTTACCTCATTTGAAAATATTCTCAGGACAGTAAAAAAATTTTTTTTAATTGATCTGAAATAGCAGTGGATCTAATGGCAGGATGTTTTCATTAGAATAGTGCAGAATGGCAGGGACAGTGAAGGTGAGCATCCTAATCGATGTGGAGAGGGTTCTGTGTGTCACAGATGAAAACTCCCCTGCATATTACGTAGAACTAGTGCTCTTCAATTGCCAAATATGTTCAGGAACTAAGTTTTTGAGTGAAGGCAAGTGTGGCTGGTAACTTATTGCCCCCTTGCTGAAAACTACCTGCAAAACTTTTAATTGCTTTTTTTTTTTTTTGCCTATTTTAACATAGTTTTTATTTAAAAATTTTTTTGGTTTTTAAAAATATTGGCCCTGGCTGGTTGGCTCAGTGGTAGAGCATCGGCCCAGCGTGTGGATGTCCCTCCCAGGTTTGATTCCCGGTCAGGACACACAGGAGAAGCTCCCATCTGCTTCTCTCCCCTCCCCCCTTCTCTCTCTCTGTCTCTCTCTCTCTGTCCTCCCCTCCTGCAGCCGTGGCTGGATTGGAGCGAGCTGGCCCTGGGTGCTGAGTACGGCTCCATGTCTCCACCTCAGGCCTAAAAAGAGGTTCCAGTTGCACCAGAGCAAGGGCCCAGAGGGGCTGAGCATCGCCACCTAGTGGGCTTACCGGGTGGATCCCAGTCTGGGCGCATGCAGGAGTCTGTCTCTGCTTCCCCTCTTCTCACTAAAATAAAAACAAAAAATGTTTCTTTTATTGATTTTAGAGAGAGGAATGGAAAGAACGAGATAAACAGGAACATTGATCAGTCCCCACATGTGCCCTGACCAGGGATCGAACTGGCAACTTCTGCTCTTCGGGATGATGCTACTGAGCTATCCGGCCAGGGCTTAAATAGTTTTTCTTATCCTGAACCTGGATTTAAAATTTGTTTATCCTTTGTAGTTTGAAATCTTAATTTCTTCTATCTTAGAAAGTATTTCATGTCATTTTTAGCTGATAACTTCTTTTCTGTGAACAGAATTAAAGTTTGTTATTTGCAATTGAAAAATGTTAGTTATATGGATTTGTTAGGAACTTTGGATGCCTTCTCTCCAGTTAACATCAGAACATTGATTTTACATTGATTTAATAGTCTTACATCTGTAGACTTTTAAAATAGTTTTTAGTGTTTGCTTGTGTATCATTATTTCTTTGATATTGTATTTGCAAGTTGATGTTAAGGTAACCATGGTTTTCTGAGCATTTTGGTCCTTATTGTACTATTGTTTTCATGGTTAGTTGATCTAGTTTGGGTTGTCGCTCTTCTGAAATGAGCATTCATCATTGTGGTCATCTCCATTTCAATACTTAAAATGTGAAAATGCCATTCATCTGATATATATGACTCTTTATACCTACCCTCTGCGATATGTTTATAAATTATTATAAGCCTATTGATAAGTTGCAAAGTGATTTTAATGTGGTGCCTGCAAAATGAAATATGTGTACCTTTAATCTCTCCTTTTGACACAGAATAAATTTCAGGCAATAAGAAGTCATGTGTTATGGTTGAGATAGGACATGTAGATGTTAAAGTGGAACGCACCGGAGAACAAATGTATTTGAGAAGCCTGAAGCTTTTTACAGGACTTCTGACAAGCCATTGACTCTGACAGGTTTGGAAAGGGGGTCTGGGCAAGAGTGAAGTGGGATGGTAAGACATAGACTCTTAACACCCTGCGTGAAAATATCATTACTAAAAGGAACCAAGGGGAAAAGAGTTACTAATCAGATGAAGGCTCAAGTTTATCTCTGGAGTGGGGATGTAAATTGTTTTATGTTCCAAGAATATGAAGTACTCAAGTTTGAGTTGGATTGCTTAATGGTTCTAAGCACGGTACTCTCTGAATGTTGAAGAAATGTTTGTATTAATTTCTACAGAAAATAGTAGTCAGTTCAAAAGATTTGCTTCTATTCTGTTTTCTGAATGCTAAGTAATCTTTAGATGATTATAGTAACATGGAGTACTTATCCTTTTTCAGGGTTAAATATTAGGTGAACTGTATGTTCTGTATGAACTGAGCTTTCTCTATCGAACTGAATTTGAGGGATTATGCTACTTAGCAAATTTCAATTTGTTTTGTATTTTAAATAGGGAGATTCATGATTTAGACAGTTCTTTATGTGTGTCTGTTACGATTACTTAAATGTTACCATTATTTAAATGAAGGCATTAACAAGGGCTTCCTTTCTATAAGCAGACTCCACAAATACTATAACTTTTACTCTCACAGTGTCCTTTCAAATGAAATAATTATGGAAGCCAACCTTATATTATTTTATATGTGTTTGTTGGGTAGCTGTAGTATCTATCATATTTGGAGAATGAGGAAGTTTTACTGAATTTCCTAGTTAATTGAGGCCTAACCATTTATGCATATGGTTGTAAAAATACACCATGGCAGATGGTCTTTAGTGGCAATATTTTAGAAGTTCACAGAATTTGGATTTTCCTTATCAAGCTACAAAATTAGATTCTGCTCATTATAAGATAGTTTAAACCTAGCTAAATGCGAAACTTCAAGCTGAATTACCCTTGAAGGCTAAAATTAACATATGCAAAAATTTTCAAAATAACTTGCAAAGTCATTTCTCTTTTTTAAACTTCTCTTACAGCTTTCGAATATAGAATTTCTTGTATTCTCATTGTTGATGACTCCATGCCTATGACTTTGCCCTTGAAAAAAATGTATAACTAAATTAGCTGAAGTTTTTCCACAGATAGAGCTGTGTCCTAATTGTTTTATGTTATGTATGTTACTGTGTAGATCCTAAAATAGTGAAATTAATTTTACTAAATATCATTGTAATATTCTCTGTAGTTAAACATTTACATTGTAAAGTGTGATGTTTTCTGAAGCTGTTCCAAAAGAAGATACTGAGTTTTTTAATGTTGATATATTTTTTCATTCTATAGATTTCCTAACCTTTTCCTTTCCACCGCCTCCCCCAAGCTCTCTGAAAATTTAATCTTTTTTAGTTGAAGTCATGTCATGGACTAGTTCAGAGTCTAGGTCAGACTGCCTTTTCCTAGGGCTTTTGAGTGAGAATAAACCAAAGATATGGAGGCCTAAAGGAGGTGCACAAAGAAAATCATTTTGTGTTCCCAGTCGTTGAATGGCAAAGTGTGAGTTCCCAAGGCAGGAGGATGTCCTGTAGTTGCAGCAAACAGTTATCCAGTTGGCCCAGGCACTGCCAGTGTATCCATCCTGCTACTCCCCACCCGCCTGAAGGCATACAGATAGAGCAGTTGAAATTTTTATTCTGAACTGCTCTCCATTTACTCTCTACCTGCCAATGACTACTAATCTCTTTGTTTTTCAGATTCCTGGTGCCATACTCCAGCTAATGATTCTTGCCAACTGTCTGGCTTTTTTTCTCTGTTATCTCTGGTTAAAGGATGCTCTTCCAATTCTAGTGTCCCATGATGCTTTTGGCAAAAGAATCCTTCTGTCATCTCTATTGCAACCTGATAGCCAAATATTTTCCAGCTTCTTTTAGTTGGTGCAGGGAGTAAGGGCTATGCACGAATGTTAGAAAATCTGGAGGACTGTTTTAGAAGTTGGACACGGTTCTTGTTCACGAGGGAAGGTATGCTTGCTGAATACTCAATGAGCAGGGGACTTATTAAGGTTTTGGTCTGCTCAGTGATGAAAGGAGACAGAGGAGAGGCTTGTCTCTAGGAGCTAACATTTGTTATCTATTTGCTGTGTGGTGCCACACACTTGGATTACATAATTTAATTCTCACAACAGCTTCATGATGAAACCAAAGCTTAGAGTGCTTGAGTAACCTCCCCAGAGTTAAGTGTTAGAACCGGAACTAAAAAGTCAGACCTCTAGGTTTTTTGAGATATGTAAATTACAGAGTATGTTACAAAATATATGAGCAGAATTCTTCCCAGCTATACCTAACGAGTGCTGAAATGAGGTGGAATAGGTGCTGACATTTAAGTTGACAGGGCCCATCAAAACGCACAAACACAGGTGTGAAATGGGAAATTTGCATTAATAGAGGAAATTAAAGCATTAAGTATAATTTTACTAAGATGTTTTATTTTAGCTGACAGTTCTTGGCAGAAATAGAAACCAAATATATTAAATATGCCATAAGTATTTTTGCCATTATAATATGTGTGCTGCTTCTAGGGAAAATATTTGCACAACTCTTGCTGTTGACGGGCTCACTAGCTAGCTCATGGCTTTTCTATAAGCTTTGTTGCTTTTCTTCTCTGGTACCTGTTTTTCTTTTTTTAAACATTGTTTTTGATCACATTGTATGTTTTAGTTCATGTCCAACAATAATTCATGTACTATTCCAAGTTCTGTGTAAATCAGAGTCCAAAAGTCGATTTCTGCTGAGCCAGGAATAACTGAATTTGACGGGTCAGGAAAGGAGAGGTCACGGAGCGCACTGGGCTCAGGCCGGGCCTTGCAGGAAGCTGGCTCCTTGCTTCAGCCTGGACTTCGGGACTGCGGCAGCTGCCCTCCCTTCGTAGCCACCCCGGACATCTTTCTGGCCCCTTTGGTGGTTGTCACGACGAGCTGTGGGGGCTGCAGGCATAATAGACAGGAGATGTGTTGCTGGAGCACCTCCTACGCACTGGATAGATAGTTCTGTACAACAGTGACTTTTCCCTGACTTTTTATTATTCTTTTTTATGTTTATGCAACAACCTCACCAACCCCCACAAAACAAACCCTGTTTCTAATGATGTGAATCTGTGAATCTAGAACCAAACAATTTTATAAATAAACAAAAATTGTTTTTTTTCCTGATGGTTTTATGTATGCTGATTGTTCCTAGAATGCAACTGCTCTGTTATTGATGAAAAGTTATACTTTGTTTTGTTCCAAATGGCTCTGCGAGTTGCTCACCTTTATTGGGCAGGCACTTCCCAGATGTGGTGTTTGAAGCCCCCGCCCCACACGCACGCTGTACGTCTGTGTTGGTCGGTTTTGCAGTCACAGAGTTTCTAGGAAGGGGTACAGTAAGTAGCTAACTACTGGCTCATGCACTATGCCTGATCATTTATTTTTTTATTTTTTATTTTTTTACAGAGACAGAGAGAGAGTCAGAGAGGGATAGATTGGGACAGACAGGAAGGGAGAGAGATGAGAAGCATCAATCATCAGTTTTTCGTTGCGACACCTTAGTTGTTCATTGATTGCTTTCTCATATGTGCCTTGATTGTGGACCTTCAGCAGGCCGAGTAACCCCTTGCTTAAGCCAGCAACCTTGGGTCCAAGCTGGTGAGCTTTTGCTCAAACCAGATGAGCCCGCGCTCAAGCTGGCGACCTCGGGGTCTCGAACCTGGGTCCTCTGCATCCCAGTCCAATGCTCTATCCACTGCTCCACTGCCTGGTCAGGCTGTGCCTGATCATTTGTATATTATTTTGTCCAATTATTTTGCATTTATTTATCTTTTATATATTATTTATAGAATCACCTCCTTTAAAAAAATCATATTGTTTACCTCATTAATATTGAAATAGCTGTCATCCCAGGCACAAGTTTTATCAGGATGTCCTCCTATTTTTTTTTTTTTTTTTTTGGTAAAATAACCTTCTTCAATGAAACCCTCAATGTCACATACTTCTAGTACCCACAACCACTTGTGAGCATAACAGATGAAGGAAACAGCCAAAAGTGGCATCACAATAATACTTCTCTGTAGTCCTTTGAATAAACAGTTCAAATCTCCTCTTTACGTACTGTGAGTGCAGAGCTTCCCGGTATCCCAGTGAACAGGGAAGGCTAACTTTTGAGATGCAGGGGATTAAGCCAGGTCGTCTGCGCACAGATCCTTTGGTGGGCCTGGGCTGGGCCGTTCAGTTCTTTCTGTGCCTTTTGGGGTTGTCTTCATAGAGCATAGAACATAGCGAGGATGCCTTTCCCCCTGGAGTGTGCTGTCCTTCTAGTGAGGGTCACCTCTCTAGAGAAATAATCCCTAGAAAGTATATATTTATGATTGTGACTTAAAATGGCCAGTTTTGAGGAATGTAATCATAAAAAGAATTCTGATTTTTTCAAAGTTTATTTAAGTTTTTAATTGATGTGATGATGATGTGTAAATAATGTCAAAGAAGAATTCCAAACATTATAAACCATTGAGAGAACTTTGCCTTTGGACGTGGGGACCTCCACAGTTTATTTAACCTGTCAGTCTGCAGGTCCTGAAGCTAAAACCTGAGGGATGGTTGGGATGGGATGGGATGGTTAGGGTGATGTCTTTCTCCCTGTGCTTTGTGGAAGCTAAGTGGCTGCTGGAGCTCTGTTCTAGGGTGAGTTGGTGGTAGAGCCCCCCACCCCCGCCCTGCAGGAGTAGCCTGCTCTTCCTTACTGCAGTATGGTCCTTTATCCTCCTTTCCAGCTTGAACACAGACACGGTTCCATCATTTCTCCTAACCAGAGCATAACTCCAGCCCCTCTGTAAGTCATGCACTCTGTTCATTTAACATTTTCATGATTTCCCATCCTTTTTTGTTTCAAGGAGGTACACTATGTACTGTTTTCCACATTCTTGGTTTCGGTTGTACATTTTTATGACAAGGAAGTTTGCCATTAAATTATGGGAAAGAGTGGAAGATGAGGCTAGCAAGACAGGATAAGGGCGGAAGGGAATTGTTGAAGGTTTTAAAGGTGTGGACTGACATGCTGTAATTTAGTATAAGGAAGATAACTGCAGTGCCTGAGTGGGTAAGGAAGTGGAGAGTTGACACCACCTCATGTATCTTACAGTGAACCTGTCTGAATATGAGACTGAGTCTATTAAAAGCTTAATGAAATTGATTAATTAGCACTGGGATCCTTAGGGTAAAAATAATTACTCTCAATTGTGGTGGTTTCACACATCTACAGATGTGATAGAGTGATGCAGAACTATATATATTCACATCATAGCCATGTCATTTGTCCTGGTATTACTGGAGCAAGCTGGAGCTCGTTCTGCCTGTTACCCTGAAGCCAATACGCAGAGATGAGGACTGAAGGGAATGTAAATGCCGTTAATCAAATTGCCAGCAAACCTGAGAAGGCAGAGGGCTTCGGACCCAAAGTCTGCCTTAACATTCTTGTTCTTGCTGACCCTTTTATATGACTTGGGGCTGTTAGTAATGGCGCAAAGGGCAAAATCCTTACAGTTAGTCACAAAAGCAGGGGGTGTGGTGGTGTCTTTCTAAGGCAGATCAGTATGTTCTGCTCCTGAGAGAGATAACGGGCTATTTACCTTTTTCTTGGTCTCTGTACTCCTCCTGGAGGGGGAGTGATTCAGACTGTTGTCTCCTTTCTTAATCTCTGGGTTCCTCCTGGATGCCTCCCAGAGGTTTCCTGAATAATAAGCTTCTTCACGCATTTGAAAGAGCAGGGCCATGGAGAAGTCAAGAGAGAATATAAAGCAAATGTACTAATTAACTATTTCCCAACCCTTATGGTGGTTTAGATATTGTACTATTGTTATGTAAGCTATAACCATTGAGGGACACTGGGTGAAGGGTATTTGGGACCCCTCTGTACTATTTTTGCAATTTCTTCTGAATCTGATTACTTTATAATTAAAAGTTTAAGAAAAAAAAGAAACCCTGGCCAGTTTGCTCAGTGGAAGAGTGTCAGCCTGGTGTATAGATGTCCTGGGTTCGATTCCTGGTCAGAGAACACAGGAGAAGTGCCCATCTGCTTCTCTACCCTCCCCCCTCTCCTTTCTCACTCTCTGTCTCTTTCCCTCCTGCAGCCAAGGCTTTATTGGAGCAAAGTTGGCCTAGGCACTGAGGATGGCTCCATGGCCTCCATCTCAGGTGCTAGAATGGCTCTGGTTGCAACAGAGCAATGGCTCAGATGGGCAGAGCATCGCCCCCTAGTGGGCATGCTGGGTGGATCCTGGTTGGGTGCATGTGGGAGTCCATCTCTCTTCCTCTTTGCTTTTCACTTCAGAAAAATACAAAAAATAAAAATAAAAATAAATAAAAAGAAAAAGAAAAAAAGGATTGCCTAGTAATATGTAGAATGTGGAGACTTATGGCAGAGTTCTGTTAGGATATTGCCAGTTTCTGTGTTAATGTCATATAATGGAAATTTGTTGAGTGAATGGACCAAGTGAAGGGGCTGAAGGAGGGTCTGAACTGTAGCAGTGGCTGTGACAATGGGAAGAAGTGGGCAGATCTGGAGATATTCTGGAAATCACCTGAGGATTTGATAACTAATGGAACGTGAAGTGAGGTTGACTCCAACATATTTGGTATATAGGATACAAGAATAGTGTAACGATAGTGATGACAGGGAATATAGAAATGGGAATATGTTTTGAGGATAGGATAGTACATTAGGTGGTGAAATTATTGCTGTTGGTGAGCCAATGCAGATATGTAATGAGTAATTCTGTCAATGTAAGAAATATTTAAACCTGTAGAGAATTTTTACAAGTTTATTTGAGCCAAACTGATGACAACTGCCCAGAAGCAAAATCTCAGTGGATTGAGAAAATGCTCTAGAAAAGGCAGTTTTACCACTTATTTTACACATCAGAGTCAAAGGGGAAGGTATAGGCTGTTAATGAATTCCATTGGTGAAAGATTAGAAAGGTGGGAGAAAGCAAAGTGGGGAAATCTCTGGGATTGGATCAACAGCAGGAATAGACACATACGTCTTTTGCATTGGTGGGTATAGGATAGTTAACACTTTACAATTTACAGGATAACTAACAATGAGGAGTTTTGTGGTCTCTACTCTGGTGCAGAGAGGGGTCTGGAGAAAAGGGAATTACCTTGACATTCCAAAGTTATGATATCCTAGAAGCAAAGACAATAGACAGGTTCAGTTAACGTAAAGATTGACCTTTGTCAGGGAAGATACTGGCCTAGGATGTGACTACTTGCCATGACTTGCTTTTGGTTAGAAAGTTTTAATTTCAGACCATCCTGTGTGGTTACATTAGATCTCTGAGTCTGTAAGGCCCCCCCATGCAGTCTTCCCCTGAGCTTGTCAGGTTTAGTATGTGGCCCCTTTTTTGTCCACCATTCAGAATATTAGTGTGTGTTCAAGATGGAATGGTTGAAATTATGTAACCAAAACACAACATAACAGTAGTATAAGTCTAGTAGTTGTGGCTGTCATAGCCGCCAAGCACATGCAGGTTCACATTTGATTTGGATAGATCGTGGTGAAACAGCAGAGCCAGGACCTGGTGGGCCATTACCTTTATTCCTGGCTCGCACTTGGCAAACCAGTGAACACAAACACACTGGGCTCCAAAACCCACTCATTCAGCGCTCACAAAGCTACTGACACGTCCGAGCTTTCCTAGAATTGAAGGCCCTCAGCAGTTCAGCAGAGCTTACGAAGCCCCTCAGCTCTGTTCCCCACCTGCACACGTCCCTCTTGCTGCCTCCTCTCCAGCCACCACGTGGCCTCTCTCCCCCACAACAACGTGCTCTCCCCCAAAATGGCCGCCTAGCTCCTTCTTTTAAAAGTTTTGGGCGTGACAGTTGCTCCTCCAGCACACATTAGTGTCACCAAGCCCCTTCCCAAGCAGAAAGGCAATCAGCACTATCATATGGCAGCATCATCACGTGAGCAGCGGTCATTTTTAACAATGAAAGTGAGCGAAACCAAAGAGCACAAATTTTACAAACCAAACTTATTTGCCCAACAAGTAGTATTTAAAATTGTGGAATAAAAGTTTGCCAAGGGAGAGAGTGTGAGTGAGAAGACCTGGAAAAATTAATTTTATAGTGGATTTCTTAAGACTTTCTGCAAGTTTTCTGACCTTTCAGTGCCTCATTTTCTTCTATCATAGTGTAGTATAACTATGATAGTATATATGTATATATATATAATATAATGTCATAGTATATCCCTCTTAGAATTGGTGTGAAACTGAATGAAGTTATCTCTGTAAATTGCATAGTGCTTGTTTGACACGTAGTAAACACTGAAGGTTAGCTATCTTATTATTTATGAAGCAGTTTGGCTATGCACGTAAAAACAACTAAATTATACTTCTAATTTTAGAAATTATAATGAATGTTTGAAATTAAACAAGTGACCTTATTAGCAATGATGTTTTTATTTCTCAAATTAGAACTTTTTGATTTTTGAAGATTTGGTCCATTGTAATCCTTTTGCAGGAAAAATGACACCCAAATGGAGGGTAATAGACGTCCAGACAACGTAATAGAGGAAGAGGAATTTGTTAGTATCTGGTGGAGCACGTGCATTAGTAGCACTGAAGCACGAGCTCCCGGAAGTTAGATTTCTTACATCTTACATACCTTTTACAGTGTCCATGCAAGGGGCGCCTGATTCCGTTGTCTGAGGTCCTACCTGCACCTCCTGGCTCAAGGTGGGGTGGGGGAGTTTCAGTGGGGCAGCGAGGGGAATGGGGTCACCAGACCCCTGGCCCTATCTATTTACAGGTCTTGTTTCTCTTGTAAGTACTGTAAAAAGTCTCCAGGAGATCAGTTAGAGATCTCGTGTTAGAGTTAAAGACGTGGATAATCTTGAACTGGCCGAGCCAGTCATTCCTGCAGGCCCCTTCTGAAATGTTCTGGTATCTCCTCTCTCAGTCTTTGTAGTTTTTGCGATAATTATTTAATTGATTTTATGGTATCTTAATAGAACACTCACTTCTCTTGACTGTTAATTCCTCTGTGATGCCAACTGGGGTATAGTAGTTTCACCGTCACTTTTCTCATCTCTTTCTTAATTACATAATTTCTTCACCTTTGGGGATTTAGAGATGAACTCTTGGTTGACTATATAATATTTTTCTTTAATTAGGTAGAGAGTGGGGCAAATGAGGGATGAGGATAGTAAAACTG
The DNA here is from genome assembly GCF_036850995.1 of Saccopteryx leptura. Lineage (NCBI taxonomy): Eukaryota > Metazoa > Chordata > Mammalia > Chiroptera > Emballonuridae > Saccopteryx > Saccopteryx leptura. The sequence goes on along the minus strand of NC_089503.1, from coordinate 363,625,426 downwards.
AATTTGGTCCTTGACAGATTTCTTCCCATAAAAATAGGGTACAAGGAATCCAGTGGTATTTGGCATCTGTTTTCTTTTCTCTGTGACAGGATTATTATACTCTCAAAGTGTCATTTGGGGGAGCCAAAGCTCTGTACTTTAACTTTCAACAATCCATGTAGTGAAGAGAAAAAAATAAGTGAAATGAATGGAAGTTCCTGCTTTGTGGTTGTTTTTTCCTTCTGCATTAATAGTAAATGATTACAGAGACTTATTAAATAGTAAATGAATAACATTAAATTTTTAGGTGCTTATAAACTGACAGTTTAACTTTGTACATTTGCATTTTAAATGTCCTATTCATTGGTATCTTAAGGGTTAAGAGAAGTTAGTATCTTCAATAGGATATCGTCATATCACTGCAGAGCTGTAGTTACTCCAAGTTAGGGTGTCGGTTTCTTGTCTAATGGACCCACTGTGCCATGCCTGTAAAAAGCTGCCTTTGGAATGTAGGCTTAATTTTTCCAGTCAATGAACTGACTAATATTTTCTGAGTGCCTGTAGATGCAAAGCACTGTAAATTATATTTAAAATGTTGCCACTTGAGTAAGTCCTTAAAGAAACAATTTTGGTACTGTTTGGTTGATTAGTGTGCATCAGAGCTATTGTTTTGTTCTCTAAATATAGGTTGTTCAGGGATGCATTATGATCTGCATACAAATAGGTTGGAATTTGCATTTGGGAAGGATAGCTTCTTTATTTTATTCTGTCTCAGTTTTCATTTAGTTTGCTGTTTACCCTTTACAATGGGTTACAGTTCATTTTAGTATCCCTGTTTAAACCTTGGCATGATATTTTTCTCTTCTTTTTATTTACCACTTCCTCTGACACACACACATAAAAAAGAGCTACGTTTTGGGTAGGATTTATGGCAGGATAAAGATAAGATTTATTTGAAGTTTTTAGTAGGTTGCTATCTGTAGTCATGAGAAAAGTCTACTTTTGAATTCGCTGCCTTTTTTGAATAAAAAAATTAATTCTAGAACATAGGGGCTGTCTCCAAGGCCAGGTCTTCATCAGAAGCTGAGGTTCAGTGTATGTTAGAAATGATGGAATGTATGCCTCCTCCTAAACCCTGCAATTTAGTTCCTGAATTTGTTTGTTAAATCTCAGAGTTGCTTACTTTTGTTAGCTAATGGGGTATTTTAGATTAGTTAAAAGAGGAAATCCTTTTTTAGAAAGGGTTAGCATCCCTGTGTGTGTTAGAGAATGCAGTTCCCGTAGGTGAAAGTACTGGGTTAGCTTGGTTTGTTGTGATGGCAACTTTGCTACTTTATTGTCTTCTGATTTCTCTTTGTTTAACAAAGAATGGCAGGTTACCTTTCTTTGAGTGCTCTGCTTTAAAACTGTGATTGAATGCCTGAAATGAACCTTGGCTTTTGCAGTACTGTACTGAATGACAAAAGTTATCCTCTCTCCCTTCCTCCTTCCCTCCCTTCCTGCCTACAGAACACTATTTGAATTGAGTGGGTGAAGTTGACCTCTGCGAGAGTTAACAGAAAATTGAAATAAAGTACTTTTTTTTCCTCTCTTCTGAGTATTATGTTAATTAGCTCCAAATGACAGAATTAACCTAAATGTTGTGAAGTACTAGGTTTTAACAAACGAAGCTGAACTTAATTTACATATTTTTATTTTTCTGTATATGTGGTAAAATTACATAATTAATAAAGATTTAAAGAAATATCTAACTGATAAATTCACCCCGTTTCACCTTCTTAAACTTAAGAAGCATAATTTACCTAAATTATGCAAAATGCTAATTTAAGGGTTTAATTTGTTAATCATTTTAATTTGATTAGAGGCAGATGCTGATTATCTCTACAAGTCTAAATGGACCTTTCAGAGATGGCTTTCATTATTTAAAATCAACTTGCCAAATTAATTAAGATACCAGTAGTTATCTATAGACTTCTGGTGTGACTCAGGGGAGGGTTGTCCACAGTACTGTACACCAAAGAGTCGGTGCCTAGTGTCAGTGAATTTCAGCATTCTCAAAGTGGAAGAGTTGAACTTTGCTAGGCTTTTTTATTGAGCTCATTAGATTCTCTAGTTGTATCTTTGTTAGTGGTTTGGGTCTGATTTTTCTATTTTTCCTTCTGCTGTGAATCAGACAGCACAAGGGAGCTGAGATGTGTGCATACAAACCAGGCACAGAAACAGGCAGGTGTATCAGACAGCTGTGTCAGGTTCTCTTCACAGGTACCACATCCCCCTCTTACCACGGTGGAGATGTGGCAGGAAACAGTCAGCAGGTATGGGTCAGTATTAATGCCAGAAGCAGATGGAACATCTGCGTTCAGTACCTGAGCAAGAATTCGGATCCATGTTCCCAGCCTTTGTATTTCCTCCTAGCTTGTTTTTTTCTCAAGAACAGTGGAGTCAGAAAACTATTTAGTCAAATGTCTGTAGCTGGTTTAGAGTGAAGACTAGGGAAACTAAGGCAGAAACCATATCACCCCTAATATGAATTGGGTGTAATTGGCCGGGTAACAAAATGGTTTTGCATTGGAGACCTAGGGGGTTCGGATAGGGGATCTGAAGTAGAGACATACGAATCTTGCTTTGACATGCACCAGTATCAAGGGTGCATGTAGGATGAGGTAGCTACTTTCTCAGTGGGGATAAGCTATACAGGCCATGTGGCTTGGACTGAAGAGCACAGGCTCTGGTGCCATACCGCCTAGAATTGGTTATTGGTTAGCCACACACTAGTTTTTTTCCTCTGGTTTTTTTACCTGTAAAATAGAAAATATAATAGTACTACTTCATCAGGTTGGTAGGCTTTAATGAGTTAATGTACTCAGAACAGTGCTTGGCATTATTATTATTATTATTATTTTCTTTACAGGGACAGAGAGAGAGTCAGAGAGAGGGATAGATAGGGGCAGACGGACAGGAACAGAGAGAGATGAGAAGCAGCAATCATCAGTTTTTCGTTGCGACACCTTAGTTCAGTGATTGCTTTCTCATATGTGCCTTGACCGTGGGGTTACAGCAGACTGAGTATATAACTCCTTGCTCGAGCCAGCGACCTTGGGGCCAAGCTGGTACGCTTTGCTCAAGCTGGTGACCTAGAGGTCTTGAACCTGGGTCCTTCTGTATCCCAGTCCGATGCTCTATCCATTGCGCCACCACCTGGTGAGCCTATTATTATTATTATTATTATTATTATTATTATTGTTATTAGTTGCCATTCTAGCTTTTGTATAAGATTTGCAAAAGATGATGTATATGGAGAACATTGGATTCTTTCTCCAATATTCCTTTGAGTTATTTAAAAAGGATAACTAGAAATACATGTACAGTAAAAAATTATAAAAACGTCAGTTGTATAAGATAAGCAGATAGAATTTGAAATACTAGTTTATTAAAATGAATAAGCACAGATTTTTCATCCCAATCTTGCTGGTTTTTATGTAGTGAGAGGGGTTAGAGATAGTATAGGTATGTGCTAGACTAACAACTGCCTGTCCCCTGATTCTGAGCATTTTTTACATCTTAATTCAAAGGGTGAAAGTAGTTACTACCTTAAAATTCAGTTACTTGTATTTCCCAGAAGATTAAAAACAAGTTACTATGTGACAGGATGAAGGGAAGTAGGGTGTTGTGGGTTTTGTAACTGTGTCCTTTGACAATGGAATATGGTGAGGTGACACTGTACCCGTTTCTGGGCGCAGACTTTAGGAAACTGACAGTTTCCACTTCCTGGCACGCTTACTCTGGGGGTCCTGAGATGCCACGGAAGTTGCTGAGACTGGCTGGAGAGATGTTTTGAAACCTGGTGTAAGCCAGCGACTGCCAGGCTGGAGGGGCCGTGTCCCGGCGTCCCCACCCGTCCCAGATGTCTGAGCCCAGCCTGTAGACATCCCCACCAAGGTGCCAACAGCTTGTGCGGGAAGTCATCTCAGACTCTCCTATCGGTCTGCTCACCAGCTCAGTGCCTCTGCTGACCACACGGAGCGGACAGATTGCCAGCTGCATCCTTTCTGAATTTGTGACCAACTAAATGGGGAGCTATGCTAAATGGTTGTTTTAAGCTGCTACCTTTTGTTTATTCAGTAGTAGGTAATTGGAATTGATAGCTAAGCTAGAGCTTCTGGCTTCATCAACTTGAGCTGAAAACACTACAAAACTATGTACCCCAAATGCCCTCAAACTACCCTGCCATAATTCAAAAAGACTATGAAATCTAATGAAAATAATATAACCCCCAACTGTGGTCAATAGTATGGAAAACGAAATTCTGATAACTGGATGAGTAGAGGAGCTAACTCTTTGGGAACTCAGCTTACTCAGAAGGGACAGGAATGGGAAAGTTATTCATAAATGCTTTCTCCCTTTCATAAATTTGGTTGGTGGAGCTGCTTAAAGAGTGTTGGTTGAAATGTTTATGGCTTTTTAATTTTGAAGAAGAGAGGGTTGGCATACTTCTGAGATCTGCCAGTAGTCTGAGGATCCTTGGGTCTTCCTCACTTCCAGAGATACCTGTTGATATTTCGGGACCCTGAAAAGTGAGGTAATAAGCTATAAACTTCTTATAAAGTGATGTTCTTATATAGTGCTCTTACCCCTCAGAATTTGCCAAAATTCAAAGTAGCCTGAATGAATGCTTTTATTTCATAGCAGAGATTATGGATAGTCTTATTGCTTGCTAAACAAATAAAAAATGATGAATTAAGAGATATGTTCTGGGCACAGTGTAGTTGCCATGGGGGATAAAAGCGCTTTCTTAAATGGAAAGAGGTATAAATAAATGAGTAAAAGCAATCATAGTTACTCCAGACGCCATCCCAGAGGTTCCTTGATTTTTGTGTGCCCCTTTGAAACGGTTGCCGCTTTTCATTTCCTTTTTTATTTCAAGCATTGGATGCTTTGTGTTGGCTCTCTGTATATGGAGTTTAGGTTAAGGTAAGGGGGAGATTTTAATTCATATGGGAAATGTATTAAAATTATTTTTTACTGAAAGACTGAAAAAAAGATTGAAAGGCTATTTCACAAGTCCAGGGAAACAGGACAGTAGAAGCCTGATACGCAAAACCCCTTTTGTGTTGGCAGACACGTTTGCTGCTGTCACAGCACTTTGCTTAAGGAACAGGCGAGTCCTGGCTGAATGCAGACACACAAACAGCGGCTTGAATTTGCGGCTAAGTGTTTGGGATCCCTTAGGTTGTATCATTTTTGGATTGTAATGATCTTACTGTAGGCAAGAAACAAAGTGAACAAGATGCAGCATAAAATTCTAAGTTTCCCAAGGCCGCTCTCAATTATTTCTACAAAACAGAAATAATAATTTTGCCCTTTTTTTTGGATAACTTAAAACTAACAGTAACAAGGAAAATATAGATAAGGAATCAAGTGACTGATATTTTGAGTAAGAGATCAATGTCAGGATTATTACAAAAGACAGTATAAAAGACTTTAGACTGTATGAATTCAGGGTTTTCTCTCTTTTTTAGTTTTGATGACCTAGAATTAAAATGGCCATGTTGAGGTCTAGTAGGAGTTCAGGCTTTGGAAGGAGAAGCTATTACACCAGAGTGTGGATGAGATTCATAATTATAATGTTGCAAGAATATGATGGCTTTTACAGGGAGGTTCGTAGTAATGTTATAGGTTCCTCAAGGCTGCAGTGAGCTCTGACCTCACGTTTCTGATGTGGAGGAGAAGTATGAGGGTGTGGATTGAAGGGGTGTGGAAGAGTGGCCTCTGGGCAGGGCAGGTGATGTTGCTTCCTGTCCTATTCTAGTGTTGTGCCCTTGGGAACTGGCTGTCTCTGAGCAAAACCAGCCCTTCTGAGTGGCACCAGGGCTTCCTCTGTATGCAAATTCATATCCGATGTGCAGATGAAGCACTTGAACATTTTTAGGACAGTAATTAGGGATAGAACTGTAAGTTGAGTAGTAGGGGCATTACCGAGGGAAGACAGCTATTTATGGACTTCGAGGTAAGATAAACAGGTGAATAGCATCTTTCTTCCTCCTTGATGTAGGGGACATGTCTGAGATGGTGGGGAGCAGTTGTCTAAGTCCCTGTCCGAATCAGAAAGTGGCTTGGAGGCACCCGAATCTCCCAGCCTCTTCCTTCCCAAGGTACCAAATGAACACAGTTTATAGTCTGCTTACTGTGCAAGTATGTTTAAGATAAATCCTTAGCTACCAGAATTCTGCTTCTGAGCCCAACCTGTGAAGAAGTTCTGGAGTTACTGTTGTCCTTGATACGACTTTATAGGCAATGTTTAAGAAATGCTTTAGGTATGTTCACATTTTGTTGTGTGTTATGGAGGATTTACATTAATTTGCTATAGTTTGGGAGAGCAGCAAGAGACTGTTTTCATAAAACAAAAACAAGTAAAATAATCACATGCCAGAATGTTTGTTATAGTCAATGAGAGTTAAGAAAAAGAGGATATTGCTATGGGATGGACTGATCTAGGAAGGCATGATTGAACTAACAGTATTATTTGAACTGAATCTTAAAAGATAAGAAGGCAGAAAGGAGGTAGCAAAGAGACATTCCGAGAGATGTGCCAGCTGCTACCTCCAGTGTCTGAATAATTTTTGAGGAACTGAAAGTTTTAAATTGTGTCAACAAATAGGATGCCATTGTCAAAGCCATAAAACTGATTTCTAATATTTTCAGTTGTAAATACATGTATTTGAGCATCTCTTGCAATAAACACCTCCTTTCCCTTAATTCCAGGCACAAAAAATAGCTTGTATTCTATAATGTGCTTGAATTTGAAATATATACCATTAAAAAACTTAATATCCAAATATTTAATTTCCCATGGCCTCTAAGAGAAAATGTAACAGATCAGTTTATTTTTCTGACCTATTTGTTTTCCCACTCTTTTATTTCATTCTCCGTTTGCTTGGATAAACATGGCTTTACCATTGGTTCATATAGACTCTGAGCAAGTTTTATCCTTTCCTTCCCAGCAAAGTAAAGCCTTATTTTTGTAGTATACCACTATTAACTGCTTGACTTGGAAAGCTTCAGTCTTCATCAGATATTTCATGAATCAGAGTTTGGCTTCCTCTCTTCCAGGGATCTTGAAATTGTCCAAAGTACTACATAGTTTAAAAACTTAGGACTACAGTTAAACGGTTTTCTACTGGGCTGTGTTGTAAAGTGGGAAGGGCGAATTACTTTCTTTTACTTTTTGGGGAGACATTTGCCAGTTGGAGCCTCCAGAAAGATGGAGTTTGGGAGGCCTTTAATTGTGCACCAAAAGGTTATTGCAGAAGATAACATAAGGGAGATGTCATAAAGTAGAAAATTTGAAGCTCAGTAATAGAAAGCCTTGTGAAGAAATAGGCATTCTGCCAATTAACTGGGTGCTTGAAACAAATACGTAGTTTTGAATTAAAGAAACAGTTGCAAATTTCAAAGGCTTGATTCACTTGGTTCATAGGGAAACGGGGAGAGGGGAACAAATCTCAGATTACTTTAGTTGTAAAGCATATTTACCATTCATTGAAGTTTTGTTCAAAATATTTTCTGATTATAAAATTTAATTATGTAAAATCAGAGGGATTGTTAATCTAATATTATATGTTAAACCGTTGACATAAAATTCCAAGCATATTTTGATGAAAGTGAATTATGATCATAGGAGTTCAGTCGAGCAGGAGGCAGGTTGGGTCCTAAGCACCATATACTTGGATCTGCTTAACTGCTCATGTGCTTGTCTGGGGAAACTGCCAGGGAAGACCATAAATGGCCAGCTATTCTCATGCTGCATTAATTTGAAGTACAGTACAGGTTTTAGGTTTTACTGTTATACTTCTTTTGTTTGGATAAAAATGCTTTCGCCCAAATAAAAATAACAAGGAAATAGATTGCATTCTTTGTTGAAAGATATTTTTGCTCAATGTAGAATTCTAGGTTGGCAGGTACTTCGATTTATCACGTTGAATATACATGATTCTGCTGTCTTCTGGCTTCCACTTTTGCTGTTGAGAAGTCAGCTGATAGTCTGACTGTAGCTCCTTTGAGGGTAAGAGAGTCACCTTGCTGGTTGTCTTCTTTCAAGATACTCTGTGTGATATAAACATTCTTTGTTCAGGAATGCAATTCTTTTTATTTATTTCTGCTTGGGTATAACTAGGCTTCTTGAATCTGTAGATTGGTGTCTTGTACTAATTCTAAAAAATTCTCAGCCATTTATTGATTTTAAACTTCCCTTTACCCATTTTTTCTCCTCTCTGTCTGGAATTACAATCAAATGTATTTTAACCCTTCCTAGTCAGTTTTTCACATTCTCATATGTGCATTTTCCTTTTTTATTCTTTCTCTGCTGAATGACAGATTTCTTCTAAACTATTTCCCAGTTTTTTTTTCCCCTGTTCTATCTATTCTGCCTTTGGGTTTTACATATTGGCTATTATAATCTCTAGAAGATTCATTTGATTAATTTAAAGATTTGCTATGTTACTTTTTATGAATTCTTGTTCCTTGCTGATATTTTTAAAATTTTTTACTTTCTCTAAATGTTGTAGGTTGCTTTTTAATCTGTCTAATAATAATTCTAAGATTTAAAATCTGTGTAGTCTATTTCTGCTATTATTCTTTCTTTTTTAAGTGTGTGCGTGCAGAGAGAAAGAGAGAGACAGGGACTGGTAGGGACAGACAGGAAGGGAGAGAGATGAGAAGCATCAACTCATAGTTGCAGCACCTTAGTTGTTCATTGATTGCTTTCTCGTATGTGCCTTGACGGGGGAGGCGGGGCTTCAGCTGAGCCAGTGACCCCTTGCTTGAGCCAGTGACTTTGGCCTCAAGCCAGCGACCATGAGGTCATGTCTGTGATCCCATCTTTAAGCTGGTGACCCCGTGCTCAAGGTAGATGAGCCTGTGCTCATTCCATGACCTCAGAGTTTTGTACCTGGGTCTTCAGCATCCCTGGTCGATGCTGTATCCACTCACTGCACCACCACTTGGTCAGGCGCTGCTATTATTCTTGTTTCTCATTTGTGCTGCCTTGTTTTCTTGTGTCCCTGGTTATCTTGGACTGACTATTGCCCTCGCACAGTATTTTTAGAGGGGCCCAGGATGAGTGTATTCTCCTCTGAAAGGTACTGCATTGCTGCTGTCAAGCTTCTGGGATGTTACCCATCAGGGACCTTTTTAAACCATTTTTAGGACTTTGACTCTGGCACATTATGGATGTGTGCCTGCATGGCCACACCTTCTCAGAGACTTTGTTTTTCCTTTCCTGCTTTGTCCAGCCAAGAGAACCTGCTCTTCATTCTCATGTAGTTGGGGGAGAGTGGTGGGTCAGTTCTGGCCTGTACTTCCCCTGGGGGGTCTCACCCTTGGGGCCCCAGTTTAGGTAGTGTCAGGGAAGGTCTCCTTAGGAGTCCTGTGCTTGGCAGGCGTTCATCTCGTGTTTTTGGCCCCTTGCCCCCGGAGGGTGAGAAGCTGAGACACAGGCGATGGCACTGGCTGCGCCCTCAGGGCAAAGGTGGCTGGGCTTCTCCTGGGTTCAGGTTTTCCTCAACATTGGCCTGGTAGTTGCCCTTGTTAGTTTTTTAATGTTTTTAAATATATTTCAGTGGTTTTCATTGGGAAGTACTGCATTTCCCCATGTATAAGATGCACCTTTTCCCAAAAAATTTGAGGTCTAAAAACTGGGTGATTCTTATACAGTGCTTGTGGCATTTCAAATGCCATAGGTGGAACTGAGGACGAGGCAGTATATGAAGACAGTGATGCATCATCAGACACAGATGAGGACAAGCTAATGGATGCGATGACAGTGATGAGAAGTTGTATGAATTTTGTGATAAATAAAATTTAAGTTCAATAACTTAATGTAATAAATGTTTTTTTTTTTTTTTTTACAAATTTCGGGCCCCAAAATTAAGGTGCATCTTATACATGGGGAAATGCGGAAGATCTGAATAACTTAAGTCAGAAACTGCATCCTGGCTCTGGACTGGAGCCTACAAGCCTGAGCTGTGCTGTGGGGGATGCTGCTGTCAACCCTTCCCCTCCACCCTGCCTGTGCTCCGCGGCCTCTACAGCCTGGGCCGGAGGCAGGGCGGGGCCTAAGGGTAATACACTTTCATTGGCTTCACTGCTCGGGTGCTTGCCAGGTGTAGCTGTGCCAGGGAAGACCATTTTTATTAAAGGTACTGCTCTTCCTACATTCACTCGGGCGTGAGCCTGTCCGTTTTAACTTCTTGGTGTTTCCTTTCCAACTGTCTTAATTGCTGTTTTTTTCTTCATTTCTATCACTGTATCCTAATTCTAGGATTATTTTAGTTCCGCTTGTGGGTCTACTGTTGTAACCTCGTAATTACTTCATTACTGGTCTTTAATTACGACCAGAATTGAACATCCTTTTGCAAGTATGACTTTTTATGACCTTTTGTGACTTATCTGTTTCTATCATTTGATGAAATATTTTATTACATGCTCTTAGTGTAAATTTTTAGTCTTTTGTAGTTTCATTAGGCAGGATATTTTTTTCTTGCTCTGTATTTTCTTCAGTTTGGATAGTTTTACCCTTCATAGTTTGTATATTCCAGTTTCTAAACATTTTACCAGGCATTGTGATAAGAGCTGGGAATATAAAAATAAGGATAGCACATTAATCTGTGCTTAGGTATAGATTATAGTGAGGGAGATATGCATACAAATGCTTATGGTATAGCACATAAGTACTGTAACACTGCATGTTCAAACCCAGAAGGGGGAATAACTGTTGCTGAGGAGATCTGGGGAAGCTGTGCATAGATAATGTGTAAGCTAATAGACATTTTGCAGGAGAAACGGCATGGAAGGACATTTCAGATATGGCATGTCATAGCTGTAAAGTCATATGGATAAAGTCATGGTGTGATATAAGATGAGCACTTAGGTTGATATAATTGGAGGATGAAGTATTTTGGGGGATGAAAGTTGAAACCAGGAAGAGTGGAAAGACCTGGATTGAAGCAAGGGAATTTTCCCTGGCCGGTAGCTCAGTTGGTTAGAGCATTGCCCCGACAGGCTGAGGTTGTGGTTTGATCCTCAGTCAGGACACATACAGAAACCACCCAGTGAATGCATGAATGAGTGGAACCACAAATCGATGTTTTTCTCTCTCTCAGTATTCTTTCCTGTCTCTCTAAAATCAGTAAAAAGAAAAGGGGACTTTGATGGACCCATAAAACCTGTGTGGTGGGGGTAAAGGAGTGGGTGAGGAGAAAGGGTGAGGAGGTACGCTTGGCGAGTGTGTCGGGGTGGGGCGGGTGGTGTGAGCTGTGCTGGGACAGTGGGAGTGGGCTGCTGAGTCGGAGTGTGAGCGGGCAGAGTGTGCCAGGGACCCAGAGACTGGTCCCTAGATTGTCCACGTGGGTGTATGTATGGCCAGTAGCCACGCCACCATCACAGCCTCCTGGCCCATGCAGGTTCGCATTTGATTTGGACAGACGGTAATGAAACAATGGAGCCAAGAACTGGTGGGCCATTAGTTTTAATCCTAGCTTGCACCTGGTGGGCAAGGAAAAACACACACTGGGCTCCAAAACCTGGTCATTCAGGGCTCACAAAGCTACTGACTTACCCGAGTTTCCTAGAATCAAAGGTTCCCACCTCACCAGACTTTTTCACCTCTGTTCCCCATCTCCTTCCTTCTCCCTGCACAAACTCTGTACAAACTGGCTTCTCCTTTAGCACTTTGTCATCTTGGCTGCTTCTCCTCTCCTCCACGTGGCCTTACTCTGCTCTCCTACAGCATGGGCTTCTCCTGGAACGTGATCTCTCTTCCTTTTAAAACCTTTTGGCGCAAAAGCCCTCCCCTAACACATATTAACATAATCACGCCCATCCCAAGCAAGGAGGGCAACTAATACTATCACCTGGGCGATGGGCTTCCACTTGGGCAGTGCCATCTTTAACAAAGTGAGCATAATATATTTTATCTGCCCAACAGTGTAGTAATCATATCAACAGGGGCAAGAAGGTGGATGTTATAGTGTTGACAGGATTTGGATTGGGACTGTGTCTGTCCCAGTTTTAGCACCGAAAGTCCCTGTATGGCTAGTAGTCGCCACTGTCGTGGCCGTGCAGGGACAGGTTCCCACTGGATTTGGGCAGATGGTAAAGAAACAGCGGAGCCAAAAAATGGTGGGCCATTCCTTTATTTAAGTCTCGTACTGGCCAATGAGCAAACACACAGGGAAAACACTTCCCTTTCACTCACAGCTCACAAAGCTACTTACACATCCGCTTCCACAACCAGGAGAATCTTCTCTGGTTTCTCCTAGAATCAAAGGTCTCATCAGTCCCAAAGCCCCTCACCTCTGGTTCCCCAGCTTCCCCTTCAGCACTCTGCCTTCTCTCTGCTCTCACTCTGCAAAGAATGGCTTCTCACCAGCAAACATTAGCAAGACAGGCAGGTAATTTGCAGTTTCACAGATCACATACCTGGCACTGCCCAGTGATATTTTTTAACACTAAAAGTGAGCAAACTCAAAAAATGTTGATTTTACAAACTCATTTGCCCAGTAGTCCCTGTCCTGAGAAACCCCTCTGTCCCGGGAAAGCTGGGAGGGTTGGTCCCTCTAGTGAAGTGCCCCAGGGCTGGGTGGATTCAGGCACCGAAAGGGCAGAGTGGTCAGTCCTGTAAGGGGGGGGGGGCTGGCCCGAGTGAGGGAAGGGGGGATGTTAGTGCTGATTTGTGCTGGAGTGCTGCTGTCAGGGAGCGGAGGGGCACTGAGAAAAGAGGTTGAGCATGTGTGTGTGTGGCGGGTCGTGGATTGGTTAGTAGAGGACAACGTGGAAAGTGTTTGCATTGAGTTCAGCAGAGGGAATATGGAAATGAGCTGGGGGAGGGGTCTGGGCTGAACTAAATGAGAAGACTAGGGAGCAGTGCTGAGTCTCTAGAGGGGTTTACATTTGGGGCGCTGACTGAGGGCAAGGATGGAGACATAGATAGAAATACTTGAACAAAAGATTCACTGAGATTTTGTTTCAAGTTGTTTCAGTTCTGACTGAGGGAGAGGAGAGAAGGGAGATGGGGAGATTGGTTAATTGGAAATGACTTACTTTCATCCTCTGTGCCCTATGTGGCTTCCTGGTTTCTGGTCTCTGGGGTGGCATCAGGCTATTCTCAGTAAATCTTACTGTTTAATGCTCTAAGTGTGGCCTGGTACCCAGTTACTGCTGTTCTACTCTAAGCCTCAGCGAAGGTCACTGTCATAGCAGTGCTGTTAGTGACTTTTGACTCAGTTTATGTGCAGTTGTTTGAGCAGTCTCTGAAATTAGGTCCCTGGGCAGGACCACCTCGCCACCTCTTCCACTGTAATGAGTGTGTGTCCCTCCTTTCTGCTCATCTGTAACTCAGAGGCAAGTCTAAGTGCCGGGCTTGGTGGCCGTTCGGGCTCCCACAGAGCGTTTGCTTGCCTGCAGTAGCATGCTGGGGACCAGGCATTTTCCTCTTGTGAGTGGAGTCAACTTGTCTTCTTTTGTAAGCTTTTGCTGTGGTTAAATAGTGTAGTTAATTTATAGATGAGCATCTTAACTTTTGTTTGTATTATCTGCCGGTGCTGTACCTGGCTAGTGGGAGGTGCTGAAGACGTGTTTGTTTGTTGAATGGGATGGGATGAAACGGAATTGTATCCGATGTGTCCTGTCAGATTGTAATGTATCTAACGAGTATCTGGTCCTGTCATGCCTGGATCAGGAATTACTGCTGTTTTAATTTATTTAGGAGACTTTTTAAGAAGAACTCTTGTGTAAATAACCATTTTTTTAAAAAAGATTTGTTTTCTTGTAGAAGAGAAGAAACATGCTTGAGTATAAGTAATTAATCTTTCCTTTTAGTATAATTTTTAATATATTTCAAATGTGTCCATGCTGTTTAAGAAAAAAACTGTTATAAAGTAATCAGACGATTGATTTTTTACATTGATCAACTTGGCGTAGTTACTGAGATATGAGCATACTAATTAGAATGTCAAGATATTAAATTACTGTTCACTTTCTAACTTTTAATGTTTTGGATGATTATAAATGATAAAAGAATTTATAAGTCAGGTAACATACCATCCTGTCAAATTTGGTTAATTAACACAGCCACACAGTGGTAATTATTTCCTTTTTTTAATTTCCTGTTTCTCTATCTTTCCTAAAGATTTACCAGTTGTTAACAATTTAATTGAAATATTATTTTTCTATATTTGGCTCTCTTTTGTACATTTAAATGAAAAAAGTCTGTTGTAAGCATTGGATTGTAAATAAGAAATTGTTTTTAACTAATTTTTATTTTAGGTTGATTGTGTTCTGGCTATTAATTAGTATGTAGCAACTACCCTCAAACTAAAACAATAATTCCAAGAGTTAAGATAAAAAATTAAAGCCCAGCCTGACAATGTGGTGGCACAGTGGATAGAGTATTGACCTGGGATGCTGAGGACCTAGGTTCAAAACCCTGTGGTCACTTGCTTGACCGAGGGGTCACCGGCTGGAGTGTGGGATCATAGACATGACTCCATGGTCACTGGCTTGAGGCCAAAGGTCTCTGGCTTGAAGCCCAAGGTTGCTGGATTGAGTAAGGGGTCACTGGCTCTGCTGGAGACCCCTGGTCAAAACACATGTGAGAAAGCAATCAATGAACAAAGGTGCCACAACGAAGAGTTGATGTTTCTTATCTCTCTCCCTTCCTGTCTGTCTGCCTGTCTGTCCCTGTCTGTCCCTCCTTCTCCCTCTCACTTAAAAAAAAATTAAAGCCCATCCTGACGAGGCAGTGAATAGAGCGATGGCTTGGGATGCTTGAAAACCTGAGGTCGCCCGCTTGAGCAGGGGCTCATCTGGCTTGAGCATGGGGTTGCCGGCTTGAGCGTGGTATTATAGACATGACCCTTTGGCTTGAGCCTAAAAGTTACTGGCTTGAGCAAGGGGTCACTGGCTCAATTGGAGTTCTCCCTCGCCCCCCGTCAAGGCACATGTGAGAAAGCAGTCAATGAACAACTAAGGTGCTGCAACTATGAGTTGATGCTTCTCATCTCTCTCCCTTCCTGTCTGTCTGTCTCTTTCTCTATCTCTGAAAAAATAAAAGGAGACCAAACTTAACCCTAAGAATTCAAACAATAACCATTTTATTATATCTCACAATTTTGAGGGTTGGATTCAGAGTGGGCTTAGCAGGGCAGTTCTGCTCCACATGGTGTCTGTGGGCTTACTTGTTTGGCAGCCAGTCTGGCCTAGGATGTGCAAGACAGCTCTACTCCCACACCTGGTGTCAACGTGAGGACTTCTGGAAGGCTGGCCTCTTCTGGGATCCTCTCCATGTGACCGCACAAATGACAGTGTTGAACTTTTTCTTTGGAGCGACCCAGGACTCCAAGAGAACAAGGCAGAAGCTTTATCTCCTCTCAAAGACTAGGCCTGGGACTGGCATGGTGTCACTTGCACCATACAGAGGTGGGCAATAGTAGGTAATCAGTTCTTTGTATGAAAAAAGACATGCAAGTTACGATTATTACAGTAGCTTTATTAACTCAAAAGAATGTCACAATGGCACAGTGCACTTAGGTACAGCCTTGTAAGTGCTTAAATACAATAATTAGTAATACAAGAATAAACTCTGTTTTGTGTACTCAAGTGTAAACCTACTTTTGCTCACCCCGTAATGTTGGTTCAAGTAGTCATAGGCCAGCCCAGATCAAGGGGAGGGCAAACAGAGCTCAGGTCTCAATGAGAGGAGTGTCAAAGAATTGGCAGCCATCTTTAATCTCCACAGTAAAATTAGTGATTAGGTCACAGTGCATTTGAGAAACAAGGTGCCTATTATAGATCACAATACATACCCACTACCGATACAAAATCTAATAAATATTATTTGAAATAGTAGTAATATTAAAAAGTTATGTTTTTGCTTTCAGTATTTGCTTCCTCCAAGAAATTTTTCATTTCATTATACAGCTAGTGCTCGACTTACGACTACGATTGGTTTTGGCAGACCGTCGTAACATGATTTGGTTGTAAGTTGAGTAGGCTATATGTACAGTACTGTGAAATGATGTTATAAAAATCTTTAAGTCATATTTTATCATAATTTCCTTTCATTATTATATATCATAATTTTCTTTGTTCATTTTATGCCATTTGTATCATCTCTACACCATTTTGTTTCTTATTTTATTTATTTATTTTTGTATTTTTCTGAAGCTGGAAACGGGGATAGACAGTCAGACAGACTCCCGCATGCACCCGACTGGGATCCACCCGGCACGCCCACCAGCGGCGACGCTCTGCCCCTCCGGGGTGTCACCCTGTTGTGACCAGAGCCACTCTAGCACCTGGGGCAGAGGCCAAGGAGCCATCCCCAGCGCCCGGGCCATCTTTGCTCCAATGGAGCCTCGCTGCGGGAGGGGAAGAGAGAGACAGAGAGGAAGGAGAGGGGGAGGGGTGTAGAAGCAGATGGGCGCTTCTCCTGTGTGCCCTGGCCAGGAATCGAACCCAGGACCTCTGCACGCCAGGCTGACGCTCTACCACTGAGCCAACCGGCCAGGGCCTATTTCTTATTTTTATATTCGTCAGGTTTAAGTAAAACACTGCATTACCAGTACAACTGGTTTAGTATTTGTAAAACATACAAAATTACAAAATACAGATGTAAAAAATACCATAGGAAACACTTTCCCAATTGCAAAACATATCAAAATATATAAACATGTACAAAACATTTTATTGGCCAGCACTGTCGTATGCCCAGCTGGGCAACGCTTGTGCTGCCAGACGCTGAACAGTTGTGGCTAGCAATTGTGGTCGTCAAGTCGAATGGTTGTAAGTTGCATAGGTTGTAAGTCGATCAATACCTGTAAAAGACACAATTCTGAATTGTTTTATTATACACTGTATGTTTTAAACAGTCTTTTCATTAATTGTTTTAATTGTAGTTTTAGTATTGTAGGAATTGTCAATATGTAATTTACCTGCTAGTACAGACGTGTTTCATGTTGAGAAAAACTGATACTTAAATCATTTATTTATATTTATTGATGTTATGCCCCTTTCCACAAAGGATTTGAGGTGATTTGCCACAAGACACACATGACAAATCTATAGAAGTAAAATAGAAATACATAATGAGCATCAGGGAAAGCCTCAAGTAAAATGGCAGTACTGTCTGCCGAACGACTAAAGCACCGATCCTCGGGGTCTTTTTCTCCTGACCCCTTTCATTTGCAAGCCTGTCAGTCTGTGCTACCTCCAAAATCCATCCCAGTTCTGTCCCCCTGTGGTTTTTCCACCAGTGCTTCTTAGTTCTGGCCACTATCATTGTTTCCCTAAACTACCGAGATAGCCTCTGAAGCGTAAGCAGTGTAAACCAGATCCTAACTTTCCTCTGCTTAAAGCCTCCGTTTAATGCAAGGTCTTAGTATGAAAGTCTTTTTCTCCCCGGTGTGAGGGGCCCATCTACCTTTCTAACTACCTCGTGCAGTATCCCCTCCCTGCCTGCCACTGCCCCCCACTGCCTTCTTTCTGTTCCTTCAACTCGCCAGCCTGTCCTGTTTAGGGAGAAGGACCTTTTAGGACCTTTGCACTAGCGGTTACCTCTGCTTCGGATGCTCTTGCCATGGGTTTGCGTGGCTGACTCCTTTTTGTTCAAGTTTCCATTTAAATGTAATTTTTTCAGAGAGGCTTTAATTGATCACACAACTGTCCATTATATCAGGGGTCCCCAAACTACGGCCCGCGGGCTGCATGCGGCCCCCTGAGTCCATTTATCCGGCCCCACCGCACTTCCGGAAGGGGCACCTCTTTCATTGGTGGTCAGTGAGAGGAGCATAGTTCCCATTGAAATACTGGTCAGTTTGTTGATTTAAATTTACTTGTTCTTTATTTTAAATATTGTATTTGTTCCCATTTTGTTTTTTTACTTTAAAATAAGATATGTGCAGTGTGCATAGGGATTTGTTCATAGTTTTTTTTATAGTCCGGCCCTCCAATGGTCTGAGTGACAGTGAACTGGCCCCCTGTGTAAAAAGTTTGGGGACCCCTGCATTATATAAATCTGTTTTATTTTCATTGTAGCTCGCCACCTGGTAGTTTATCTTTATTTATTTTTTATTGATTTTAGATAGAGTGGGGGAGGAGCGGGAAGCATCAACTCGTAGAAGTTGCTTCTCGTATGTGCCTTGACCTGGCAAGCTTGGGGATTTGAACTGGCGACCTCAGCTTTCCAGGTCGACACTTTATCCACTGTGCCACCACAGGTCAGGCAGCACCTGATAGTTTCTTGTTTATTATTTATTGTCCGCCTCACCCCATTAAAATGTAAGCTTTATGAAGACTGTTTTTTCCATGTTTATAGTTGGATCCCATCTGCTAGAAAGAATGCTTGGTACATAATAGGTCCTCAGCATTTTAGAAAGAAGAAATGAATTCTATATAATAAATCGAATGTTAGAATTAACGGTGGTATTTTTAGGTCATGATAGATTTTTTTTAGAAAAGGTGATTCTTCTCGTGTGATTCAATTCACTCTTTAGGCTGGTGATGGGTATCAGAACCACTAATGGACTTAGAAAAATGTACACCTGATCTTCAATCTGTGGGTCCAGGTAGCAGCAAGAGTCTGTAAGTTTGAAAAACTCCATTCAGACCTGCTGCACATTCTGCTTAAAGACCAGAGCCCAAGAAAGAGCAAGAGAAGCTATGTGCATTCAAGTAGAAAACATCACATTATTTAGAAACGTGATTGAATATTGTTGATTGGAAGTGTATAGAATAAATCTCTGGGAAGCCTTATTTATATCTTTGCTTTAGAGGCCGGTGTAATAGTTTACGGGTTCCAAAGTGGTAAGCCCAAGATGTTTGTTTGGGAATGTGGGAAGGAAATAAATAATACAACATGGATACATATTTTTAACCTCATCTTTAAACATTTTGGGGAAGGCCTATGTTATATACATAATGTACAGCAATACATGTATATAATTTGTAAATAATTATGCATGTACTGGAAGTATGTGCTCAGCATATTTTGTTGATAAAAATGCATGATCCAAAGATGACTCTGCCAGGCAGCGTACCTTATGCAGTGGTAATAAGTGGTCCCTAAACCTCAGTGACCACCGAAAAGGTTTACTTCTTGTTCATGTTGTATCTCTCCTGTGGGCCAACTTCAGCCCTGCTCTGTGTCGTGTTGATGATGCAGCTCGGCTGGTTGAGCAGCCTGTGTCTGGAACTTCACTGGTTGCTGTGGCAGAGGGAGGAGAGAAGTGGGCATATCATGTGCTTGTGAAGCTTTTGCTTGGGAGTGACGCATGTCATTTGTATGGTTACGTGGGAGTCCAGCAGGTAGTGGGTAGGGGATGCCCGTTTCCTGGGAAAGATTCTGCATAGGGTCAATAGCAGGGCAGTCTACACAGTCTCTACCTATGTGTTTACTCAGTGGGACGTTTGACTCTCCAGAACTCACTCTTCATCGCCGTTCAGGATTGCTGGCAGAGCGAGACTGCTCTTGCAGTTCCTGATTTGATGAAGACGATCAAAAAGAAAAAAACACACACAGTCCAAATCCTTAATTCTATTAGTAAGGTAGCATGTAAAATGATGTAATTATACAATACAGAAATAAAACTTTATTCAACCTATTAAAGCTGAGTGTGATTTGTGCCTGACGAAAAGATTATACCATTGTACTATATACCATTTGAAACAGGTACTGACTGTTTAGCGGGTGGGTATAGATCGTAGAGATTGAGGTGTGGGGAATTGTGAAAGGGGTGGAAAGAGAAGAGCTTCAACTATTAATTGTTCAGGGTCTGTGCTGATTGAAAATTAATCAGAGTGAAAATTGAGCATCTCTGGAATAATAGTGTAAATCACTCAGGAAAGGTGATTCTATATAGAGCAGTTTGTTTATATGCCTTTATTTAGGAAAATGTTTATTTTGCAAAGTATGATATACAGCAGGTCCTCGAATAACATCGTTTTATTCAGCATCATTTCCTTATAATGTTTATGAGATGCTGTAGGAACTTAACTCTAGTTTGTATCAATTAGCCTATGGTAAAATTGGTTTCATTATATGTTGTTTCATTTAAAGTCACAGAACCTTTTGATGATGGTAAATGAGGACTTACTATATGTGCCTTGATTGTAAGATGTTGCAGTGATAACCTAGCTAGCTATATCAGTTATTTTGAACACACCCTAAATACCAATTTCAAATTAACTAATAAAATTAATAGTTTTAACTAATGAAAGTTTATTGAAAGTAGTTTATATGGGCCCTTGCCGGTTGGCTCAGTGGTAGAGCATTGGCCCGGTGTGTGAACATCCAGGTTTGATTCCTGCTCAGGGCACACAGGAGAAGCTTCCATCTGCTTCTCCACCCTTCCTCCTTCTTCTCTCTCTCTCTCTCTCTCGCTCTCGCTCTCGCTCTTGCTCTCGCTCTCGCTCTTGCTCTCCCTCTCTTGCTCCCTCTTCCCCTCCTGCAGCGATGGCTAGATTGGTTCAAGTACATTGGCCTCAGGTGCTGAGGATGGTTCTGTGGCCTCCACATTAGGTGCTAAATATAGCTCAGTTGCAAGCACGGTCCCAGATGGGCAGAGCATCGGCCCCAGACCAGGGTTACTGGGTGGATCCCTGTCAGTGTGCATTCGGGAGTTTGTCTCTCTGTCTCCCCTCCTCTCACTTGGAAAAGAAGGAATAAAAAAGAAACTAGTTTATATGCAGGCAACATTTCAGTTTTTTCCTGGGAAAAACAGAAGCTAATCAACATGTACATTGCTGATAGTAATAATAAATATTTACCATTTGTTAAGGGCATGCTATTTGTTAGGCCTGTTTTAGACACTTTCTATATTTATTTAAAAGCTCCATGAAGTAGGTATTATTTTATTCATTTTGACTGGAATAAGAGGTGAGAAGAGGTTAATTAACTTGTTTAAGATTTGAACTTAGGTTTCTGCAGTTATACAACTGTATACTTTCCACTCCGTTGCTCTGCTTTTGTCATTGTTCCACTCTAAGTGGTTTTAGTCTCTTACATGAGATTCTTTGTTCGTAGAAGAAGAAGCCATTTAATTTTGTCTTGCTCTTTTAGAAGATGAGTATTTTTGAGGCATGCAGTAGGTAGTAGCCTCATTAAGGGAGTCTGAGAAAATGAAATATGCTTATTTTTTCCCCAGTAGTTTTTAGCCAGGAAGCAGAAGAGAATACTCAAGATTATTTTTAAAATTTGAAATAATGAAGTCAATAGCAGTTTACACTAATTAGTAGTTTCAGACAATCATCTTATATTTTTTTCAGTGAGAATTCTCTTTACAAATTTAAATTTTGGTTATAACTAAATAGATAAATGAAGATTTAGAATATGTGTGACAAATGGTTGAACTTTTTAATGCACCAAGGAAAAACAGAGTATTTGCTGAAAGGCTAGAATGCAGGAAATGACACAAAACTCAGCTAGCTGGCGAGTGATCTGGTATGCTCCTGGTTATTATGGATGACAGTTTGGAAACCTATTGCATTCCTTAGAATTTTATCTTTTATTTCTAATCTAAGGAACACTTAGGTAATGTTTTTCTTTTTTTGGGTATGTTTGAATGAAAGAAGACCTTATTCTTTAATAATGTACCCTAATTTTTATTCAAGGCCTTGAGATTTTTTAAATTGAATCTTGACTGTTTCTAAGGCAGAAGACTATTTGAACAAGTCCTCTTGTAACTAATCTGTTGTGTGATAGTTGAACTGATGTATGCTTCCTCTGCTGCCCTGACATTTACTTGATAGGTAGTTAATTGCTTATAAACACCTGTGGTATTGGTTTTTAAAATTTTTTTAGAGAGAGAGAGACAGAGAAATGGACAGACAGGAAGGGAGAAAGATGAGAAGCATCAACTTGTTACAGCATCTTAGTTGTTCATTGATTGTTTTCTCATATGTACCTTGATGGGGGGAGGGGTTCCAGCTGAGCCAGTGACCCCTTGTTCAGGCCAATGACCTTGGGCTCAAAGGTAGCGACCTTGGTCAAGCCATTGACCTTTGGGCTCAAGCCAGCAATCATGGGGTCATGCCTTTGATTCCACATTCAAGCCAGTGACTCTGTGCTCAAGCTGGATGAGCTTGCACTCAAGTGGGTGACTTTGGTGTTTTGAATCTGTATCCTCAGTGTCCCAGGCTGATGCTCTATCCATTGTTCCACTGCCTGGTCAGGCCACCTGTGGTATTTGAATTGAGTTTAGGGAAAGGAGAGATGTTATATTACCCTGAAAGTATTAGCATTACTTAAATGTTGCCTGTGGTTTGCTTAGTTAGAATCCAAAATATTATTAGGACAAACAACTTTATGTTCAAAGATACCTATTTCTTTATTGCTGTAATAAGTGATTATAAAAGGGCTATGGTCAGTTAATATACTTGGTCTCAACTTCAGTTTGTCAGATTCAGTCAAAACTGGGTAAAAAGATGGTGCGTGCAATTAATTATGATTACCCTTCTTAATGGTAGGGAGAACAGGTGTCTATACTTTATTTAATTTCAGAAAGATTTGAAATATATTTTTATGTTTAAATTGGAAATTTATGCAAAAGTACTGAAAAGACCATCACGAAGATGTGAGAATTTTTCCTTCCCTCTTCCCACACCTCCCCGATCAGTTTTTGTATTATCGGTGCTGTTTCAGAACCCCAGCACGGCTGTAAAAGTGTCTAAGACAGAGCTACCTCCTCTCAGATGTTATCTGCAGCGAGTGTTTTGTGGATTTGAGTTTTAAAGGATTTCCCTCATGGAATGCAAAATATAAGGGAAATAGTCAAATAGAGAAGTTAACTGTCATTGATATATGTAAACAAAGCAAATTCTAAAGCATAATAATCTGGTGTTAGCTCTTAGAGAAATATTTGCCATTGCTAAACCATAATTTAAACACTCTGGAGTGTTTGATTGTATGTAATATGTGCTGGACATACTTTTGGATTTTTACTTACAATATTTCTCGTGACATCTAGTTTTACATTCTTCATTTCTGTATTTTGATTCTGTTCATTACCCAAAAGGGATTGAGGTGAAAATTTTCAGTTGATGACTTTCTCTTGCATTGATTTTGATGATAATTGTTTGTTCAACTCTCTTGCAAAGTGATACCATTTTGCTCATTTGGACAATTCATGCCTTATGATCTTAATGTCAGACTTTAGTTGGAAATCCAGTTTGGTTTCTCTTCCTGCCAATTAACTTTGAGACTTGTTTGGAGGTTCTAGCAGGGGAGCGCAGCTACTCGTATACCCTTGACCGAAGAACGGTCCTCTCCTCTAGCGGGGAAGGTCGTCCTCTTCGACCGAGCGTGCAGCTTCGGGAGGGATGCACATGGAGCGGTGAGGGAGGAAGGGGACACCTGCCTCGCCAGCCAGATCAGCTGAATCAACCCTGGCGATCAATGGGGTGACAGATGTCACAGCCAGATCGCCCTCACATCCCTTGCCAATTAACTTAATAAAACTAAGATAATATCTACCTTGTTGGGTTTTTGGTACAATTGAGATGATATACCGCATTCCCCCATGTATAAGACACTCCCCGTATAAGATGCACCTGAATTTTGGGGCCCAAAATTTGAAAAAAAAAATGTATTACATAAAGTTATTGAACTCGTTTTATTCATCATAAAATCCATACAAGTCCTCATCACTGTCAAAACTCCCATCCATTAGCTTATTGTCATTTGTGTCTGATGACGAATCACTGTCTTCAACAATGAGCACAAAAACAAGCGTAAAAAAGCGGGAAATGCAAGTAAAAAAATCTACAACCATTGTGTAAGGCACACCCAAGCTTTAGACAACAAATTTTCCGAAAAAAGGTGTCTTCTACATGGGAAATACGGTGTTATCAATTTACACTCCTGTCAGCAGGTTATGATAGTTGCCATTGCTCTACATTCTTACCTGTATTTTCCTACTTAATTTTAATTGTCCTGGATGGAGTGCCTATGTAGTAGTATCCTCATTGTGTTATTTTGCCTCCTAAATTGTGAACACTTCAAACATACAGAAAAGTTGCAAGGATCTTATGGTGAATATCCACATTTCCCACATACATTTTACAATTTACATTTTACTCTACTTGTTTTTATTACCTATTATCCATTCCTATATCTCCACATCATTTCGAAATAAGTTGCAGACATCAGAACACTTCTCACCAAATACTACAGCCTGCATATCATTAACTAGAGTTCAATGTTTGTTAAGTTCTTTTTATTTAAGGTAAATTTTACATACAATGAGATGCACAAATCTTAAGCATACCATTCATGAATTCACGAGAAATCTGACAAATGCATAAGCTTGTGCTCTTAAACTTACTAAAAGGCACAGCTTTACTATCTGAAAGTTTTCTTGTGCTCCATCTTTTTTTAAAAATTGTATTCAGAAAGTTAAATTTAACAGGGTGATATTGATCAATAGGTTCATAGGTTTCAGGTAAACATTTCTATAGCATTTGAACTGTTGATTGTGTTGTATAGTATACCCATCACTCAAAGTCCAATCACTTTCTGTCACCGTATATTTGTCCCTCTTTACTCCCTCCCCCCACCCTCTTCCCCACATTCCTGACCACTTCAGTTTTATCTATGTCCATCAGTCTCAGTTTTATAGCCCACCTATGTGTGAAATCATATAGTTTTTAGCTTTTTCTGATTTATTTATTTCACTCAGTATAATGTTCTCAAGGTCCTTCCATGTTGTAAATGGCACTGTGTCATCATTGCTTATGTCTGAGTAGTGTTCCACTGTACAGATGTACCACATCTTCTTTATCCCGTCCTCTATCACTCGTGCTCCATCTTAGTCACTCTCTGTCATCGCCCTCTGAGGCATCTGCTACTCAGATCCTTTTCAACCACATTAGTTTTTCCTGTTCTACAACTTCATATAAATGAGATCATTGAAAGTTTTTTTTTGTGGTCATAGGCTTTCGTTTTTCTTGGGTCAATACCCAGGAGTGGGGTTGCAGGGTCATAGAGGCAGATGTTTTTAGTCTTATAAACAGGCATCAGATCTTTTTCCCAAGGGCTGTGCCATTTATAGTCCCACTATCAGTGAGAATCCCAATTCTTCCGCATCCTCACCAATATTTTTCCCCCCAATATTCATGTTAACCATTCTAATGACTGTGTAGTGTTAGGTCATTAAGTTTATCACTGTGGATTTACTTTGCACTTACCTGACAATTGAGGAGATTGAGCATCTTTTCATGTATTTGTTGACCCTTTGAATTTTATCATTTTGTAAAGTGCCTGTTCATGTCCTTTGCTTATTTTTCTTGGATTGACTGTTTTTCTTATTTTTGTCTTGGCTATTCTTGGCCCTTTGCATATCCATCTACATTTTAGGAACTTAGAAATGTTCACAGACACAGACATACGCACAAGCTATTGTGATTTTGTTTGAGAGTGTATTTTGTTTGAATCTATAGATCAGTTTGAGGAAAATTAGTACATTTATACTAGTGCCTGTTTATGGGATGTCTATTATGTAGGTTTTCTCCTGTTTTCCTCAGTACAGTTATAGTTTTTTTTGTGGAGGTCTTCCTCATGTTTTGTTAGGTTTATTCCTACATATTTGATAGTTTTAAATCTGTTGTAAATGGTACCTTTAAAAAAAATTCTATTGAACTTGGCCTCCGGCCTATGGAAACATGATTGGTTTTTCTATATTTGACCTTATATACAGAAACTTTGAATAACGAGGTCAATAGGTATAATAATTTATCGGATTCTTCTGGATTTTCTAAGGGTATTAGTTATATAATCTGTGAATGAAGACAGTTTTATTTCTTTCCAATCCTTATACTTATTTTTTTGTCTTCCTGAGCTGGTTCTCATTTGTGGAGTCTTATTCCTGTGTGCTTTATCATTGACTGTGTACTGGAGATGGTATTTGGAAAGTTCTTGGAGGGCTATATTGAGGCTTAGGAGGATTATATTTTTCTCTATAAGAGTTTTTGTTTCTTTCATGGGCCTGGGCACACTGATAGTTCAGGATAACTCTAATTAAATCCATAATCTGAGGTCTCTGGTCCACTAGATAATTGGAAGCTAGCATGTAGATCCATATGACGGCTGATGAACTTCTGGTTCACCCCACCTAAGTCTTTCAGGGTCCTAGAGAGTAGGGGAGAGTTTAATCTAAAGCAAAACCACCCTAAATGCGCCCTATCTGGTCCGATCTCAGAAGCTAAGCAAGGTCAGCCCTGGTTAGTACTTGGATGAAAGAGTAGGGCAGGCATGGCCAACATATGGCCTGCGGGCCAGATCCCGCCGGCATAATGAGTTTATGCGGCCCGTGATTAAATTTTTAATATTCTCCGCTAATTTAAAATCTCAACTATTCAGAAGTGGAAGCGTCTTCGATTATTGGAAATCGAGATATTTAAGAAGATAGTGATATGCGGAAAAGAATTCCGCGTGTGACTAATCTAGGGTTAACTTCCAATAATTGGTTGAATGGATTCATGATACTTTTTTATTTTTTTAAAAAATTCCATTATAAAGATTTACAACTTTTGTACTCGTCTGTACTCGATATGAACTGTTTGACGTGCAATGTGAAACCCACATTCCTTTAGGCGGAGTTTGCCAGTGCGCACCCAAGGTCAAAGAATTCGTTATTTTTGTGGTCAAGTGTGCTGAATTAAGTGGCATTGTAGCATAGACAATAGCTGCAGTTGATAACTGAAAACGTGTCCAGGCTGTTTGTAAAACGAAATAATTGTTTTATTTGCAATATAACTCCTTCAAGCTCATTCTGTTAATTAAATATTGTTTTGATTGATTGCAATACAGTTTGGATATTTATACGGTATATAATTATATTTTTATTAAAAAATATTTTTATTAAAATAATGTGTATTAAAATTTTTTTCACTCACATTTATTCATAAACAAATTACATAATAAAATTTTGTTTACTTAAATGAATCGTTTTTGTATTTAACATTTTTAAATTTTAATATTTCGTTTGGCCTGTGAAAAAAGGTTTCTTTCTAATCTGACCCCGGGGGCAAAAACTGTTGGCCACACCTGGAGTAGGGGATAGTTTATCCACGTCTGGCAGAGTCTCTTTGAAGCTGCTTTCCCAGAATTAGCAAATATAAAGTGAGCTTTAAATGACAGGCCTTGACTGTTGGCCTGGCAATTCCTATGTAACCTATCAGAGTTTTGATCAGGTGGATTAATCTTAAATTACCTAATCCACATTACCTGAAAGTTAGGGTGTTTCTTTAAGATTCCATTGAGTTTTTAATTCCTGTTCCTGAGTTTGTGTTTCTAGAAGTTCTTTGTTTCCCTTTCCTTTCCTTTCCTTTCCTTTCCTTTCCTTTCCTTTCCTTTCCTTTCCTTTCCTTTCCTTTCCTTTCCTTTCCTCCCCTTCCCCTTCCCCTTCCCCTTCCCCTTCCCCTTCCCCTTCCCCTTCCCCTTCCCCTTCCCCTCCCCCTCCCCCATCCCCTTCCCCTCCCCCTCCCCCTTCCCCTTCCCCTTCCCCTTCCCCTTCCCCTTCCCTCTCAAATATCTTTTTATAGTTTTCCGTTCATACAGCTATCATTATACTTCTGTTTCTTTATACACCTGTATGCTTTGAGTGTGTTTTTTTTATTTTTTGTTTTTGTTTATGAAGTGATGTTTTATGGCGTGCCTTGTTATATAGGATGCACTGTGCTTGACATTGTACTTGAAAATGTATTTGTAGGAGTCCTTGGAGGCATCTGTGAATGTGCTTTTCTCTCGAGAGGATTTGGGTTTGTTTCTGCCAGGTGTCAGGGGCATTGGAATCAGGGACCACCTTAAAACCACTGCGAGGCTTGAGGTTTTCCTAATGACTAGGGCATTTGAGCAGGAGGGCTCTCAAATGAAGTGAAATTAGATACCTACTTCATGTGCCTGACTTTGTATATTAGTCTTCTGTGCTGTGAGGAAGGTGCTTTTAAAAATCTTATCAGTGTCTATTCTTTGATTCTCTGAGAGGTTGATCTGAATAATATAGCCTGCTTTACTGAAACATCAAAATTTACTGCAGTTTATTTAATCAAATACCTGTTGTTGGACATTTAGATTTTCTTCTTATTATAAATAACATTGTGATGAAGAAAAATTGTTTCTATTTGTGTATTTGTCCTCTTGTTTACTTAAGAGTAATCCTGAAAGTAAAACTGATAGGATCTGCATATTTTTAACACTTTTTGAATTGTTTTGTCAAAGTGCTCTTTGTAAAGATTGTCCCAACACTGTGTATCCTAAATTTTTCTAACTTTTGCCATTTTAATAGGTAGAAAACAATGTGACATAATTATTTTAATTTATTTTTATTATTTTCACTCATATGAATAGTGGCAGTATTTTACTTTTGGAATATATTGAGAGTAACTCGGATGTCAAAAGATGTAAAGATTTCCTTCAGTTTGTTATTTATATATCATCTTAAGATGCAGATTTTTTATTTTCCTGTATAGAAGTTTATAATTTTTATCTAGTTAGATCTATCAATCTTTTATTTTTAGAGCCATAATTCGTCTGTGATAATAGTCTCTAGCACAGCTAGTAGTTTATGTTTGGAGTTGTTTTATGTGTCTAGAAAACTGAAATAATAAACTCACTCTTAAATGCAAATAGGTATTTTAATAAATTAATATAACTTGAATTTGGATACTGCTCATTTTTAGTCTGTATTAATCTGAGTTTTTATTATAATTCTTTTCCTTTTATATTATAATACTTTCTGGTTTTTTGCTACTGTTCTTTAGGTATGTTGTCAGAGTAGGAATTTGAAAGTATATTAAATTTAAATTTTCTTTGTATTTGGCTTTATTAAAGACAATAGTGATTTAGTGATCATATTAGGAACGATTTGAAATATCAGGGTTTAAAAATTTTCATAAAAATATAGAATCTTCACTGGAAAGCATTGAAACTGAGTGAAAACTTTTAATTTCTTCAATGATATAAAGTATGTTTTGTTTTAGGTAAGTGTTGAAGACAAGAGTCTCCGAGATAAGATTATTGCTTCATCACCCGGTTTAAATGAGTCTGTGGAGTTGGAGTCAGTTTATAAGGTGTGTAAACTTTTAAAATACTTTCAAGGTTTTTGTTAAATATATCACATTGAGCTTTATATGCATTTTTAAAAAATTCATTTTAGAGAGGAGAGGGAGAGACAGAGAGAGAGAGGAGAGACAGAGAGAGAGAAGGGGGGGAAGAGCTGGAAGAATCAACTCCCATATGTGCCTTGACCAGGCAAGCCCAGGGTTTCGAACCAGTGACCTCAGCATTTCCAGGTCGACGCTTTATCCACTGCGCCACCACAGGTCAGGCTATATGCGTTTTTAATCGATCTGTTTGTATAGCTTCTTGTATAGCTCCTCTCCTGTGCATATTTCTTCTTCACCCTGCTCAGTGTGCTGACACTGTGTTGGGCTGTCCTCCTGCACAGACACCTGCCTGACCCTGCCGGGGCTCTGACCCCCTGTTGCAGGCCATTCTCTAAAAGGAATTCTCTCCTCACAATGGTTAGGCCCTTATACTGTGTGCTGGGCTGCCCCCTGCAAGGTTCCTCCCATCGCTCCCTCGTTCTGGATCACTGCTCTGCATGGAAGCCTTCTTTGCCATGTTGGGCTCTGACCCCATACTTGGACTGTCTACTTATGTGAACATGGTCACATTCCACTTGGGCTCTCACACTTGCTCTCTTGTGGCAAGACCTTCTTTAGCCTGCCCTGGTTCTGCACGGGCTGCCTCTGCTGCTCTTTGTGCCTTAGTACGGGTACCTTATTTGCTTGAGCCCATTAAATGGTTTTGGATTAAATTGTTAGAGATGGGGAGGAAAGCTGAAATTATTAAAAAAAAAAAAAAAAGCCGAAGAGGGGAAAGTCGAAATTTATTTTAAAATTTGATAGCTGCAACCTCCCAGTTACCTTTGAAAAGAACAAAGAACGCATTCATTATAATTGGTGAGTGCCAGTAGTTTAAAATCCTGTCCCTCCACATTAGCTCTCTGTTCAGCCAGCCTTCCAAACTTAGAGTCTGGGAATCATATTTATCCCTCCCACATCTCACATTTCCCATTACTCTGCCTCGGACCATCTTTTGCCTCCGCTTAGGCATTTTTATTTCCCTTGTGACCACCCTGTTAAGGTAAAATCCTGGAATATTAGAGCTAGAAAATCCCTAAGGATCCATTAGACTGTCTCTTCCTGTCCTGTCTTGGTTTCATAGGTCTGGACACCGAGATTTAGAAGCATTCATTAAATGTATCAAAATCGTAAGTCTAGTAAGTAAGAGAGCTTGGACTAAAATTCACATTTTCAAATTTCTGTCTCCTTTTCCTGCCTGGATTATTGAAATAAAGTCTCTTACCTGCTCTGATCCATCCTGTGTGAGTTACCTGTTTGTTGCAGTCAGACACCTACTGCCCGGCAGAGCTATTTGACTTCCCGTGTGTGTCTATCTTGTTTTCTCAACCAACTGATGACCTATTTCAGGACAAGGACTGTCTTGTAGTTGTAGAAATCTGTAAACTAATAACAACACCTATCTGTTAACAATTACATGACCTATTTGTTGTGTCATGTCATTAGACATATTCAAGTATGACGACCATATAGATTTAACTCTTCCCTACAATTTGGACAAATAGGCACTTTGGGGATCGCTTTTTTAAAAACCGAATTTTTTACCTCATTATTAAAAAAGAGAAAGACTATTGGAGAGTAAAGATGATTTTCACAGTTTTCTTATATATTCTGATGATATCTTAAAATTTTAGTATAGTCCATAGGAATTTTAAAATGTATATGGAGTAGTATTGGTTTTTTAAATAATATTTACTGGCAAATTTTTTAATAGCAAAACTGAATATTTATTATTATTTTCATTTCTTATTGTTCAGGTTAGCTGTTGTAGTATATTTCTCTAGAGAAAGAATGGAAACAGAGGAAGAGATGTGTATTACTTCACTTGCTAGTCATTTTCAGCACTGACCATATTGTATACACATTAGGATTCTGCTTGATGCAGAATGAAATGTGGAGTATATCCGTGAGAGAAATGCAGTGTGTTTAGAGGGCTTGAGTTGGGAGTTTGAAATCCTGGGGATTATAATTTGTAGATTCATGAGTTTTAAGTAAAAATAAAGCATTCTAACTTGACTTAACTATTTTTCAAAACATCTCCTCTGAAACAAACACATTTTTGGACTGCCAGTTCTTCCTAATGCTAATATCTACTTTTCAGAAGTGTAAATTGATCTCTTTTTCCTCTCTGACATGCTGGGATTAATGAATTTCTCGTAGGGAGAATTTTATTTGACTTGGTACGTATGAAGACTTAGGAGGATTCCCGAATGACAGGTGTGCTTATTCTCCCTGTTTCACTCTGAATTCAGGTCCCTTTTGCTGATGCTCTGGATTTGTTCCGAGTAAGGAAAGTCTATTTGGAAGACGGCTTTGCTTATGTACCACTGAAGGACATTGTGGCAATCATTCTGAATGAATTTAGAACCAAGCTGTCCAAGGCTTTGGCAGTAAGTATTCCACTAGATTACCATATTTTCATATTCACTTTATTTCCACCTATTTACATTTTCAATTATATACCCTTGGTAGTTTTGCTCTTTACTTCTTAAAGAAATAATTTAATTTTCATAATGATATTCAAATTGCTTATGATGTCATACTGGTAATTCTAGAACTGTTAGCTTTTTATTTGTTTCTACCCGTAGTTAATTTTCTTTCTCTTAGTAATCCTAAAGGAGAGCTGAGTAATTTTGTGAGTGGGCTCCGTGGGTTTTTTCAAGGTCATGTCTCTGCTTGGAGATGGATTTCGTAGAAGGCCCTTCACAATTAAAGTGGCCTGGGGTGGATGTAAACCTTGGATTTTTGTTCTAAATTGGCATTTTGTGTCAGTAGAGGGCAACGTAGAGGAAAGTCTTTCTATTAAGTACTAACAACGCTGGTGCTGCCGGGTACAGCCTGCTGCTGAGTGAACGGTGCTAGCCGGGCTGAATTAATAACACGTTTGGGGCTTTTTAAGAGATTTGTTGAAAGTGTTATACTTAAGTATAACATCTTAAAAAATACACATTTTACAGTGTCACCTTTTAATCTGAGTCTAGTTCTTTTTATCCTCTTTGGTACTTAATGCAGGAGAGAACTGTGAAGTTATGTGATAACGGTTCTTTCTGTACCGATCACAGTTTAAGCAGAGGCCAACTTTCCCTTATGAGTTAAAAACTGTAGTGTTTTCTGGTGTAAATAATTTTTTAACTAAGCATGTATAATTCAACTATATCAGCATTTGGGAAGACTAAATTGTTAACTCTGCTTCTATTAAATAAGGCAGTTTATGAAGATACCTAGTATAATAGGTGTTTAATAACTAAATATTCTTCTTCCCTCCCTAATTCTATTTTTTGTATCCCCCGTAGTGTTGATATTTTTTGAATAGTTTCTTTACTTGTTTTGTGATGTAGCCAGGACCATGATCTACTTACAGATGAAGATAGTATCTCTCACTACTGTCAATCTCTGTAGCAGACATGTTTGCCTGTTGGTTGGCTGTTTTCCTTGTTTTGTTATTACTGGTTTTGTTCACCCATTTTGCCTGTTGCTATCTCAGACAGCACTTCTTTATATGTAGCAGCCTTATACTTTTCAGGACATTTTCATCCCTAGCTCTCGTCCACTAAATGCCAGCAGTGGCCCCCAGTCCCCATGTCAACTAAGATATCACCATGTATTTCAGAAAGCTTCCGGATGGTTGGAGTCATCCTTGGACTGATCACCGTGGTTTCTTCCTCCTTCTCAAAATGTTGTCCATGCATGTAATACAATGTAATTCTGACAGACAACAAGAAAAGTTGTTTGGGGGCTTCTGAAAAAAACTTCTTGCTGATAAAAATGGGCACATGTATATTTGCTATTCACATTATCTTCCTAACAATCTAATGTACAAAGAAGTAAAGTGGCAGGTTTTTGCAATTTTTTTCTCTGCTTTTGGGCAGAAGCTGAGGGATCTAAATACGTTGATATCAAAGACAAAACTGTGAATTACAAAATTAGTAGTAAACTAATTTTCTCAGCGAATTTCACTTGCTTTGTACCTCCCTCCTGCTTATTCTTTCCCCCTTTCCAACGTATGTTAAGAAATTTTAAAAACTTTTTTAGAATTTTGAAACAGTTACAAACTTACAGAAAAGTTGTGAATAAAAAAATAACTTTTTCCTTAAAACATTTGAGAATTAGTTCCCCACCTTATGTCTCGTCACTCCTGAAACTTGAGTGTGTAATATTTGCAAACAAGACGTCTTCCCCCCTGACTATAATTCGACTGTCAGAATAAGGGAAGAAGCATCTAATCCTCAGACCCCTTTTCGGTTTCACCAGTAGCCTCAACCGTGTCCTGTATTTGTCCGAAAATCACGTGTTATTTAGTTACTGTCTTTTTAGTTTCTTGCAGTCTGGAACAAGTTCTTAGTTTTTCCTTGACTTTCATGACTCTGTTACTTTTGAAGATTCTAGGTTAGGTGCTTTATAGAATATATCTCAATTTGGGTTCGTCTGATGTTTTTGCATGTTTAGATGCAAGTTGTACATCTGGAGCAAGAATATTATAGAAGTGAGGTATATTCTTTTCATTGCATCCTATCAGGTGACACATGATTTTGATTCATCCCAGTTCTGATTGACTTTATTTAACAGTTTATTTACTTATTCTGTTGTTGATGTGCATTTGGATTTTGTTTTCTTTTTTTTTGGTTATTACCATGATTGTTGCTCTGGACATTCTAAGACATCTTTGGCAAACACATTTCTGTTGGTCTTTGCCCAGGATTGGAATTGTAGGCTATCGGGTAGTCCACATCCTGCTTTAGTGGATTCAGACCTTCTGAACTTGTCCTGATTGCCAGGGGTTGTGGAGAGCTGTGTCCTCAATGTCTTTCGATTTGATAGAAGAAGAACAGCGACTTGCTGCTTCAGGCAGGGCTTGACTTTCTGCTTCAGGCAGTACTTGACTTGCTGCTGGGTGTCTCAGGGTCAAGTCTGGTGGAGAGGTTGTCTGGAGAACCGTTGACCTTATCCTGCAGAAAAGCAGATGGAGTGTGTTGCCTGGGAGCCTGCCCTGACAGATGTGGGCGGGAGCCAGGAGGAAGGGAGGGAATTCTTTCAGGGCTGTGCTGAAGGGAATATTTAAGCCTATTGCTATGGTCTCTCTCTCTCTTTTTTAAATTTTATTTTTAAACTGCTTTATTTATTTCACATCATGAAAAGATTTTTTTTTTCCCAAAAACTTGCTGAAATTACTCTGCTGTAGAGTTTTGCACTGAGACAAAACAATACTCAATTAGAAACACTAAAAGGTTTATAGAAGAGTAAATCACAAAACTACTAGCTTCTAGAGCAGAGGCCACATTATTAACCTTAGGATTGAAGGTATACTGCTCACAAAAATTAGGGAATACAGTATTTGAAAATGAATATGAAGCTATAAAATATCCCCTCATATTTGTAAGCAGAATTAGGAGATATTTCAAAATAAATATGAAGCGATCAAATATCCCCTAATTTTTGTGAGCAGTGTATAAGGCAAAAGACCTAACGATTACCAGGTTCAGGAATTTGGAAGTGTTTAGCATGTCTCAACTGCAGCTTCCTAGTCTTTCTCTTGATTGCTATTGGCTGCATTGCGATCTTCTACATTACTTCCCCCTTCATTGTGATCACCACGATTGTTAGATGTGACCCATCTAAACGCAGGGACAAGTCGCCTAACCTAGCCCAGCCTAGCATTTCCTCCAGGCTTCTGGCTTCACCCCCTCCCAGACTGCGAGCTTCCTCCCCATTCTGCACAGCAGCCTGGTCTCCTCCTTCGACTTCCTGTTGGGCATTTTCCACGTTGAGACTTTTTCCCTGCTTCTTCCTCTTTGGACGCCATTGCTTCTGGGCCTGTCCTGTTGGCGCCTCTCCGATCTCGTATCGGGTGCTGCCACTGCCACACTTGGGCCCGCAG
Organism: Saccopteryx leptura; assembly: GCF_036850995.1. Taxonomy (NCBI): domain Eukaryota; kingdom Metazoa; phylum Chordata; class Mammalia; order Chiroptera; family Emballonuridae; genus Saccopteryx; species Saccopteryx leptura. The sequence goes on along the minus strand of NC_089503.1, from coordinate 363,590,379 downwards.
ACCTGCTCTGCTTCCGCTGCCTACTCTTGGGGCTCCCCTGCCAAGCCCTCAGGACCACAGGGAGCAGGAACCCACCAGAGCAAGCGAGCCAGCCACCGCTGGGCTTCCTCATGGTTTCTTTGTTAATGCCCTTTCCTGTGAGCAGAGTTTGATCTTGGAGTATGTAATTGAAAAATTTCAGCCTTCTGAATGGAAATATTTGTGTAGGGTGAGAAAAATTGTCATAAAGGTGAAAAAAAAAGAGGTATTTTGATTAGTTGTAGAGGGTGAAACAAATGGGGCGGGAAGTCTGAGTTGAAAGAAGAGTTTTATCCCAGGTGATATCTGAAAGGCTGCTCTTAACCTGTGATCACGGGGATTTTGTAACTAACCAGTCTGGCTTCTGACCATGCTGTAAGGTGAGTAATAGATGGATATATTACCTTCTCATTTGGTAAGAGCTCTTTTCTCACCATGCTGATCTTTTGAGACTCAGCTGTGGTCCCGCTTCCTCTGGGAAGCCTTTTTTCTAAGCCTCAAGCTTGTGTTAAGTGTGTCTCCTTTGTGCTCCCGTAGTGCATACTAAACTGTTGAAATTATTTCAGTCATGTTTCTCTTCTCAACCAATCTATAAGCTTTTTGAGAGTAGGAGCTCTGTCTTAAATAAAATTTTCTATCTAGTGTGTAGCATCTAGCCCATAGGGCCAGTGCTCAGTAACATTTTTGTTGGATTGATAAGTATTGAATAATAATAATTTCTACTGGTCCATACAGTATTTTACTATTTATACATTTGATCCTCGCCACGAGCCTCTGAGACAGGCGAGATTACAGTCTGCATTATACAGATGAGGAAAATGCAGCTCTGAAAGGCTTAAGTAATTTTTATCCAAGGTTATTGCTGGAGCCGTAATTGAATATCAGCTTTTCTAATTGTAAGTCTTAGAATCTGCTGATGGTAACTGTTCCTTTGTGAGGAGTTGAATTATCAGGGAATTTAGAGCTTCAAATCCTGAGAAAATATTGGAAGGTAATTAAATTAGGGTCCAGTTACACAGCAAGCAAAAAGGGAGAATTTGAGTTGAGATGCAGTAAGTAGATAACCAGCTATGGAAAAGAATAAGGGAAAGATATATTTATCTGCTTCCATAACAATTTTAGAAGCTTAAGCCAGTTCTTTCAGTTAATGGTTTACTTTCCCAATAACTTTTAATTTGTTCACCTGCGAATTGTTTTGGGTCCTAGGGACACAGTGATTAATGAGATAGATGAAATTTCTTTCTTTTTTTTTTTTTAATAAAACTTATACTCTAGTGGGAGATAGACAATTACTGGTGGGATAAATAATAACAGTATTGAATATGATCTGAAGGAACCAGTTCTGAAGAAAAACAGAGAAAAGTGAGTGCCAGGCGGGGGCAGTCACCAGTGCCATGGCCCCCAGGAGGGAATCCTGGCATTCCTGAAGACTCAGAAATGCCCGTGTAGCTGAAGTGTGGCGAGCCAGCAGCGTGGTACCAGGTGGGACTGCAAGGCGAGATGTAGCACTTGGAGTAAACCAGGATAGAATGTGACTTTTAGCCTAATGTAGTCGATCATTAGATGGTTCTGAATAAGGGAGCAGTAAGATCTGATTTATATTTTCAATAGATTACTGTGGCTGCTGCTTGGAAGCCACTTGGGAGGGCATAGGAAGAATGGAAGGAAGACTAGTTTGATAGTTTATCACATTAATCTAGATGAAGGTGGCTTGAAATAAGGTGGTTTTGGAGGTAACGAGTGAGAGACGTCCATGGATTTCAGTGATGTTTTTGAAGTATTGTTGACATGACAGACTGAGTGTGAGAGAAAATGAGGAATGAGGATAACAGTAATGGTAGCTTCAATCCAATGAACATTTATATTTGCCAGGTGCCAATTTATGTCTCTCTGTCTCTGAGAGACAGAGATAGACAGAGACAGACAGACAGGAAGGGAGATGGAAAGCATCAATTCTTCACTGCAGCACCTTAATTGTTCATTGATTGCTTCTCATATGTGCCTTGACTGGGGCTGGGGGGCTCCAGCCGAGCCAGTGACCCCTTGCTCAAGCCAGCAACCTTGGGCTCAAGCTGGTGACCTCGGGCTTCAAGCCAGTGACCTTTGGGCTCAAGCCAGTGACCATGGGATCATGTTTATCATCCCATGCTCAAACCATCGACCCTGCGCTCAAGCTGGTGAGCCTGAGCTCAAACTGGCGACCTTGAGGTTTTGAACCTGGGTCCTCTGCATCCCAGTCCGATGCGCTATCTACTGCGCCACCACCTGGTGAGGCATGCCAGGTGCTGTTCTAAATGTTCGACTTGAATTAACACATTTAATCTTCATGGTAATCCTATTTGGTAGGTACCATTATTACCCTCCAAGGCTTATAGTATCTTTGCAGGTGTAGTGAGCAGCGCACGCAGGATTTTAACTGTGCATTTTGGCTTGTGAGCCTGTATTACAAAACACTCTATTACCACTCCCTAGATTTTGGAGTGAATAACTGATTAGAGAGTGATGCCTTTTAATAGAGAGAAGTGCATAAAATGAAGCCAGCAGTTCTGTTGGGGCCATGTTATGTGAAAGGTACTTATTAGTCATCCAAATGGTGACAGCAAGTATGAAGTTCGATTTAGATGTTTGGATTTCTGGGTGGAGAGCGTGAAGCCATGAGACCATGAGCTCACACGGTCAGAGTGTGGGTATCAGTGGGGAGGAGCGGAGGGCCCAGCCGAGCGCCCGCAGCCGAGCGCCCACAGCCGAGCTCCTGCAGCCGAGCGCCCACAGCCGAGCTCCTGCAGCCAAGCGCCCACAGCCGAGCTCCTGCAGCCAAGCGCCCACAGCCGAGCTGGAGCTTGCGTGTACCTCCACTCTATCAGTCAGCAGGGGAAACAACCTTGTTTTTAAAAAATATATGGCTCTTAAATTGTAGCTGAGTTTCTTTAAGGCAGATTCTCTTTTTCTCACATAGTGAGACTAATTTCACTTTCTGTTCGTGAGATTAATTCTTAAAAGACTCTGGTAAAACTTTAAAATACAGACTTTCAGAAAATATATTTGTACATTTTAATTTGGGTGTTGAAGGATGTACTTCGAGAGGTTCCCAAGGGAGTTATTGACAGGCAGGTGAGCAGCTCTTGGAGTTGCAGACAAAAGTAAGGATTTTCTTTTTTTTATAAAAAGGATTTTCTTTTTCATACTTTTTGGAATCTGCATTGAGTCTGTGGCTCAGCAAGTGTTTGTTGCTCTGGAAAAATGTTCTTTGTAGACACTTGATCAAGTAATATTTTTTTATAAAGAGCTTGGAATCCTCTTAAATCTTTTATCCTCTTGTTAAAGGCAGTGTTCAGTTTAGTCCCTTAAGCTGTGGTTAAATATAATTATTTTTCTTGAATAGTTACTTACTTTGGAATCATATAGGAATTGTATTTGTCTTATTTGTGTTTAACTAGTTGATTTCCTGGGGTTTTAGGTGGACAATATGCCGTTTCTGATATTGTTTCCTCATTACTTCGTGGTATTTTGGAGTGGTTGCGATGAACCGGTCAGGGCCGCTGCTAATCTGTCAATGTGCAAGTGGTGGGTGCCACACCTCCGCCCCAGCTCTGCGCGGCTCCAGCTTGTCTATTTTCCCATGGTGCTGATGGGAAGGAAACAAAACATCCCAGTGGAAAGCAGGCACCTAATAGAAAGAAACATTCATTTGGGGGAAAAATAAACATGCTGTTTCTACTTTGAGACATGCTTGTTGACTGAGGGCACTAAGCTGAACTTAATGGTTTCTGTTTGAGAGGTATTGGTTTGTTAAGCCCTTTGTAACATACAGTTTACAGTTTACTGTCCATTCAACAGACATTTCTTTTACATATGTCAAATTTACCGCACAGTGCCTATGGGAAACGGGGCATTTATGAGACAGGACTATGACCCTCAAGAACCCTTTTGTCTACTAGGGAGAGCTAGGATGTACATACAGGACTCTGACTTGGTAGAAAGTAGGTGTGTCCGGAGAGGTGTGTCACCTGAGCTCAGGGAATTTAGAAATAGAGTGGACATTGGCTTTAAATGCTTTTGCTCTAGGGAGATGAGTGGTTTGCAGAGAACAGCGGGGCTCATGGGTAGGTGTTGGAAGACCTGGCTATTGGAGGCGTGTGTTAGCAATAGGGGGGTCAGAGCTGTTTGGGATAAAAAGTGATTTTGGTATTGGGCCTGTTGAGTTTATTGGATTAATAGGACATCCTGGTAAGTTTGGATTGAAACTCAGGATTGAGTCATTCGAGATTAAGAGTTTGATTTGGAAGTCACCCATGTGGTTATGAAATTTGAAGCCAAACTAGATGCAGTTTCTAAGGAGTAAAGAAACAAAAGGGAAGCGGACCAAATACCCAACTGAATATTTCAGGGTTGGATGTGGGGACTAATGAACAACAGGCTGTTATAAGTGAGTCTTGGCATCTTTCTCCACGTGCATTTTATTTTATAAATACAAAATGAGGCACTTGGCACCATTCACAGAATAGGATTGAATAAATGTTATTTTCTTGTTTTAGTGAAATATTCTACGTTTTTGGTAGAACAAATTTCATTCATTGAAGAAAAATCAATACATGTATATGGAAGTGCTTTAAAAATTCCGTAGTGCTGTGTAGTTTTTAGGTATTCATTTGAAGAAGCTAGTTTAACTTCATCTGAAGAATATTTTAAGAAGTTTTGATTTTTCTTTTCATTTCCTTTTTTCTCTTTCTTTCTTTCATGTTTATTTTATTGCTTTTAGAGAGAGGAAGAGAGAGAGAGAGAGGACAGAGAGAGGAACATCAATTTGCGTTGCAGAGACAGTGACCACTCATCATAGTAAACTTGTCGTTCGGTTCCCATTTCTCAAACGGGGCACCACTTATCAGGGCGACAGTGAACTACTCGGAGACCTGATGAAATGCACCCAGGGCTGAGGGGAGGCCACAGTCCTGGTCAGCTGAATGACTGAAGCCCCGTCCCCAGCCTCACTCAGATATTTATTAGTAAGTACGAACAACTCAAGGAAGCAGACAGAGAAGTTTTCAGAGGGTGAAGTGAAGGACAAGGAACATGCTGACTTCTGATGTCTGTTCTGAGAGCCTAAACATTTTCTGTTACCAAATCTTCTCCTGCTCTTTTGCTCTTTCCAGCACGTACTGTCTCCGTTACAGGTCACAGAGGCCCCTGGACTCTCGTCTGCTCTGGGCTTTCGCCCTAGGGCAGTGGTTCTCAATCTGTGGGTCGCGACCCCGGTGGGGATCAAACGACCAAAACACAGGGGTCGCCTAAAAGCCATGGGAAATACATAGGCGACCCCTGTGTTTTGGTCGTTCGACCCCCGCCACAACTCCCAGCTTGAGAACCGCTGCCCTAGGGCACCTTGCTGTCTCTGATTGTTATCCTAACTGCATGTTTTCCCAGCATGTTCCCACAAATCTGTTTCTGTAGGTGTCCTGACTGGGGATCGAACTGGCAACCTCCGTGCTTCCAGATGATACTCTAACCCAGGTGTCCCCAAACTATGGCCTGCAGGCCGCATGTGGCCCCCTGAGGCCATTTATCGGGCTCTCCGCTGCACTTCTGGAAGGGGCACCTCTTTCATTGGTGGTCAGTGAGAGGAGCACTGTATGTGGTGGCCCTCCAATGGTCTGAGGGACAGTGAACTGGCCCCAAGCTGTCTGGCCAGGCACCTTTCATTTCTTTCTATAGTGCTTAGTTCAGTTCTGCATTTTTGTGTTTATGGAAATTATTGGTGACAAGAATTTGAATGATTTACTTATTTTGAGTTCTTTGCTTTTTAGTTGGCAGAAAATGTTAGCATTTAGAGAATTTTTAGAGCAGGAAAGGATTTCTGAATTGTATTAATCATATGTGTGTTACGTTGTCCTCTTTCTTCACAACCACAATGCAAACTCTAGGCTTGTAGATGCCAGTAGACATGCTTGCTTGTCCTGTTATGTATGGTAGTGTTTATGCTTATTAGCTTTCTTTTGTAAGGACTCGCAATACAGCTTACCAGTCAGGCCTCTTCATTTGCCCTTAGAAGTGTGGCCCCAGATAAGTTGAATAGCTTATCAAAACTGACACAGATAATTATTGAAGGACCTGGGTATTGCTTAGCTCCTTAAGTTCAATGCTCTTTTTGCTGCAGTAGCTTGGTGCCTCTCCCCAGGCCCAATACCTCTGCCCCTCTTCTGCTTTCTCTGCTTTATCCTCCCAATAGTGGTGTTCCCATTACATGTTTTACATTTTTAAAATTTATTTATTCATTTTAGAGAGGGGAAGGGGAGAGAGAGAAGTGGGGAGGAGCAGGAAGCATCAACTCCTATATGTGTTTTTTTTTTTTTTTAAGATACTGCAACTAAGAATTGAGGCTTCTTTTTTTTTTTTTTAAAGACTTTATTTAATCACTTTAGAGAAGAGAGAAGGAGGAGAGAGAGAGAGAGAGAGAGAGAAAGAGAGAGAGAAGAGGGGAGGAGCAGGAAGCATCAACTCCCATATGTGCCTTGACCAGGTAATCTCAGGGTTTTGAACCAGCGACCTCAGCATTCCAGGTCAACGCTTTATCCACTGCACCACCACAGGTCAGGCCTATACGTGCTTTGACGGGGCAGGCCTGGGGTTTCAAACTGGTGACCTCAGCATTTCCAGGTCGAGGCTTTACACACTGTGCCACCATAGGTCAGGCTCTATTACATGTTTTAAATGTAGATTTCTCTAGGGTAGGGACGGTGTCTTATTCAACTTCATTATCTGGTGCTTAGCACAGTGCTTGTGAAGAGTAGGTGCTCAGAGTCTGATGCCTTGTAAGAGTGGCATGTGTGTATTCTCCATATTTGTTGAGAAAACTGAAGTTAAATGGGGTTGCTCTTCAGTGTACTATTTATAAGGGAGTGAGGTGCCTGATAATGTGTGTGAAGTGCTGTACATGCAGAATATTTCTGAAATCTCAATGTTTAGTTTATTAAAGTGTTTATGATCTCAAAATACTTCTGAAGAATTACTACAGTTTTTGGCAGTAGTTAAAATTATTACTCTTTTGACAGTTTTTCTGTGGGGTATATAAGATAGGAGGAGTTTGATACTTTGTTCGGACACTTTGATGCAGCATAAACTGGTCTTAAACTCTAGCTACTTTGAAAATAGCAGCTTCATTCTTCATGGTTGAACTAACCCTCAGAGTAATTCTTAGGTTACTATTTTTACAGTAACCTTTGTGTCCTCTGAGCCCCTCCCCCCATTCACAGAAGATAAGAATCACCCACACTCCAGTATAATCTATCAGTTCCTCAGATTATTGATCATACATAGGAATTATTAACTTGGGGTGAATGGGCACACAACACAATCAACCGTTCAAAGGCTATAGAAATGTTTACCTGAAACTTATGTACTCTTATTGATCAGTGTCACCCCATTAAGTTGAATTTTCTAAATAATAATAAAAAGAATTATTATTACCTGTCTCAAAGCCTCGGCCTAGACTGGCTAGGCAATACTTAGTGTTTTTACACATTATTTATAGTTTTTTTTTCTTCCTGAGCTGCACTGCTCTCATTGACACCAGAGTGCACTGAAACACTGATTTTTATTTCTATTACTTACTTGTGATGAGAAAATAGCAGATTCAGTTGCTAGGAAACACCTGAATACTGAAAAGTTTTTTTTTTCTTTTTTGGTACTTGTAAATTCAATTCTTTGACAGTTCTACTCTCACAGAGCAAAAATTTATTCAGTCACTACAAAGAAAGATGCATCACCTGTTAGTTTTCCAATTTAAAAATTTTGCACAGGGGGATCTAGGAATATGGGAGATGTTACAGGATTGATTAAATGTTGAGCGTGTAATTTTTAACAGTGACCGGACATTGAAAAGTAATGATTATATTATATATACAACTTTGAGTTTCAGTTTTCTTAAAGTTTTCTGATTCATCATTAAAGACAAAAAGAGTGAGAACAGGACACACACCCAAACATGCATACACACAACACAGAAGAATTTAAACCGAAGTAAAATATTGTATATATTAACCCTTTGAGTAGTACGAACGTTCATGTATGTCCTTGCGCCTCCTGACCATCCAGAGTATGATCGATTTATTTTAAAAATGTGTAAGGCTACCTTAGAAAAAGGCAAATATATGTTCTTCTTGTTCCATAAATTGGTTATCAAACATATGTGATTTTAAGTGAACAAAACTATAACTGGAACTAATTTTATTTTTTAAAAAGAAACCTCACTCCCGGGGGTTAGGGAGCGTGAAAAAAACTCACCACTCAAAGGGTTAAAGCAACTTTGTTTCATAGGATTGACCACATCCAATGTTAAGTTACCCATGACACCTGATAATTCTACACCAAAGAAAGAATGCATGTTAAAAAGAAGTGTCTGGTTCTAGTCACTTACAGCTTTCCTTTATAACTGTTTGTTATTTAGAAAAAGATGTTTATTCTAGTTCACCTCAGGAACTGTTTTCCTGGATTCACTGTGTGCCAGGCAGGAACAGTGGGACACAAGTGTGTGACTAACCTATCACAGTGGGACACAAGTATGTGACTAACCTATCAGTGTGCTCGACTGTGTGAGGGGCAGCAAGGGGGCGGGTGTAAGTGGTCATCCTACAGCACCCTCAGTTAAAGAGAAGTTCGTGTGTAGTGGGCATGGCGGTGGCCTGGAAAAGGTGATGGATTCAGTCTAGGAGATCACAGAGAGCTTCAAAGATGGCAGCCCTGAGCTGCGTTTTGCAGAATTCTGTTTTCAATAGGAGTAATCCCTTGACCTTGTCTCTCTTGAGGGTGGGAATAAGCGATGGGGAGTGGGACCACTGTGATTTTTCATTTGTAAGTTCCCTTTGCGTTTCTTCCTTGTCCGTACTCTCTGCTGAAAACAAGCCTGGAAACTTCTTTTCCTGCCGGCTCCGTTCAGGCAGGAGAGTCCTGTCCGTATATCAGTTTCTAATTCTGTACCTTCACATTTCACTGCTTGTCTGTTTAATTGCAAATATATATATATATATTTGAGGAACTTGTCAGGGAGTACAGAATCCATCTTCTGATTTACATGCATTGCAAAATCTTGTGTCTCAGAAATAAAACTCTTATTAAATAAGACTTTAATGCCTTTATCAAGTGACCACAGAGAAGAACCGTGTGAACTCAAGTAGGCAGCATATATACTAAAATTGGAATGGTGTAGAAAACGGTATCTGAAATGCTCTAGGAGAATAATGTGTAAGTTCAAAACAGCAATAAAATAACAAATGAAAATTGTCGCAGAGTTGATAGAAATAATAGTTGATGCTAGAAATAATCAAGGAACAATAGAATTGAGAATAGCTAAATGAACAGGTTTGATTTCCCCTAAAATTTTAAAAAGGCACTAAAGTTGGAAGTAGACGTTTCATGAGGCTCTTCCTGTTTGTATAATCTTTAAAATAATTTTATCCTTTTAGGGTACATTAAAAAACATGACAGTAGGTGAGCTTGTGTTTTCATGCCTGCATTTTTAATCAGAAACCTATCATAGAGTTATGAAACTTGAGTAATATGGAAAGCAGTTAAGCTCTGGTTTTAAAATTATTATGGCTGTGAAACTATGATTTTGCCCATATACAAATTACATTTGTTGAGTTGCAAAAAAGTTAGGTGAACAGTGCCAATGAGCTTAGTAAATTGAGGCGCAAATGGGGTAATGATCTAGAAAACGGAGAACTAAAACCGGAAGAAGATACCGAAGACAGATTTCTTCCTCACAAATTGGAAAGCAGAAGAATACCAAGCAAGATTGGGAGCCAAAACGCTATCTTCTATAACCATGCCATCAAAAATTCCACAGCTGTCCCATTGACTATTAAAGCTAAAATAATAGAGAGAAGATGAAGTAATGTTCAATCTCTGAGGGAAAAATAAACTCATGGCTTTGGATCTTGGCAAGGCAGCTATAATCCCAAAGAGAGAGAATAACAATTTGCATTTATAGTCTTTTCTCCCAAGTAGCTTAAATCTTTGTTAAGTACATTTTCATTAATCCTTTGGACTACTTTTGAGTTTTCTTTATAATATTAAGAAGAAAATTGTCTTTACTTTTTGAGGATGGCTGGAATAAAAACATATTGAAAGTCATAGAAATAACTTTTTTACCTCGATAGCTTCAATGTTTTGTGTTTCTACTATCATTTCTTAACACTGAGGAATTTTTTTCTTCAGCAAATATATATCAACTACATACTGTGGGTTAGGTCTGCGGCAGCACATGCACACAAATACACACAGACACACACACACACACTCTCTCTCTTTGTCCATGTAAAAGTGTATATTGTTCCCTCAGTTTCATGTGACACTGAGTCATTCTTAGGTCAAGAAGCTCTGAACTTGACCAATTTTAGTCAGAGACTTGGCTTGTTGGATGATGGTGGTTGGGGTAGTGGTGATGGAGGCAGGTTTCTAATTTTTGTAAAGCATTTAACTTGTAAGCAGCCGCTATTAAATTTATATATGCATTGTCAATTCTGTCCTGTCTCTAGTATTATGAGATGGTTAGCAATGTGATTTTTGCAGATGAGGAAACTGAGTCTTAACCAGTGGTGGGATTCAGCCTGTTCGCACCAGTTCGGCAGAACCAATGCCTACCATAATTTTCTTTTTAGTTTGGTGAACCGGTTGGTAAAATGACACTTGTAATCAGGGCTCTCTCTAAGGTGGGTGTCTGGGCAGCTGCTCAATATGGAAATTACAAATTTATATTCCTTACTCTTTTTTAACGTTCATCTGCGCAACAGCATATGCTAAGCACCCGTAGTCATGTTCATTCTGTCCATAGGTGAAAAAAATGGCAAGTGAGGGTGCTAATGAAGAAGCAATATGGAAACATCTTAAATAACAGTTTTATTGTTTTTTGTCAGGCATTATTTGATACCTTTTCATTAATATTTTAAAACTTTTTCTTATAATCTAGTTTTTTTTTTTTTTTTTTTGTATTTTCCTGAAGCTGGAAATGGGGAGGCAGTCAGACAGACTGCTGCATGTGCCTGACCGGGATCCACCTGGCATGCCCACCAGGGGGCGATGCTCTGCCCATCTGGGGCGTTGCTCTGTTGGGACCAGAGCCACTCTAGCGCCTGAGGCAGAGGCCATGGAGCCATCCCCAGCACCCGGGCCATCTTTGCTCCAATGGAGCCTTGGCTGTGGGAGGGGAAGAGAGAAACAGAGAGGAAGGAGAGGGGGAGGGGTGGAGAAGCAGATGGGTGCTTCTCCTGTGTGCCCTGGCCGGGAATCGAACCCAGGACTTCTGCACACCAGGCCGACAGTCTACCACTGAGCCAACCAGCCAGGGCGTGTTCCTCTTTTATTGTTTTTATTTAAGTATTAAATGCATGAAATAACAAACTACCTTTCGGTATGTATATTGTTTTTTTATACTTATAACGGTCATGGGGGCAGAGAACCAGTTGTTAAATTATTTGATTCCCACCGCTGGGCTTATCTGAGATCACGGTACTAGTTGTAGAGCCAGAATTCTAGTCCGGTGGATTGAATCCATGGTTTTTCTGCTTGTGATCCTGACTGATGTCTGCCTCTTTATTGGAAGTAGCACAGATACAGTTCCTTTTTTTCTTTCCGAATCAGTGTTGATGAGCATGAATACGTTAATCAACCTCTTACTCCACAGCCAATGTAGAATTGGGGACTTTATCAGTTAGAAATGGCGTAAACAAGTAGTTTAAGATCTTTAACTAAAGTAAGGGGTTATTTTCCTGACCCATCCTGAGCTCGCTGTTAGCTCACCATACTGCAGTGGCTCAGCATCAGGGCGAGTCTCTCAGATGCCCTCCTGCCTGCCGTCCTGGGCGTGTCGGGGTGGCAGTGGGCGGGCTGGTTGGCTCCAGTCCCCGTGCCTTCTGTAGGAAGATCAGCTGCCTCTGCTCCTCTTCATGGGGAGCAGGTGCTTTCTCAGAACTGTTCTCCCTTATTACTCTTTTCTAGCGGAACACCACATATTTCTCTTTGCCCGGATGGAATTGGCCTCTCATCGCCGGCTTTGTGTGGGAGAGCAGATATTTTATTTCTTCAGCCACTTTTGGTAGAGGCTGGCAAGGGATTAGGTGATTGAGGAGCCAGCCTGTGTGTTTGTCACAGGATGATGAGCTGTCTTGAGTTTAGGTGAGATGAAATGCACTTACATGCAGGTGGGTCGGAAGAGTCCTTTCTTCATGTGTACCCGCTGGGCATGAGCTGTATACCATAGTGCATAGTAGTACCAGGAGGTGGCAATACTGCTGATGAGTTAATGGAACATACCTTTATCATCAGCTGAAGGGGCTGGTGATCTTCAAGCAAGAAGTGAAGAAAGGATAGGCTTTGGGGGAAAAGGAGCTTGCAATTTATTTTTGAGAGAAACTGGGTTGACATAAAACCTAAAATCAAGAATGTGTTGAATCCATGTGAGACTTGTATGTATTAAGGGCTCAGAAAGGAGTTATTAGCCAGTCTACCTTGTTTGTTTGTTTGTTTATAGCAGGTGTTTTTGAAATGATCAGATTGACGTTCTCTTTATCACTTGGATCACTAAATCCAGATTGATTACTCTCCTGAGTGATGAAGTGAGGGGAGGTCACTGTCCAGATACTCTTGGGAATGGATCGTCTCGGGTCTCTCCTGCTCTTATGTCTCGAGTTATCAAGTAAGGCTGGAGAAGGTGGTAAGGGAAAATCGAAAAAGACCCCATAAGACTTAGAGCCGTCTGAGTTTGTGCACCTGTGTAAAGGAGAAGTCTGGAGACAATGGAAGACGTTGGAACAAATGCAAAGTTATTATTGTTATCCACTCTGTTGGGCTTGGGTGCCTGGCAGGTGACAAGGTAGCCCTTGTCTGTATAAATTATCCAGTAGGTATATTCTTTAAAAAATAAGTTTCTTCCTTCAAGGTTGTGTCATGCTAGGTGGCTCCACTGACTGATGAGGTGCCTTAATTTATTGTTGTTTTAGAACTTTGTAATGTCTGTGGATTTTTCTTTTGGTGACAAAATATGTGTTTTATCCCAACTTAATCTTGGATTCAGGCACTTTAGTAGATATTCTTACTATTCAAATCTTCTGTCTCAGTTAAACTCTTTGTATCCTCATTTTCACTTTTTCTACTCATTCTACAACTCACTCACCCCTCTGTCTTATATCACATATATTCCTCTTCTTATCATCACTCCTGTCCTCCATGATCTTTCAACTCAATGTCTTGTGTCTTAGCTTCTCTCATCCATATTTGCCCCCCAAATTTATTATTGTGGTTAAATACACATAACAAAATTTAGTGTCTTAACCAGTTTTAAGTGTATAGTGTGGTGGTATTAAGTACATCCATATTTTTGTGCAACCATTACCACCATCCATCTACAGAATTCTCATCATCTTGCAAAACTGAAACTGTATTGTTAAAAAAAATAATTCCCAATTTTTCTTCCCCAGCCAGCCCTTGGCAACCACCATTCTATCTTCTCTCTTTTCATCTTTCCTTTCCCCCCAACTCCTCAGTTTCTGGTAACAACCATTTCACTCTCTGTTACTATGAATATGGCTGGCTGACTTTTTTTTTAATTTCACATGTGAGATCATGCAATATTTGTCTTACTGGTCTGGCTTATTTCACTTAGCATAGTACCCTCAAAATTTATCCCTGTTGTTGCAAATTGCAGGATTTACCTCTTTTTATTAAAGGTTGAATAATATTTCTATGTGTGTATACATAATATATATACACACACACATATATATGTTTGATATGTTATGAGTTTATATATAAATTCATTCATTTGTCAGTAGACATTTAGGTTGTTTCTGTATTTTGGCTAATGAACATGGGAGATATCTCTTCGAGATGGTGAGTTTATTTTTTTTGGAGTATAATGTCTATGAATGAATAGTACTTAGACCATCTATCCTCTATAAAATAAAACTGAATTCCCTTCCCTCAATATGAGTCTAATATATTCTTTGGAACTGCACTTTTCTCTTTCAGTTCCATTTAACTCTTCAGCCATATTTCTAGTTGTGTGTTTCTTCTCTTTTTCTTGTATCTTTTTTTACTTCTCTTAGTGATAAAGCAAGGCAAGGCATGAAGAGGTGGGAAGGTGATGTGGGGAGGAACTTATTAGTGAATAACACTTAGTTTTGAGTTCAGTAAAATGAGTAGTATAACTTAATGAAAATAATGTGAGAAATACAGAAAGAAATGTACAGTGTAAGTTTAAGGAGTTGCTGTTGGGCTTTGTATCCTACTGTATTTTATTTTGGAACCCTGTTGCTTTAGTTTACATGCCCGTCCTGTATTTTACCTTTCCATCATTGTCTTTATGTCCGTGCTGCTTCCTAGCATCCGGGGAGTCCTCGGGTTATGACACAATTCCGTTCCTACGACAGTAGGAACCAAATTTTTGTGTAAAATTTACCCAAATTTTGGTGTAAATTAAAACACACCCTAGCCTAAGTCACTTACCTATCCTAACACAGTTGTAAATCATAATCTAGAACATAAAAACACAACTAAGGCACAGGAAAAAAATACTGTGTGTTTTTCCATGTACAAACTCGTTCACCCACATATTCTGTAAGCATGATTCTAACGGTGTAAGCCGAAACACTCATGGCTCAATTTTTTGAAAATTTTATGATAGTGAATTTGTAAACTCTACACGTTTTATTTCGAGACTGTTGTAACCCGAGAACCCCCTGTATAGTATTTGCCATATAGCAGATGCTTGGCAGATGTTACCTGGATGTTCACCTTCCAGTTTCCTCAACTATTTCTTGAAATTGCCTTGAGAGAAATATTAATATATGCTATATTATATAATAGATATCAATAAATGTCTCATTAATCATATAACAATATCTTAATAAATATAAAGAATTATAGTAAGAGCTGTCCTAGGGGGAAGCATGACCACAGTTTCTTAACAGTTTTAAATTTGGCCCAATAAAGTATGCTATTTAGATAAACAAGATGTGACATTGCAGACAATATTGTATAATAAATACTATTAGAGTGTAAGTTAAGGATGTGGAGTAAATTGACAAATTAGAACATATTGCACCTTTATAAAAGTATAAAGGTAGAAGAAATGATCTACACTGTATTTTACATTACTGAAGATGTAATTAATTGACTTTTGAAAACACTGCCATTTCATACATGGGGAGAGTGTACCTGATTCCACTTTTCGTGGGAGGTCAACGTCCCACGAGTAAAGCTGCCAGGACTGACCTGGTCGCGGTGGAAACCCATGTGGGCCCCGTTTCCATTTCTGGCAACCAAGTACAGTTATCATTTTTGTTGCTTGATCACGACTTTTCACTTTTGTAGTATTTTTGTGGTCAGATATAATTTATGGTTCCTCTAGTTCAACTTGTAATTTCTGCATGTACCATTGCTAAAAGTACATAATGCATGAATGAATTAAAAAAAAATCTGTGAGTGGTGTTTATTATTTCACTAGCCAACAATTTGACATTTATTTTGCCTCAATAAGTTCTTAAGTTCTGAAAAGGTCATATACTTAAGCCTATTGTTTTATTTAGGAATAAAAATCAGTTAAATAGAATAGAGTATCCTTTAAAAAACATGATTTGATTATGGAATTTTTAAGATTACATATTATAGTGTCAAACTATTCAGCTGTATTCTTGGTTCATTGTTATGTTTCTAGAATACTTCAGCACATTTTAGACTTAATTCTTAAGTATGTTTTGGATGTGATTCCATGGTTCACTGTGTAAGCACACGAACATATTTGTATACATTCTCCAATTTTATTTTTAAACCTTTCCCCTTGAAAACTAGCTCGACTCTCTGCTAGTTTGTCCCAATATTATATTAATAAAGATTAGCAACTTGTGGGAAGATACATCTTGGAAATAACAGGTAGTTTCATTTTAAAGGAGCTTAGTCCTAATTGACAAGCTTTCTCTTCAGTTCATATAGTGTCTATTTTTATTGAAATATGTAATTCTTCACTAAAGGCATTTCCAACTGTTGCTTATGTTTTACTTTTGGTAGAGAACACTTTAAGAATTAGGATAAATTATACCCTTGTTGCTCCTAATGTAAGCTCTTTTTAAAAAAAAAATCTTAAGAGACTTTAAAAAAACTGAAGTAGACTTGAGATATATCATTGTATTCAGTTCAGGTGTACAACATAATAATTCAATATTTGTATTCAATATATATTGTGAAATGATCACTGCAGTAAGTCGAGTCACATATAAAGTTACAAAACTTTTTTCTTGTGATAAGAATTTTTGAGATTTACTCTTTAGCAACTTTCAAATATACATTTATGGTATTATTAACTGTAGTCACCATGTTCTATTTTATATCCCAAGACTTATTTACTATTTAATAACTGGAGCCTTTCACCCTGTTCACCCATCTCGTCCTCACCCAGCCTCTCTCCTCTTTGACAACCGCCAGTCTATTCTCTGTATCTATGAGTTTTGTTCTGTTTGTTCGTTGGTTTTGTGTTTTTGATTCGCCGTATATGAAGTGATACGGTATTTCTCTTTCTCTTTGTCTGACTTATTTCATTTAGCATAATACCCTCAAGGTCTTGTGAGCTTTGTTAATGAAAAACTGTTCTATCCTTATGTGCATTGCAAGGCTATTTCTCTTTCTAGGTCATCTCTGGAAATTGTTAAAACTCCTATTCCCAGAGGTAGGGGTGTGTGTGTGTTTCTAAAGGAACAATGCCAGTTTTCTTCTTTGCCCTTATTAATTTGTTTGCTTTAACTGTGCTTAGTATTTCTCCTTATGGCCACCTTTGGCATCTGAGGCATTGAAACTGACATTTTGTTAAGAAACGATTCACAATAGGGCCTTTTATTCAGCAGCGGGGCCCCAGTTCATTTAAGAATTCCTTAGTCCTGGTTTCACAATCTTAAGGATCAGACATACTTGACTATCAAACAGAAATCATCAAGAGAATAGAAACTATTTGAAGTATGAGTATAGGTATTTTTTCACTTGTACAAATTAGCAGCATATTCTTGGAAGATAGTTTAGTGAGGATTAGAATTATATAATAGCCACATTATACTTTGATAAGTAATATATGCAGATTATTTTTTAATGTTTATGAGATCTATTTTTTCTTTTTAATAATTGTTTCTCAGTTTTTAATGATGTGATTAGGACTATAGTTTTTATTAGTATCAGGTTTGAATTTTTAAATTACCTTTATTGAGGTATAGATTCATACATAAAATTCACCAATTTTAAGTGTACAGTTGGATGAGTTTTGACATATATGTGTGGTGGTGTAACCATCACCACAATCAAGAGATGTAACATTTCCTTTCTCCCCCTCCCCCAAATTCTCCTGTGCCTTTAGTAGATAATCCCTCCTACCACCCCTGGCACACTCATTTGCTTTCTGTCATGATCATTTTGTCATTTTAGAATTTCATATAGATTGCATCATACAGTATTTATTCTTCTGTGTTTGGCTTTTTAAAAACCTGCCTGGTAGTTTCAGTATGTCACTTTATATATTGCTAGTTTGTTATTTTTTATTGTTGTATAGTATTCTGTTGTATGAAAGCACCAATATTTATTCAATCCCCCCTTGAAGGCCATTTAGATAGTTTCTAGTTTTTGGCTACTGTGAATAAAACTGCTGTGAGCATTTGGATAAACACGTATGGGATTTGCTGGGTTATATGTTAAGTATGTATAAAGTATGTTTAATTTTGTGAGAAACTTCCAAACTGTTTTGGAAGTGGCTAGATCCTTTGGCATTCCCATTGGTAGTGTATGAGTTACAGTTACTCTGCAACCTTGCCAGAAGTTGGTATTGTTAGAGTTTTATTGATTTTTATTTTTTTTAAATGAGATAAAATTGATGTATAACATATTAGCTTCAGATATATAACATAATGATTCAGTATTTATGTATATTGTAAAGTGATCACCAAAATTTCTCATTAACATTTTTCATCACACATAGTTACAGATTTTTTTTATGATTAGAACTTTTAAGACTCACTCTTTTAGAGTTGTACATTTTAACCATTTTCATAGATGTATGATGACATCCCATTGTGCTTTTAATTTCCATTTCCAAAATGAGTGAAGATGTTGAACATCTTTTCAGTCCTTATTTGTGATTCATATATCTTCATTGATAAAGTGTCCTTTTCCAGTTTAAAAAACTGGGTTGTTTGTGTTCTTGTTATTGGGTTTTATGAGTTCTATATATATTCTTACTTAAGTGTTATATATTTGTTTGTGTGTTTATACATTTTCATACACACACCCATCCATATACACACACACACACACACACACACACAAATGTAAAACAACTTATTTGAAGATTATAATAGAACTCACAAAACATACATATATATGAATGTGTGTTTACATGTTTAGGTGTGTGTGTTATAAATATTCTCTTCCATCTGGACTTGCCCTTTTATTGTTTTATTGATATCTTTTGAAGAGCAAAAGTTTTAAGTTTTGATTAAGCCAATTTTTTTATGGTTCATTTTCTAAGAAATATTTGCTTAACTCAGGAGCCTAAAGAATCTCTCCTATATTATGGTTTTATCTCTTTCTTAGCTGTATAATCCATTTTGAGTTAATTTTAAGATAATGTGTAAGGTAAAGGTCAACATTTATTTTTTTCTGTATTGATTTCCAGTTGTTTCAGTGCTACTAGCAGAAAAGATTATCTTTTCCCTATTAGATTACCTAGGCACCTGTTGAAAATGATTTTGTCATATAAGCATTGGTATATTGCTATATTTTATTTTGTTCTGTTGGTGCATATGTCTGTCCTTATAACAACATCACTTTCTTTTGGTACTGTAGCTTTATAATAACTTTTGAAATCAGGTCGCTTGTTTCAGTTTTGATCCTTTTTCAAAATTGTTTTGGCTCATCTGAGTCTTTGTATTTCCATGTATATTTCAGAATCAGCTTGGTGATTTATTTCTACAAAGAAGTCTGTCAGAATTTTAACTGGGATTGCTTTGAATCCATAGATCAATTTGGAGACAGTTGCTATTATAACAGTATTTAGTCATATAATCCACAAACATGGTCTATATCCCATTATTGAGGTCTTGTAAAATATCTCTCGGCAATGTTTCACAGCTTTAATTGTAGAAAGTTTTCAAATATTTTTTTTCCTTTATTTCTTTTATGTTTTTGATGCTTTAATAAATAGCATTGATTTTTATTTACATTGTCAGGATTTTTGTTGCTAGTATATAGAGATAGAATCTTTAAATATGCAATCTTACTAAATTAGCTTATAAATTTTAGTAGTCTCTTGGTAGATTCTTTAGTATTTTCTACATAGATGCCGTGTAGAGGTAAAAACAGTTTTACTTCTTTACTTCCAACCTGTATGCCCTTTATATTCTTGTCTATTATACTGGCCAGGAGTTCTAGTACAGGTTAAGTAGAAGAGACTAGAGTGGGCATCCTTGCCTTATTGCTGCTCTTGGGGACACCCTTAGTCTTGTGCTGTTAAATAGGGATTAGTTGTCGAGTTTTCATAGATGTCCTTTGATCACATTAAGGAAGCTTTCTTTTGTTTTCAATTTGCCTATTTTGTACTGGGCGGGGTTATTATGAAGGGATGTTGAATTTATCTAATGATTTGAACATTTATTCATTTATTGATATGACCATTTGGTTTAGAAATATTTGTTTAATCTCTTAATGTAGTTATTTAAAAATATTAAATCGCTTTTGCATTTCTGGGATAAACCTACTATATCAAAGTATATTATCTTCTTTATTAAATTGCTGAATGTTTGCTTTATTGCTCACGAGGAATATTGATTTAGAGTTTTTTTTTAAATGTGATATCTGTCTGATTTTGATATTAGGTTAATGCTGGTTTTATAAAATGAATTGGGAAATGTTTCCTTTTGTATGCAGTTTATATACAGTATAGTAAAAAACATACAATTTAATTATATTATATATGGGATGTTATAAATTATCTTCAACTTTTTCTCTCCTCTTTTCCCTTAAAATAGATATTAACTAAGTTTGTATTACAAACTGGTTTAGTATTTTATAATTAAAAATTAATATTTTAAATATTAAGATTTTTTTTGTGTATAGGTAAAAAACTGACTTAGATATGCTAATTATATTAGGACAGTAAAACTTTTCATAGAAAATTTTATAAAATATGGAAAGTGGAGAAATGTATGAAAACCAAAAAGTTTTTATAGTTTATAATATTGATAATATTTAACATTTGAAATCTGTTGATTTCTCAACATTTCCTGAGCATTTTCTCAAAATATATACTTTATATACAAAGTGTTTTTAATGACTGTGTACTCTATTTTGTGGTTACAATAATTTACTTATCTATCTCATTGGAATTTTGTTTCTAATTTGTATGTAAATTTTTATGTCAGCCTTTGTTTTTACTTCTGATATCTTTAAGATCTTTAGAAATTAAATTATTCCATCAAAAAGTCTAAGTATTTATTTTTTGATGCTTTGATGTATTTACAAAACTGATTTTCTATATATTTACTTCAGTTTGTGTACTGCCTCAAGCAGTATACAAAAATATTTGTATCAACTCTTCTTCAAAAGTATAGGATTTTACAATTCAAAGTCTTGGCTAATATGATAGTTAAAAAAGTAGTATCTTAATGCTTAAAGTTCCGTTTCTTTAATTACTTGGGATGTATTTTAAAAACTCTCTAGAATATTTGCATTTTTATTGATTGATTGATTTCAGAGAGAGAGAGAGAGAGAGAAAGAGAGAGAGAGAGAGAAGAGAGAAAGCGCAGCATCTATTTGTTGTTCCACTTATTTATACATTCATTGGTTGATACTTGTATGTACTCTGACCCAGGATCAAACCCTCAACGTAAGTGTATCAGGATGACACTCTAACCAACTGAGCACCTGGCCAGGGCTTTGAAGACTTTTAGACTAGTCATTTGAAGAGTTACACAACAGAAGTACCGTATTTCCCCATGTATAAGATGCATCCCTCACCTCAAATTTGGGGTCTAAAAACTGGGTGCCTCTTATACAGTGGTTGTAGATTTTTTTAGTTGCATTTCCTGCTTTTTCACACTTGTTTTGCACTCATTGTTGAAGACAGTGACTGGTCATCAGACACAAATGAGGACAAGTTAATGGATGGGAGTTTTGACAGTGATGAGGAATTGTACGAATTTTATGATGACTAAAACTTGAGTTCAATAACTTTATGTAATACATGTTTTTTCAAATTTCGGGCCCCCAAATTAAGGTGCATCTTATACATGGGATCATCTTATACATGGGGGAATACTGTATTAGGGAGAAATAAATACATGGAGAATAAGTTTGTGAAGTAAAAGGAATAGAAATAGAAAAACAAAGACATAAGGCTATAGAATTTATATAACCTAAGGAAAGGGAAAGTGGTTTTATCTTGTATTAAATGGTCTTAATAGTTTACTGGGAAATGGATAGAGTGACATAAGAACTGCGAGTTGCATGTTCTGATTTCTTTAAAATATGATAACACTTTATAAACTTAGTGAAAGAACCTCAATACTTAAGTTTGCTCTTTATGGCTTATGTCATTGATGAACTTTTTTGCTATCTGATATCTAAAAATAGGTGTCTAGCGCACAGAGAAAGAGACCATGTTCAGCCTCATGACCATGATAAGGAGCCACTCAAAAGAAGTAATTTTAAAGAAATGAAAGAAAATAGCAGTGAAACTCAAACTGTGTGATGCTATAGGCAGAAAGTTTTGTCTTTTAGTATATTTGATAGACTATACAAT
Source organism: Saccopteryx leptura (assembly GCF_036850995.1). Classification (NCBI taxonomy): domain Eukaryota; kingdom Metazoa; phylum Chordata; class Mammalia; order Chiroptera; family Emballonuridae; genus Saccopteryx; species Saccopteryx leptura. The sequence continues at coordinate 363,568,544 of NC_089503.1, read as the reverse complement.
TTAAGAACATGGATGACTGACAAAACACTTAGAGAAGAAGAAATGGACGAGAATAAGTTTTGAATTGAAGTATGTTTTGGTGGATAAAAGATGAACTTTTAAATGAATACTTGGTGTATATCTTTTTTTTGTTGTTGTTGTTGTATATCTTTTTCATAGTAGGTATATTCATTTATAACCTGTTTGTTTCCACAAAACATTTGAGGCAGCTTACAATAAAACACAATGATTGCAATAGTAAATATTAAAAAGTGAAAATTAGGACTAATGAACAAATTATAACTCAAGTGTCAATACTGATGCTATGTTTGTGTTTCATGTTTGGTTATATGCCTTCTGGGAATACAGGTAAATAGAAAACTAATATTCACATAGAAAGGGGGGGTTGTACCAATTTCTGAAATGTAAGACTTAAGGACTGTGCTGTACCAGTTAAGTAAAAAAAGATATGTGAGTGAATAAAAAAAGCAATCATCAAAATGGTCAAATCTTCCTCAGTAGTTGAGACTCTTGCTAAACTGTGTAGTAGACATGATATGAACTGCTATCTATATATCTTGGTATTCATGTATTTGTCCCAATCAGCTAATGTTCATTGGGAAGCTACTATATAACTCAGCATGTTATCAGGGCTTACAAAGGATAGAGACGCACTTAATGTAATTCCTATATCATGAAAGCTTAAGTTCTGAGTAGGAAGGTAAAACGAACAACAAGAAACTTAGAAAATAACTAAACATAAGGTCAAATGTACTTGTAAATACATTGATGTGTAAATTATGCAAATTACTTGGTCTGGGTCTAGAAGCACCAGGTTAAGTGTGAAATAAGTTGTAAGAAGATGTACTGTAGGAGATGCACTGAGGCAAAGGTGAGGTGCAGCTGGTGTTCATCCTTTGAATTCAGTTCAGAGTCTAAATAAGCTTTGAGTAGGGAATAAGAGGGCGCTTTCCATATTCTGTACAAAGGAAGATCACAAACAATACTCATTTGAAGAATTGTGAATATTTTTATGACAATTGAGAAACAGAGATTGAAAAGAATAGATGGTTCTTTTTCACCTTTGGATTCTCGATGCTTACCATACTACTTTGCACATTACGAAGGATTAATAAATGATTTTTTTCTTTGCTATTCCATTTGGATGTTTTCTGCTACCTTGTCTTCCAAATTGCTGATTTGATCCTCTGTTTCACTTAATCTCCTCTTGATTACTTGTAGTATAGTCATTTCAATTATTGTGTTCTCATCTCTTACTGGTTTTTGTTTTTCACGATTTCTATGTCCTTTTATCATGTTTCCTTTCTCTTTGTTGATGTTCTCACTGAGTTTATTCTTTCCCTAACTTCACTGAGCATCCTTATAACCAGCGTTTTGAATTCAGTATCTGGTAGATTTTCTTGTCTCTATTTATATAGTTTTTTTTTTCTTTCTAGTTTTCTCTGGGGATTTGTACGTTTATTGACAATGCTTAAAAAGAGAAAAATGGGAGAGAAGTGTTCTATGACAATTTATAAGAGAAATAAAATATTAATTAAATAAAAAGAAACCTTTTTAAAGAGAGTTTTAAAGAAAGGATTGGGTGATCAAAGTTGTTTATTTTTCTAATGTCGTTATGGTGACAACTTGTCAGTATGATTTTTGTTAGAATCTAGTTTATCTTCAGTATTTAAGTGAAAAAATATTAGAGGAAGTTGTATATTCTTACAAAACAGCCTCACATGGAGACGTTTGTCACTAATCTGGTAATGAAACCATAGATCTTGATTAGCTGAATGTAGTAGCTGGTGAAGCATTGCTTCTTAATTATCAAAGTTCTTTGATTACCTTATTTATTACTAGTTAGCTTACTGGACGGTTAAATATTTGATTATTTCTGGCATTCAGCATAGTATCCAGCACAGTATTTATGGAACGTGTGAAGTAATGTTTCTTAAGTACTTTCTGCATAGGAGATGTGGAATAGAAGTGCTGTGAGACATGATTCTTGATATGAGGGGCTTACATACTCTTCTAGTTGACGTGAACAAATAAATAGATGATAATTAATATTGTATAATAAAAGCGTTACTCAACAGCTCTGTCTGTTGAGTAAGGAAAAGGAAGAACTCTCTGACTTAAGACTATGGAAGCAATACTGATTAATCTTTAGAACAAAGACAAAAGTCATGAATTTATCCAACCACTTTTTATTGGCTGAAGAAAGAAAAGAGTGCATTTCCCTTTTTTGACAGGCATGTGTGCAGCTGCCTAGATCCTTGCTAAGCTGTTAGAGCCCAAAGATTGTAAATCGTTATTGTAACAGGAATCTAGGCTCATTGCAGATATGTGAATATTTATAGCTAGAAGGTTGTTACAAGGCAGCTCTGAAGAAAATTGTACTGAAAAATAAATGCTAAAAATGCTTCACCAAACAAAGGAGAATAGGAGGTATTTATAAATAAGAAGGCTTAAAAATGGCTGTATACAAGATCATAATAACAGTGAATGGAGAGAATAACTAGGCAGAAGACTACATTTACATTCGAGTAATGTAGGGGAAATTTTAGGGAGGAGACTCAAGTGGGAAAAGTGTTTATTAGTCAAAAGGGTTTTTTATAAAAGAAGTCTAGGACTAAATCAAAAAGTTAATGGATGAATTTAGAATCTGGTTAAAGACTCAATTTAGAGATAGTAATGGAATAGTGTCGTATTTCCTATACTTTTATATTCCTATTCACTCATTAAATAATTCATGAGTGCCTCCTCAGTCCACAGTCTGTGAAGAGGAATTTAGGAAGTATTTTCATATTTTAGTTCTGCCAAGTCAGTCAGAAAGAGATTAGTTATTTGCTTGCCAAACCTGTTTTTTTCTTTTCCTGTCTCTACTCATACTCATGTATAAAAGTGATGAGGATGATGAAGAACCAGTTGTAGGTATGCGTTTCCTAGGAATATACTTTTTTCAGAGTGCATTTCCCACAGTGTTTTTGTATTTATACACAGTTTACTTTTCTGACATAGTCAACTTTCCAGGAATGAAAGATTTGACATGAATTCTGTATCAGTGTGTGACGGTGGAGGTGGTACCAGGGGAACTTGTCATTGGAGAATTTGTTAGGGCACTGGTGCAATATTCAGATAAGAAGTTACAGGATCCCAGACTGGAATGGTGATAGCGAGGATAGAAGGAGAGGCGTGACTGTGGGAGATGTGCCCTGGGAATTGGTGGCCAGCTGATGGATGGGGATTGGCTAGCCCAGGAGGATGAGGTGAGGAGAACGTGGGAAGTTGCTAATCAAGTAAGTCTGTGAAAGTCAGACTTATTCCTGGTTGCTTTTGGTATCCAAGAGGGTTCACTTTGGTGTGGGGAATACAGCAGTAAGAGCATCTTGTTACTGCTGACGCTTAAAGTCTGATCACGTTGATGTGGTTTTTTGGGTGATCTGCCTCCTGTAGGGGAGGAGCTAGCTATGCCTGGGGGTGTTGGTCTTAGGAACAGTGTGTGGTCTCCCAGGGCCTGGTGGTGGGCTGTGCTCAGGCAGGGAATTGAGACTCTAGTCAAGTGATCAGAACCACAGGGCAGATTCAATTCCAGCAAGAACATTGAAAGGTGCTTGCCAAAGTTTGATAGGATTTAGACAGATCTATTGTAAGGTTGGAGGCAGGGCCTGAAGGAAGAGTGGTATGTAGTAGTTGATATCAATTTAACCCCACCTTTTGAATAGTCTTTTTGTATTTGGTAAAATTTATCCCAATGTAAGTTTAGCCTTGCTAATAATGTAGGAAGTCAGTCATGCCAACGTAGAAGGCAGAACTCAAATTTTCATCCTCTTTTGTAGTCAGGTCATGGGCATATGATTTAGACTTCACCAGTGAGACTCACCTCCCACAGACTTTGCTTGGAACCAAGGGAATAGATTGTGCACAGAGCTGCTGTTTTGCTGGTGGAGGCAGGTGGCTGGTGGCAACGGTGGCTTCCCAGTGGTTGCAGAGTCGATTTGCAGAAATGGTGGTAGTGGTGGGGATTCTTTAGTTCTCTGTGGGACATTAGCACTGATGGCCATTTTCTAATCAGGCCTGTTTTGTAGCATGATTTGAACATTGTTCCTGGAAGCTTAACTTTGAGCATAGTTCTTCATCTTTCCAACAATTCTGTACGATACTGAGAAACCTTTTAATAAACTCCTTTTCTGCTGATCAACCTGGGTGAGCCTGTTTTGTGTTTCACTAAGACTCCTAACTAGTCCTGGCTGGATTAGGAGCTAAGGGAGCAGATGGAGACAAGGTTTGGAAGCTGGGTGGGCTTTCTCAGATTCCACCTAGCAACTGATTACAGCTGAGCCTGTGGGTGTCCACCAATCAGCGCCTGATGCTGAGTAGGAGTGAGGATGGCTAGGGATAGACTCTAAATCAATGGGGACTTGTTTTAGATAGTATTTGGGGGTAAATTGTGTGTGGAAAGAAGAAATCTTTCTTTACTCTTTGAGATCCTTACAGCTGGTTTAATAATTAAATCTATATGAGACAAATTAACAAGAGGAAATAACCAAAGTTAATTATGTACATACATATGGGAACCATATATACATGAGAGGTTCAAAGACAAAGTTATAATGAGGCATTCTGAGCTACACATGAGGTAAGGGACCTTGGTGCTTCGAGGGGGAAGGTCATTTGCAGGATGATAAGAAGAGCAGGTGTTCAGTAATTAAATGTTTGCCTTGCCTTATAGAAAAGCTCTGAAAGTCTGGCCGGGTGGCTCGGTTGGTTAGAGAATCTCCCTGAAGTGCAGAGGTTGCCGGTTCTGTCCCCCATCAGGGCACATACAGGAACAGATTGATGTCCTGTGTCTCTACCTTCCGCTCTCTAAAATCAATAAAATAAACATTTAACAAACAAAAGAGATGCCATGAAAAGTTATTTCTGGGGATAACTCTTATTACGGGCAAAGCCCCCAATTTAAAATTTTAAGAGAGAGGTAAATGTTTCTCCTAAGCCTGCACGGTCTCAATTGCCTTCCGTTAAAAATGATTCCCGCCCTGGCCGGTTGGCTCAGCGGTAGAGCATCGGCCTAGCGTGCGGAGGACCCGGGTTCGATTCCCGGCCAGGGCACACAGGAGAAGCGCCCATTTGCTTCTCCACCCCTCCGCCGCGCTTTCCTCTCTGTCTCTCTCTTCCCCTCCCGCAACCAAGGCTCCATTGGAGCAAAGATGGCCCGGGCGCTGGGGATGGCTCTGTGGCCTCTGCCCCAGGCGCTAGAGTGGCTCTGGTCGCAACATGGCGACGCCCAGGATGGGCAGAGCATCGCCCCCTGGTGGGCAGAGCGTCGCCCCTGGTGGGCGTGCCGGGTGGATCCCGGTCGGGCGCATGCGGGAGTCTGTCTGACTGTCTCTCCCTGTTTCCAGCTTCAGGAAAAAAAAAAAAAAAAATGATTCCCGTGCCACTGGCTCGCCTTGGTGAGGCCTCTTCTGAATCTCTGCCACTGGAAGAGAAATGGACACTAACTGTGGTGATAATGGTCTGTTTGAAATTGGGAGTATGGAAAATTATTTTAGTTTTGGACATGTTTAGTGAGATACCACAAGAAATCGTCATTTTTGGAGATACCTATATCTGGCATGTATTTAGAAATGCATTTCTAAAATTTAGGAAAGAGATTGGGGATACAAGTGACTTCTTCATCTCCCAGTTGTTTCAAGGCTCTGTTGAAATTGGATGGGAGTGCTCAGGGTAGCCGCACGGAATGAGAGAGGAGGGTTGAGGCTAGACTCTTGGGGAATGTTCATAATTATAGGGAAGGTGGGGAGAGGAGAGAGTGAAGAAGCCCCCAAATGAGTGTTCTGCAAAGATGGAGGAGAACTCAGAGGATTTACTATTTGAGAAGCTCAAAGAAGGCAGAGTTGCAAGGAGCAAATGAGAGTATCAAATCCTAGAAAGGAGAATAAAGACTAAGAGGCCAAGTGTATTTTTGTGACTTTGGAGAAAGTCATGGGAATAGAACATCTTACAGTGGCAGAGTGAAGGACCGAGGTAGTATCTGGAACAAAAGAGGTTAAGTGCAGATCCTGGTTAAATTTTGTTAGATTTGGAATCCAAATCATAAAATAAATTTTGAAACGAGAGAACAACCCATATCTTTTCCTTACCAGATTTTTTGTCAGGCTGGTTGTTAAGCTTGAGTGTCTGAGTAACTGCATGAATGTCTAAAGTTCTTTTGTTTTAATAAGGCAACAGTTCTCTAATGTGAAGAACTTGGGAAAATATTTTGCTTTACAATTTTAGTGCTCATTAAGCATTATTATGTAAGCTGTAAACAAATGTTAGAGAATTTAAATGTTTGTGACATCTGTGTTTTTATTGTGGATATGAAAAGTTTTCTTTGTTAAGTATTACAATGATCATTGTTAATGGTTTGACCTTGCTTTACATTTTTGCCAGACTATTCAGCGATAGCTGTTTGCAGTCTGTCTTTTCTTCTTTTTCTTCTGGCTCCCCCTACTCCCCGTGCTCGTTAACAGCGACTCCACTGTTACTGAATAAGTTTGACAACTGTCGTTGGTTAGAGCCTCTGCCACTCAAGATTTTCATTTTTTCTCTATATTGAAGTGCTGTCTTTTTACGTTTTCATTTTCTCTTTTAAAGAGCTGTCTCTTTTTGTTTGATATTCTGATAGGATTTATCTGCTCAAAATGAAAGTCTGTGCTCCTTGAATTGTGGCTTCAAAATAACCTAGAATAGATAAAAGATACCAGAGCAAGATGAGAAACGCAAAGATGCCAGTCTTAATTTACAAAGCTTTATTATCAACACGGCTGGATCCTGACTTGTTCCAGTCTCCTAAAGATGTATCTTGCATTGTGATTTAAGCTGTGGTATTTCACCAAACACACAGTTTAAACCTATAGTTCTAATTTATTTGCCTTAACATATACAGTCATATAGAAGACATCAAATTCAAAAAGTGTTCCTTAAAATAAAGATTTATTTATATGTTCAGTCATTTTGTGCAGAGTGTTTTATTATTATTTTTTTATTTTTTATTTTTTTAAATAAATTTTTATTAATGGTAATGGGATGACATTAATAAATCAGGGTACATATATTCAAAGAAAACATGTCTAGGTTATTTTGTCATTAAATTATGTTGCATACCCCTCGCCCAAAGTCAGATTGTCCTTCGCCACCCTCTATCTAGTTCTCTGTGCCCCTCCCCCTCCCCCTAACTCTCCCCCTGTCCTCCCTCCCCCCACCCCTGGTAACCACCACACTCTTGTCCATGTCTCTTAGTCTCATTTTTATGTTCCACCAATGTATGGAATCATGTAGTTCTTGTTTTTTTCTGATTTACTTATTTCACTCCTTATAATGTTATCAAGATCCCACCATTTTGCTGTAAATGATCTGATGTCATCGTTTCTTATGGCTGAGTAGTATTCCATAGTGTATATGTGCCACATCTTCTTTATCCAGTCTTCTATTGAAGGGCTTTTTGGTTGTTTCCATGTCTTGGCCACTGTGAACAGTGCTGCAATGAACATGGGGCTACATGTGTCTTCACGTATCAATGTTTTGTGCAGAGTGTTTTAAAACTAAATGCATTTCACTTTCAGTTTATGGAAGACGATGATTTGAATATTATTACATATTACAGAACTTTAAGGATACTTCTGTGGTCATCTAGTTCAGAATTTAAACCCCTCTATAAATTACTCCTTTAAGTAAATAAAAGTGGAAAGTATCTTTTAGTTTTGGGTTTTATCTATGATGTAATTCCAGGCAGCATAACAATAAGTATAGTCTCATCTGGTCCTGGTGGTAGAGAGTCACTCCTGTCCCTGTTCCCCACATGAAGAAAATGAGGCTCAGTGAGGTTAGCTTGTACCTGGTTGATGTCTGGTGTAGAGTGGATGTGTACTAGGGATTTTGAATTTCTAGCCTAATGTTTATTTTGTTTTAATAAACTGTATCGACAGAGTTGTTTATAAGATAATTTTTATCATCTAAAAATTAAAAATTTTTCATGTTTGTAACCAATAACTATATTGACTATGCTGATCACTGAAATTTAGAATGTTACTTAGAGGCCAAGCAGCAGTCCAAAAACTTTAAAATAACTTTATTTGAACTAATATGTCAGAATTTCAATGACAGAAATAGCATTTACATTTTTTTCTTGATGCCATCCCCCCATGGCATATAATTGGCATACAAATGATAGTGTTTTATGCTAAACACATTTATTTTTCCAGATACAGCACAACTATGTTTACACTGTGACCTTTCAGAATAAATTGGCAAGCATGTGAGATGCTAAGAGCTAAGAAGTGTTGGAGAAACATAGTTTTTTAGAGGTGAATATTTGGGATGCTGTGTTTTCTTGAAATGTTACACAATGAGCTATAGACCATGTTGAAGCATGAATGTTTCAAAATGATGATTAATGAGGAGCTTGTCGCTGGGAATTTACTTCAGGTACTCTGTTTCCGGTGTCAGCCCAAAGTAATTCCTTGTAGCACAAATGGATGATTTTTATAATATGCCCACAGAAGTTTAGTACAGTAAGGTACTTCAGTAACACTGTAAAATCCCACTGTCCTTGGTCTTTTTTCCACTTTGAAATTAACTTGTTAGCCTGTTAGAAATCTTATTTTCAGCTTGGTCAGTTTGCTCAGTGGTAGAGCATCTGCCCAGCATGTAGAAGTCCCTGGTTTGATTCCCAGTCAGGGAACACAGGAGAAGTGACCATCTGTTTCTCCCCTCCTCCTGCAGCTGTGGATCGATTGATTCAAGCACGTCGGTCCCGGGTGCTGAGGATGCCTCATGCGCTAAAAATAGTTCAGTTGCCAGCTTCCCTAGATGAGCAAAATATTGGCCCCAGATGGGGGTTGCCAGGTGGATCCCAGTCAGGGTGCATGCAGGAGTCTGTCTCTGTATCTCCTCCTTTCACTTAAAAAAAAAGGAAGAAATCTTATTTTCATTTCTCTTTCTTGTTTTTTTTTTTTTTTTAACAGAGACAGAGAGAGTCAGAGAGATAGGGACAGACAGACAGGAAGGGAGAGATGAGAAGCATCAATTCTTCGTTGTGGCACCTTAATTGTTCATTGATTGCTTTCTCATATATGCCTTTACCAGGGGGCTCCAGCTGAGCCAATGACCCCTTGCTCAAGCCAGCGACCTTGGGCTCAAGTCAACGACTTTTGGGCTCAATCTAGCAACTGTGGGGTCATGTCTGTGATACCACACTCAGGCTGGTGAGCCTGCACTCAAGCTGGCAACCTCGGGGTTTTGAACCTGGGTCCTCTGCATCCCAGTCCGATGCTCTACTTACTGTACCACTGCCTGGTCAGGCTTATTTTCATTTCTTCATTAGTATTATACCATGGTATTTTTTTCTGACAATTTATGGTCCTTCTCTCTCTCTCTCTCTCTCTCTCTCTCTCTCTCTTTCTTTTTCAACTGAAAAGTTCTAGGTTTAGGAACATTTTAATAGACTTTTAGGTTCACTTAGTTCATGTTTTCATCATCATTCAGATAAGCGTCTATATAAACTTTATTTTAGGCCAATGAGCTGAGAAGTGCTGAAGTTGAGAACTTAGAAAATTAATCAGAATCAGTCAGTTGATGGCTAACATGAAAGAAATCTAGAAGGCCTCACTGCGGAATAGGAGACGACACACACTTTACATCGGCCTGTTCCCTGAACGGGTTGGGGGATGGGAACCGTGACAGCGGGAGTGATGGCGGATGCAGCGGTGAGGCTGTGATGAAGTCAGGCGGCTGGGGCCAGAGAATTAGGTCTGGGGAGATGTCAGTGGTGACCAGGCAGTAGGATTTAAGTAAAAGATTGATGGCCTAAGGTGTGGTCACAGTCCTCCTGAGATAATTATGATGAAGTAGCACATGAAACTTGGCTGTGCAAAATCAAGGGAAGCTTTATGTTGCCATAATAAACATCCCTGGCCAGGTCAGTGCTGAAGGGCCCAGGGCTGTCTGGGGAGTGATGCTGGTGTCCCGGGGGTCCGTGACCCACGGTGGGTTCCTGACCCCGCACGGGAGAATTCACATTCAAACACCAGTCAGCGCAGAATTTAAAGTGAAAGTGTTTCAGTGAAGCAGTGAGACAGAAAAGGGGCCACTCCACTGACAGAGCAGTCCCCCTTTAGCAGAATTTGCTTTCTTTCTTGAGGGGTGGGGTATTCAGTGAGGGGGAGGATCTCCCAGGAAAGGGATGGAGATTTCTTATAGGAGCTTCCTTGGTTATTTTGTATCCTAACCTGGTCTTTTGTTTCTGATCATGATGGGTTAGGACGTGTCATTTAGCATGCCAGTGTATTACCATGAGTGTATAATGAGGCTAGGGGTCACCATGTTGGATTGAGCTGGTCTCAGCCAGTTTTAAGCCATAAATCCAGTGTGGGGTGGTCTTCCTTTTTTTTGATAGCTCCTGTGGCTTTTATTGGTTGCAACTGCTTGACTACAGACCCTATCTCAGGTACAGCCCCGAGTAATATGATTGAAGGCGTATGTTAGTTCCATAACTGATCTCCATGAGCCAGTGAATCATCCAGTTAGTGCAGTAACTTTACTGGCTCATGTCTGAAGGTGGAGTTACACTGTCTGGCTCTGTTGGAGCCCCTCCTTCTGTGTGCCTGCATGTGTGTGAGGTGTATGCATGCTTATAGATGCACATGATGGGGGGTGTGCACGTATGTGCATGTTTGTGTATTCCACAAGATTTCAGCTTGATTGAAGCCCATTTATCATTAGTTCAAGCTATGTTCCAAACGTTTTCTTTTCAACACCTGTTTCTTAGGAGTGGTATTCTTGCTTTTTGACTTTGGACTGATCAGAAATCTTTGCCTATGAGGCCAGCAGTGCGTAGAAATGGGTTTATTTTAGCCAGCATGAATTTTGAAAACTGCAAAAAAGGACAAAAATAATTTATGGACATGGGCCATAGTGTGGCGATTGCCAGGAGGTGGGGAGGTAGAGGAGGGTAGGAGGGACAAATGGTGATGGACAAAGACTTGACTTAGGGGGTGAACACACAATATGGTATACGGAGATACGTTTTACAATTGCGCACTTGAAACCTATATAATTATTTAACTAGTGTTACTCGAATTAATTCAATTAAAATTTAAAAAGTGTATTTATTCAATAAAGTACAAGAAAAGGAAAACAAACAAAACATAGATTTAACTTAAACATTAGCTATGCCTGGAAAGTATTCTTTCTCTGTTTATTCACTCATGGCCAGCTAGCTTTCTGGGATGTACCTAAAAGATCAAGATGAATTAAATTACTGTTTGTTACAGCCACATCTTACAGTGCTTGAAGTAATATACTTTGTTAATGTAAAGATAGTAAAAGTCTAGCCAAAAGTAGAGCATATAGAAAAAAATTCTTTAAATTGCATCAAGGGAAGGGTTAACAAAATTAAAAGTCTGGGCAATGGAACAAAGAAACAAACAACAAATAACTCCCAAAAACATAAATAAATAGCCTCCACCAGATTTTAAATATTTAGTTAATTATGTGAGAATATAATTAAGTGAAAGAAGCCAGTTAGAGAAAGACAAGTACCATTTGACTCAGATGTGGACTCTAATGGACAAAATGAACTAACAAGCAAAACAGAGTCAGATTCATAGACAGACAGCAGGATGACAGCTGTGTGTGTGTATGTGGCGGGGTGGGGACTGGGCAAAGGGGGCGGAGGGATTGAGCAAAAAAGCAAAACAAGAGAAAAAACTCATGGACACAGACTACAGAGTGGTGATTGCTGGGGGGTGAGGGGTGAAGGGAGGTGGAGGAGGGAATGGGAAGGGACGAATGGTGATGGATGGAGACTTGATGTGTGTGGTGAACACACAATGCAGTGTACAGATGCTGTGTTGTAGAATTGTGAACCATAAACCGGTATAATTTTGTTAACTATTGTCATTCTAATAAATTCAAGAAAAATAGTTATTAGTCTTGATGCAGTCAGCATAATTTGAGACACCTAAAACATATAATTATTACATGAACTAACAAGAGCCACGTTAGATGTTTATACATATGCAAGTAAATGCTTTTCAAATAGAATAACTTAAAGAAAACATTGACAGCATTCTCAAGTATAAGGTAGAGTAATAACACTGAGGAACAATTTCTTTTTCATTTTCTCTTGCATGAGGTTTTAGAACTGTTTCTATATATTTCTTCATCGCTGATTCCAAATCTGAAATCCGGTTTTTGGGTGCATGCTCTAGGTTTTATGCAATTTTAATTTCTTTTTGTTACAGTTAATGGCATGCATTGATTTTTAAATTGGAGTTAAAGGGCAATGACTGTTGGATTGAACATAACCACAAGGCAGTTAATGTTTTACAAACATCACTTTTACATAATTGTAGTTGTTCTTAAATGTAAAAAATTGTTATCTGATAAAAACACGCTCTTATTTTGTTTTAAGATTGAATCATGGCTTCTTCGAGTAGGCTTAAATGTAAGAATAGTCCTGACACCTTCTGTTATATATGTGGCTGTTACCCCCTTCAACATCAAAGGCATACTATTTCATCATTTGTGACACATGCACATATTGCCTATTTTCAAGTTCCCCTTGGCGATCAAGACAAGAATTAGGCTCCTCATATTGTGTGTCATAATTGTGAGGAAACGCTTTGTGACTGGACAAAAGGAAAACGCAAAGGAATGCCTTTTGGTATTCCCATGGTTTGGTGTGAACCTAAGGACCACAGCAGTGACTGTTATTTCTGTCTGATCCATACAAAGGGCATCAGCAAGAAAAAACAGCATATGATTGCATATCCTAATATTCCTTCACTAGTACGACCTATCCCACCCACACTCTGAGACACTCCCGGTTCCAGTTTTCAAGGGTTTTATTTCTTCTAAGGATGAAGAAAGTGAACATGGTGATCAAGTGTATTTTGATAAGATGCATGAGGAAACGGTTATAGAATCTGAAGGGTCTTCTTCTGCTGCCAAGCAGTCATTAACCCCTCAGCAGTTTAGCCAACCCTAATTGAATGACTTAGTAAGAATGACATAAAAATAGTCCCTGACTTTCTGAAGTATGAGGAGTATAACTGGATCATTTGTGTGGGTCTTAAAATGGTAAATTCCCTGCTAGGACAACAGAGAGGTTTCATGAAGTATCCTTGCTTTTGGTGTTTGTGAGACAGCTGAGCTCGGGAGAAACACTGGACACAGAAGGAGTGGCCAAAACGTGAAGCTCTGGAAGTAGGGATGCAGACTATTGTGAATGAACCTGTAGTTAATCAAGACAGGATTATTTTTCCCCCACTTCATATCAAACTTGTCTTAATGAAGCAGTTTGTTTAGGCTTTGAATAGAGAAAGTGAATGCTTTCAACATATTATTTCTGCTTTTCCTGCCTTGTCTTTCGAGAAGATAAAAGCAGGTGTATTTGATGGACCTCAAATTCGAACCCTCATATGTGACGAAGAATTTGCCAGGACGATGAATAAGGAGGAGAAAGCAGCATGGCAGTCTTTTGTGGCAGTTACAAAGAACTTCCTTGACAACAAAAAAGCAGTAAACTATGAACTTTCAAAGGATTCTGGTTCAAAGGATGCTGTTGGCTTCCTGTGACACTGGATGTAACATGAGCGTTAAGATTCACTTCCTGGGCCCTGGCCGGTTGGCTCAGTGGTTGAGCGTCGGCCTGGCGTGCAGGAGTCCCGGGTTCGATTCCCAGCCAGGGCACACAGGAGAAGCGCCCATCTGCTTCTCCACCCCTCCCCCTCTCCTTCCTCTCTGTCTCTCTCTTCCCCTCCTGCAGCCAAGGCTCCATTGGAGCAAAGATGGCCCAGGCACTGGGGATGGCTCCATGGCCTCTGCCTCAAGCGCCAGAGTGGCTCTGTTCGCAACAGAGCGACGCCCCAGATGGGCAGAGCATCGCCCCCTGGTGGGCATGCCGGGTGGATCCTGGTCGGGCGCATGCGGGAATCTGTCTGACTGCCTCCCCGTTTCCAACTTCAGAAAAATACCAAAAAAAAAAAAAAAAAAAGATTCACTTCCTGAACAGTCACCTTGATAAGTTTCCTGAAAATCTTATAGCTGTTATTGATTAGCAGACTACTGCTGAAGCATCAAACGAGATTGTCCTCAACAAGTACACAAACACAAGAGCTACATATGCAAATTGTTGCCTGAATAGAATTTAAATAAGTTTTGCGCAAATTTTATGATTAAAATAAGTGTTTTAATATGCTCTGTTTCAAAATTGTAGACAAATTCTGATGCAATCATATCTTTTAGTGTATTAGTGTATTTACTGCATTATATAAATTATTATATTTTCACAAAGATGATGCCCAAGAAGACATTTTACTTCATTACATTAAACTAAATGTTGAAAATTTTACAATAAGATAAAAACCTAAAATCTTGAATAGCAAAAAAAACTGTATCTTACAGAGAAAAACTAATGTCAGACTTGAGATCAGCACACTCAAATTAGGTAAGAACAAGTGTTTTTGTGGATGCAACAAAAATTTTGTTCCGCAGTATAATGAATGAGTAAATGAACATACATATATATAAAACATTTTTTCTTTGGTAACTAGGTAACTAGAATTATACTTAGGAATAGCTTTGACTTTTTACACTTTACTCACATAATATATATGCTAAGCTTATTTAGTTTTTATTGTCTGATTATATATTTAAATTTTATTATTTTTTTGACTTTTTGAGAAATATTTTATTTGATTTGGATTCTAAACCCATTTTTTCCTGGAATTAAATTATTAATATGGCCTGACCTGTGGTGGCGCAGAAGATAAGACGTTTACCTCAAATGCTGAGGTCACCGTTTTGAAACCTTGGGCTTGCCTGATCAAGGCATGTATGGGAGTTGATGCTCCCTGCTGCTTCCCTTCTCTCTCTCTCTTCTCTAAAATGAGTAATAAATAAAGTCTTAAAAAAATTTAAAAAATTATTAATAGTGTGGTCTAATTTATAATAACATTAGATGTTTGAAATGTTACTCAGAGATTAGAAATCTCCTTTGAGCATGTGAAACATTTGGTCAACATAAATTTAATGGCCTCTTTAAAGATCAAATAATTCTCAGAAGCTAGAAGTCGTTGATAGTTGGATTAATGATGAGGGTCATTGAGGAATACAATTTCAATGTACTGTCCGAAATCCAAGGGTGAGGGACGATGGCAGAGACACAGTAAATCATGCTTCTCAGAAGTAGTGTACCTTTTATTAATTAATTTTCTCTCCAGTGATCAGTTGAAGTATTGTAAAAAGTAGACAGAAATCCAGAATGACAAGGTCTTTTAGTCAAATACAAACTTGTTTGTGTCCAGAAGGGACCGTGAACCTAGATCTCAGTGTCAGATATCTGTTTTCTGTTTAGAAGGAGTTTTAAAACTTAAGTATATGTGAAAAATTAATGACTCAGCACTTCTTTTCACAGTATAAGGAACCGGTATAATTCAAATATGATGTTGAAGATATGGAAAGTATCTCATGTAGTATTTACTCAGATATACTTTACAGACAATGAACTTCATGCATTTTAAATACACTCTACCTTTGGCAGAAGTGTACTTTTATGTATCCCCTATTCCAAACACAATATAGAGCATTTCCATCTTTCCAGAAAATCCCTTGTCCTCTTTCGTTGACTACAAAACAACCAGAATAATTTTGAATATTATAGATTAGTTTTGCTTATTAGAATTTTATGTGAGTGGGACTCTACAGCACGTTCTCTTCTGTGTCTGGTTTCTTTTGCTCAGCAGGATACCTGAATGGTTCATCATTTGTTGTGCTCTGCTCCTTTGTATTGCTGAGTAATATTCCATTGTGTGAATACCCCCAAATGTGGGAAAGATTTGAACAGACATTTTACAAAGGCATATATATTAATGGTCTATGAGTATGTGAAAAAGATGCTGAGCATCATCTGTCATCTAAGGGAATGCAAGTTAAAGTGAGATACATCTGCATACCCTTCTAGAATGCCGAAAATTAAAACCTGGTAATACCAAGCACTGGAGACCAGACTGTATTCTTAAGTATTACCATTGGGATTGGCAGAATGGTGCAACCACTTTGCAAAGTAACTTGGCAGTTTGTAAAGTTAGACATACACTTACAATGTGATATAGCAATCTCACTCCTAGATATTTACACAAAAGAAAGCAAAACATATTTATACATAGACTTGTTCATGAATATTCATAGCAGTTTTTTGCATAATAGCTCCAAACTAGAAACAAACCAAATGTCCACCGTCAAGTGAAATACATTCTGATAATAGATTTTACTTTGTTATTGTACCCAAGGATGTGTCCTTGGCTAACTTAGAAATGTTTAAAATTTTCAGAAATTGTAATACAGAAAGATTCTTGAAAAAGCAGCCAGTTCTTTGTTAAGCCAAAAATCTCAACAGAATCCTATTTCATTTTACTCCTAACACATTAAAAAGCAGTGGATTTCTGCATTGTATGAGACCCAGAATAAGCTATGAGAATCTGATTGAAAGTGTTGCCCAGCTTTGTTCTGCCTGTAGGAAAATAGCTGTCTACTGCAAGTTCCCTTCTGGGTTACAACTGAATCATCTAGCAAGTGAGGTGGACGATCACCTTGGCACAAATTGACTTTAAACAATAAAGTGTTGTTTTTTTTTATTCCTCTCAGATCCTTTCAGTCTTAGTTTTTGTGTTATAAGTTGTCATATTTTCCACTTTTTTTGTTAAGTATTAAACAGGAATTTGGGAGTGCATGTGTCAAGAACTGTTTGTTATTCAGATTGTCTTTTAAACCAAAAAAATTTTCTAGACTTTTATTTTAATGATATGACTTAATTCTCAGTTTCAGTGAATAGTGTGTTTTCTTCATTATAGTCATACTTTTTTGGGGGGTGGTTGGGGTTTATTTACAAATGAAAGTAAACTGTATTGTTTGAATTCATTATGGAGGATGAATTAAGAGCCCTTTCAGAGATACTTACTGAGATGGTAGAAAACTGTAAGATCAGAAGTCAGAATTCCTGAATCCTTTTCATATGGTCTGTGTATCATAATGCTGCTTTTTCTTGAAATAAGAATACTATAAATTTGAATCTTATAAGTGAAACTTTGTAGATTAACTTCAAATTTCAAGCTGTTTCAAATTAATTTAAGTTTATATGGAAAACTCAGATAGTGATTGTTTCCTAAGGGGACTCTTGGAATCCTGTGGCTACATCTAGACTGGAGAGAAGCTACATTAAAAATAACTTAAAAAAAAAGATTTTATTAGGTATATGGCTTAATTTTAGACAGTTAGAATTGATATATATATATATTTTAAGCCAAGGCTTATTTATACTCTGGAAAGGCTTTCTTAAAAAATATTATACACAAAAGAAATGTGTCATACCTGTCATTATCTTGTTGCTGAAATGTACTCATTTTTGAGGCAATTTTTCATTAATTGAATAAGAACCAGTACAACGAGAATGTCAAGTTGTTTACCTTTCCTCTCCATCTTTCTTTGTTTCCAAAATTAAATCGAGGGAGAATAAAATTAGCAAACAGAAATTGTTCTTAAAATTTTGGACTACCTATTTCAAGGTAAATTATTTAAATCCTCAGGCAAAGATACTTTGAAGAAAGCAATAATAAAGCCATTGCCAATCATTTCCTAAAGCATTGGTTCTCAGGTATTTTTCAATAGGGCTTCCTATTCCCTTGACAGCCTACCCATAGTACTGTGGTGGGGCCTGCGTGTTTGTTATAGGAGGGAGGACTGAGAGCCTAGTTGTTTCTTGAGGGATATGTAGGGAGGGCTTTGTGCATGGCAGTGTAGCCACTAAGATGCTTCTCTAGTCGTCACCAGAGAGTCTATATATATAAAAAACTTTTTTCTGTGAAAATGATTATAGTCTCACACAGAAGTTGCAAAAATAGTAGAGTTCCATTATACTCCTCACTTAGCCTTCTTCAAGATAACATTTTACGTAACCGTAGTACTTAACTAAACTATGGACCTTTTTCAGATTTCATCAGTTTTTATATGTACTCTGTGTGTGTATAAAATTTTGCCACGTTCATTGATACTCATAGCCACCACAATCAGGAAACAGAACTCTTTTGTCATGCCAAAGAAATATTCTTATGCTTCCTTTAATAGTAACACCTTCCCACCAACCTTGACAACCGTTGATCTGTTCTCACTCACTATAATTTTGTCATATTGAGGATGTTATATAAACGGAACCAGATGGTTATGTGTCCCCCCCAAATTCACATGTTGAAACACTAGCTCTCAGTACCTTGGAATGTGATGCTATTTGTACATAGGACCGGCCTTTAAAGAGATGAGTGAGTAAAAATGAGGCTGTTTGGGCCCTAATCCTGTGTGACTAGTGTCCTTATAAAAAGAGACAATTTGGGCCCCAGAGACACCAAGGGTGCATATATACAGAGAAAAGACCAATATGGAGACATGGAGAAAGGTGGCCATCTGCACTTCAAGCTGCAAGCCTGCTAACTCCTTGATCTTGAACTTTTAGCCTCTAGAACTGTGAGAAAATTAATTTTTATTGTTTAAGCCACTGAGACTGTATTTTGTTATAGCAGCTCTAGCAAACTACTGCATACACAGTATATAACCTTTTAACTTTAAAAACAAAAATCAAAATTCTCCATCCAGTGGTATACCAGTAGTTCCTTTAACTGCTGAGTAGCATTCTGTCAGTCAATGTCCCACAGCTTGTTTATTAAACAACCCAACTAGACATCTGGGTTGTTTCTAGTTTGGAACCGTGCTGAACATAGCCTCTGTGAGCATATGTACAGGTTTCTGTGAACATGTATGTTTATTTCCCTAGAGTAGATGCCCAGGAAGAAGATTGTTGGGTCATATGGTAACTGTATGTTTAACTTTATAAGACACTGTCAGGCTGGTCTGTCAGGCTGGTTTCCAGACCATCTGCACCATTTTACGTTTCCAATGGCCATGTGTAGAGTCTCAGGTGCTCTGCATTCTTAGCAGCACTTGGTATTGTCAGTATTATTATTATTATTATTATTATTATTATTATTTTGTGACAGAGACAGATAGGGACAAACAGGAAGGGAGAGAGATGAGAAACATCAATTCTTCATAGTGGACCTTAGTTATTCAGTGATTTTTTTCTCATGTGTGCACTTTTATGGGGGGGCTGCAGCAGACTGAGTGACCCCTTGTTCAAGCATGTGACCTTGGGCTCAAGCTGACGAGACTTGCTCAAACCAGATGAGCCTGCGCTCAAGCCAGTGACCTCGGGGTTTTGAACCTGGGTCCTCTGTGTCCCAGTCCAACACTTTATCCACTGCGCCACCGCCTGGTCAGGCAATCAGTATTTTTTTTTTATTGCTAATCTAATAGGTGTATGGTGCTATCTCATCATGGCTTTAATTTACATTTTCCTCATGAATAAAGAGGGTTAACATCTTTTCATTTACTTATTTGCCTTCCTTGGGTCCTCTTTGTGAAGTAACTGTTTCTTATTTTAGTTCAGATATGGAGAGTCTTGCAAGCCTAGAGTCAAGGCCAGGACTTTGAAATTGAGAATGGATATAAAAGAAATTTGGCATTCAGAGAAGTGGGATATTTTAGGCACTGGTGAATTGTTAGCTCAGCCCCAATGAAAATAGTCCTTTGAATTGTATCCTACAACTGAGCTCTGTCCTTGGTGTTGTGCTTTGTATTGTGTTAAGAAAACTCAGTGCTTGAATGAGAAATCCATTTTGCTGGCGACTGTTCAAACGCACGGGTGCTGCTTGTGAAGGGTAATCGGTGGACTGCTTTCCGCCTCTTCACGCATTTGCTCCTAGTGCTGTACGGTTAGTGGTGAGGAGCTAGGAAATACCGGAATCCTGAGGACACCGGATTAAAGGCTGAGTCCATAAATAAGTGATGGAAAACAGAAAGCAATTTCATACAGAATGTTAGCTTTTAATATGAGTTTCTCAAGTCTTGAGAAGCTACTGTTGAGAGAAGCAAACTAGACTAAATGAGTAACTAATATATATATAATTAAATTCCTTAATGTAGGCTTTAAAGGTTATTTAGATAATGAATAAGTTTTAAATGTATTCTTTGTTGACTTCAGGCAGTTTCTTCAAATGAGCTTATTCTAGTTTTAATGGAACTGAAAAGCAAAACAGAAAAGCTTTTGCATGTTTTGAAGATGTATCATTTCAATTCAGACCACTTTCTTATATAGTATTCATAACTGTTGTGGGTTTTGTGGAGGATTTAAGAATGAATCTTCTTCTTCTTCTTCTTCTTCTTCTTTTCTCTCTCTCTCTCTCTCTCTCTCTCTCTCTCTCTCTCTCTCACACACACACACACACACACACACACACACACACAGTCTTCTTTCAGTCCCTTTTATTTTCCTTTTCTTTCCATTGGACATTTGTCCTCATCTGTTCTATCTCCTCTTTTATAATAGGTCCACATAGAAACTGGTCAGTTACTATTCTTAGGTCTTTATAATCTCTAGAGCAGTGGAGAGCACACTCTGAGAAGCATTGGGTTTGCTTGGGTGGTCACATAACCAAGCTATCTTTCCCCATGTTATAAACAACTGTGAGTTCCTCAGTTCTGTGAAATAAGCTTCCCAAAGATAAGATAAGGTTTGCCTGTTTCAGTCTTCAGTGACTAGACTTTCTTAACATACTTTTAAAGAAAATTTGAGCTGTTAGTTTTTGCGAGATAAACCTATTTATAATATTTAGTCATCATAGACCTAATGATATTTTCATATTAAAGTCGCTAAATGTGTACTGGTATTGTGGCCCTGATACAACTTTGATAGCTTCATTGTTCTTATCCTATCTCTCTTCCTCCTCCTCTACGCATAACAGTGTCTCATTTTTCTAAGTTAAGATTTTCTAAAATATGTATGTATGTTCTAGATGTATTTTGAGCCTAAAATAATAGAGTTTCATGAGTAGTTGTGGTGAAATTCAGCAAGCCTAAAGCAGACTTTAGATTTGGGTTTACCATAGGAATCGTAAGATATTAAAACCTTTTCTTTTTTTGTGTGTGACAAAGAAGACAGAGAGAGAAGACAGAGAGAGAGAGAGAGAGAGAGAGAGAGAGAGAGATGAGAGAGATAAGAGAGATAGGGACAACAGACAGGAAGGGAGAGAGATGAGAAATTAGTTATTCACTGTGGTACCTTAGTTGTTCATTGATTGCTTTCTCATGTGTGCCTTGACCAGGGGGCTACAGCAGAGTGAGTGGCCCCTTGCTCAAGCCAGTGACCTTGGGGTCATATCCATGATCCTACATTCAAGCTAGTGACCCCACGCTCAAGCTAGTGACCCCACACTCAAGCTAGTGACCCCACGCTCAAGCTGGTGAACCTGCGCTCAAGCTGGATGAGTCCAGCTCAGGATAGTGACTTTAGGTTTTGAATCTGGGTCCTCTGGGTTCCAGTCCAATGCACTATCCACTGTACCACTGTCTGGTCAGGCAAAAACCTTTTTTTTCTTAATATAGATATTGTGTATTCCAATTAATATGTTATCACCAACTAAACCTTTGTAAAAGTCAGATGAATGAAATAATAGCATTGTGAGTTTTTGTGAAAAGTTGATTATTAAATTTGCCAACTCTTTGAATAAAGAACTTGAGAGTATGAGAAATGAGAAGAGCTTATCTTTTTTTTTTTGTAGATTATACAGTTACTTTCATGAAAGAAATTTGCTTAAATTCTAGTGAAAATGGTAAAGCAGAACATTTTTGAAACTTAGGATTGGTATGTTAAATACCAAGGGTTGCACTGGTATTTTTGGTGAAGCAGGAAGAACAAAACATATTGAATGAGGAGCCTTTAGAGAGAGCCAGGCCTTGTTCTACTCATCCTGTGATGGGGACTGTTAGAGCTGAAGAGAGAGGACACTTCATAGCTTCTGAGGAATGAAAACAAGAAACCCTGTTTGCCTTGATTATAGCCAATTAGCAAGTGCCGTATTTCCTCATGTATAAGACGCTACCATGTATAATAGACACCTTACTTTGGGGGCCCAAAATTTGAAAAAAAAAAGTATTACATAAAGTTATTGAACTCAAGTTTTATTCATCATAAAATTCATACAACTCCTCATCACTGTCAAAACTCCCATCCATCAGCTTGTCTTCATCTGTGTCTGATGACGAATCATTGTCTTCAACTATGAGCACAAAAACAAGTGCCAAAAAGTGGGAAACGCAAATTGAAAAGTCTACAACGACTTTATAAGACACATCCAGTTCTTAGACCCAAAATTTTTTTTTAAACAAATATGCGTCTTATACATGGGGAAATATGGTAAAATATTTGCACTTAAAAATCTCTACAAATAGAGTTATATTGTCATTAAAATAAAAATTTAGTTTTTTTCTATTTTAAGACTGACAGTTAATAATTTTGGAAAGGATTTATATAATTTACAGACACATATACGTAGCAATATTTTCAGTCTTTTTGTCAGCCTTAAATTATCGTATGTCAGCCTTAAATATCGTATGTGAGACTTACAGGATGTTAAGCTCTTTGAAAATTCTGTAGAGCTTTGAGGAGCTGAGCAGTCAGTCCTTCGTCATCGATATAGTAGACTGTTGAACATTTGTTTCTCCATTTGAAAAACTAAATTTTGCTGTGGCTCACCATGGTTAGCAGAATGCCCGAAGGATAGTCCACCTTGAACCATAACTTAAATAGACATTTACTAAAAGTAGTAGAAGTTTTAATTAACAAAACAAGCAATGCAGCCTTTTCTGAATTCTCCTACCATGAGGAGTGCCTGCTAAATCAGGAGTTGGCACCCTGAGCCTCCGCAGACCAAATACAGGCAGCTGCTTATTTTTATAAATAAAGTTTTTTGGAACACAGGCATGCTCATTCATTATGTATGGTCTGTGGCTTTGGAGACAGAGTTGAATAGTGGTGACGGAGACTCTCTGGCTGTCAAAACCTAAAATATTTACTGCCAGACTTTTGGCCCCACTGCTAAATGAAGGCATGAAAAAAATGTGTATAAATCTTTTTTTTTTTAATATTGTTTTAAAAGATGAGAACTTGTTCCTGGTTAAAAACATCAAGCATTGCTCTGCACTGAAGGGAGTGGGGCACTTATGTTGTCAACGTTGGGATCCTTTGGTTTTTCGTTCCCTTGGTGTGGAGCAGAAATTATTACATGAGCTTTACCTTAACTAGCAGTTACCTGTTACTTTAAACAGCAGCCAGACGTTACCGTGGTTGAATAAAGGTGTCACTCTTTTACAGAGTTAACAGTTAAATTATACAAGACACTCAAAGCAAGTGTTTGGAATTATTTGTTTTCATATTTTAGTTGCCTCACAGTCATTAGCACATTGTCTCATTTATGTTTTATGATATGAAAATCAATTTTTAATCTTTTTCTCTAAAGCCTGAGTGAGTGTGTTATGTGGCACATATAGAGGCCCTTGCATTTGGACCCTGCTTTCTCCACTTAATAGTTGTCTGGGCAAGTGAGTTAACTTCCTTGTGCCCTGGTTTTTTTTTTCTTCTGTTTTTTTAAATTTATTTTTTAATTATAGTTGATGTTCAAGATTATATTAGTTTCAGGTGTACAGCATAGTGATTAGACATGTATATACCTTACAAAGTGATTGCTTGATACATTGTGCCCTAAGTTTTCTTTTCTGTAAAGTGGGGAAGGTGGCTGGGTTAGTACAGTCCCTTGCATATTGTCAATGCATGAGGGATGGTATTATTAGAATGGTTTGCTTTTTATAATACGTTATTGAAGCTCCTCCAGTAATAAGATGGCAGCCTCAGTAACTGAAAGCAGTGTGTTTGAATGAAAGTAAAAAAATAAAATCACAAGAATTAAGAACTTTCCCTGAAACCCCAGCTCTTTACTGGCAGTAATGCTATTCATACAAGATATCAAGAGTCAAAAATCAACCAGACAGTTACATTTCTGAAGTAAAATGGAGATTATCCATATAGTACAATCAAGTTTAATTACTGAGGAACCAAATTAATTGAAGCAGATGTTTCTTTTAAGACCTTGATTTAACTTTCTTCTTTCTGTTGCTTGACTTCTGCCATTTAAATATTTTTTCTCCACTTGCTTGAGTTTCTGAAAGTGTGGTATACTTTTTAATCTATCAGATTCCTGGGTCTCTGTTCTAACCTACCAGAATCAAAATCTCCAGGGCTGGACCCCTCGCTGATTCTCTCGCACACCAAAATTTGAGAACCAAACATGGGAACAGAGTGATTAGAAATGCAAACTATTGAGTTCTCTGAGTTTTTCGTTGTTTTTGGTTAAGAAGCTAGACTGTGCAGGAGATGAAAACTATTGACAGAGAATGGATTTCTGTCAGTGCCACAGAATTTGCTGAGGTTTGAGTAAGCACTATGCAGGATGAATGTTCAGGAGGGACATGATGTCTGAACTCTGTGACCATTCTTGCCTCTTTCTCGCTGTCGGTGCCTGGGACTCCCTTCTCCCACTCACATTACTCCAGCCTGTGCTTTAACCTGCAGCCTGTGCTTCCAGTGAGCGAACCCTATTAAGACAGCCAGAGAATTAAAAAAAAACTTTGGAGATGAAGTAGAAGACAAATACTTAACAGAAGAGACAAACTTAAAAATATACTTCTGACCCAAGGGCTCCTGCTCCTAAGAATCCTAGTGAAAGGGCTGGTGAACTTTATTGAGCTCAGGTCCCTTTCTTCTGGCACTTGCTGAACTGGTGTAAGTTGCCTGACTGAACTTTGCCTCCAGTCTTAATCCCACGGGCACCTTTCTTATTGTCACCTGTATGGCCAGGGGCCACCACCATCACGGCCATTCACATGTGGGTTCTCACTGAATTCGGACAGACGGTAGTGAAACTGTGGAGCCAAAAGCTGGTGGGCCAGTCCTTTATTCTAGCCCAGCACCTGGCTGATGAGTAAAAACACACAGGGGGGAAATACTTCCCTTTCCATTCAGAGCTCCCAAAGCCACTGACACATCTGGGTTTTCCTAGAATCAAAGGTCCCCACCAGCTCAGTCACCTCTGGCTCCCCGTCTGCCAACATAGCTTCTCACTCTGCAAAACTGGCTTCTCTCTCCTTACCTTCCATTTTAGTTCTTCAAAACTTTTTGGTGTGACACCCCTCCTCCAGCACACATTAACATAACAATGGCCCTTCCCAAGCAGGAAGGTAATTAGCAGTTTCACCTGGCAGTGCCATTCACTTGGGCAGGGCCCTTTTTAACAATAAAAGTGAGCAAACGTAAAAATCACATTTTATAAACTTATTTGACCAACACCACCTTGAGCAACTCTAACCGGTCACTTTGCTTCACTTTAAGACAGCAGCTGCTCTCTCAGTTGGCTTTTAAAATTTCCAGACTCCATAGATCTTCTCAATTTAGCTAAAAGTGTATCCTCAAATTCAATATTTCTTTGTAAATCAAGAGTGATTAATGCTCAAAGAATCTTAGTAGTTTCTAGGTTTGCTATTCCTTTACTTTTTTGGAGCATTCCATTAATATGACTCCCACAAAGTGAGTTTTCCTTTTTGTTCCCCTTACTAAGCCTCCATATAGGAAAGGATCACAATATAACAACACTATCTGCTTGTTAATTTGTGTGATTGTCTTCAGAATCAGATACTGTAGGGGAGGAGCAAGGTTGTACTTTGGACATGCAACTTCCGGTCCTCGTTATTGTGGATAATTGAGAGGTGCTCAATGGCTGTCCCTGTAAAGTATGCATTGTATTAAATGTTGAAGGTTTTGCCCTGGAATCTGAGTGCTGGTGGGGGCCCTTTCTGTGTCTCCTGGCTATAGAGAGGCTTATGCTTAAACTATTGCATCATATTTTTTAAAGTTTCTAAGAAAGACACTTTCACAACCTGTCATAGTAAATCTGTTGGCAATATATAACCACTATTATACTGTTGATTTTGGTATTTCTCCTGTACCACTATAAAGCTGTATTTCACACAAATTTTCTTTAAATAGCATTTTTGTTTTTTTATTTTTAAGTGAGAAGCGAGGAGGCAGAGAGTCAGACTCCTGCATGTACGCTGACTGGGATTCACCCGGCAAGCCACCTACTGGGCAATGCTCTCTCTGCCCATCTGGGGTTGTTACTTTGTTGCCTAGCAACCAAGCTATTTTAGCACCTGAGGCGAGGCCATGGAGCCATCCTCGGTGTCCAGGGCCAGCTTGCTTCAACCAAGCCATGGCTGTGGGAGGGGAAGATAGAGAGAAGGGACAAGGGAAGGATTGGAGAAGCAGATGGTCATTTCTCCTGGGTGCCCTGACCGGGAATTGAACCCAGGACATCCATACACTGGGCCGACACTCTACCACTGAGCCAACTGGCCAGGGCCTTAAATAGCCTTTTAATGCTGAGTGATTAAAGTTGTGGTCCAGTCTGACTCTGAGATCTTTCACTGCTAGCACCTTTGTGTGACTAGACATTGCTCACATTGCTTTTTGGGCATTTATTCTTCTAATCCATCAATGGGCTTTATTATATTTCTTGAGTCTAGTGATTGATCATCTTTAATTTAGAATTCTCCGGAGCTACTGATTGATTCTCCTGTCAGCAATTGGCAAGTTACATTCAGATTCTAGCAAAATTATGCCACTCTTTAATAAAATCAGTTCTGAGTTCAGCTTGTAAGTTGTAGATACTCTCATCTCTTCCTTCTGTTCTGTCCCTGTCTCCTCTTTTTCTGTCTTTCTCTTCCTCGGATTCACTTCCGCCTCCCTCGTGTGAAAATGGGAGACAGCTAATACTTGATTTCACAGCTCTCACTGAGTTTGCCACCAGTGGTGTTGACTGGGTTGTAATTTTTAAAAACCATGGGGACAGCTTTATTTCTGATGAAGAGGATTTGAAATGAGTAAAGCTGTGAAAAAACTATATCATATCTTATAAATCCTCAAAAGGTCCCTAAGTCTCTTCCAGAGCATAATGTGATTTGTCAGTTGTCACCCTTTGTGAGCTGCAGATGTCATTAATCATGTGAGAGAAAAATTCCTATTTAAATGTTTGATCATTTGTCTTCAGAAAACGTGATTTTCAACTTTCTTATAAGTCACCAAACTTATAAGTAATAATGAGTCGGATTCCCATTGGCGGCACTGACTGCCGAGGAGTGTTCAGGAATGAAATACAGACTGACTTGACTTAGATTGGATGCAGCTCACCCAGCCCTTAGGGCCTCTGAGTTGTGCGTTAGGCTAGAATGTTGATGGGCAAAGGACCTGTAATGAAATATATTATATTTCTGTGTGGTACATTTCATGTAAAGGTTTAACCCTCTTTTGTTGTTGTTGTAAATAGATTTATTTTACTGTTGGTTGGCCAAGAATTTGAGTGAAGGAATAAAAACAGGACATTTTCCCCATAGAGTCTTTTATTTAATTAAATTGCATAAGCCCCATGAGTCTTGTGGGTGTGTAGGTACCTAACAAAAATGATTTTGTGCCCTGGTTTTGAAATTGAAAGATGGGCTACTACTTTAAGATTTTCTATTTCTTGTTATTGCAGTTTTTATGGGACATAATTGTACAGACTAGGCTTTTTATTTTATTATTTTACTTAGGGTTGAGATTTTTGGATGCTGTTATTATTTTCCCCATCTTTATGCACCCTTTCTTTGTCTTTTTTAACTACTCAGTTTTCACCTGGTTGACTCTTATTTGTTCATGCTCAGCTTTCTTTCAGACCCTTTGTCCAGCAGAGGTAGATGACAGAGGTGCAGGAAATTTTTTAGGAAGGTAAAGGCTTACCTGTATTTCTCCATGTAGAAGACGCATCCAAAAAATTCCCGAAAAATTTAGGGTCTAAGTACTGGGTGTGTCTTATACAGTGATTGTGGCATTTCAAATGCCCTAGATGGAAGTGAGGACAAGGCAATAATATATGAAGACAGTGTTTCGTCATCAGACACAGATGAGGACAAGCTAGTGGGTGAGAGTTTTGAACGTGATTAGGACTTGTATGAATTTTATGATGAATAAAACTTGAGTTCAATAACTTTATGTAATACATTTTTTTTTTTTCAAATTTGCATCTTATACATGGGAGCATCTTATACAAGGGGAAATACATTAGGTTTTTTCAGTGTAGAATTTTATGAGCTAAAGTGACCGAAAGAGAGATGATCATACTTTAGCAACTAACAAAGATTCCTGGGAAGGATTTTTAAATATATTTCTCCCCCAACAACACTTTCTATTTAAATGGTATTGGTCACTAAAATAAGTTAAATATTTCCCTAACAGCATTTTAAAATCTGTTTTCCATTTTGAAATGTTTTAAATGTAGTCTTTTGCCCAAGTTAATAAATTAAAATTCTGCTAGTTCTTCTTCTCAAGAATATGATTTGTTCTTGAAGATTTCTCCGCCAAACCTTAAGAAAGCAGAGATTCTTATTAGCAGTATATTGGTGACTAGAGCTCTTCCTGTTGAAATGTTTAGCTGTACAAGCTTTAATTTACTCCTTTGAAACAAAAAGTCTTTCAGTGAGGGCTTTTTCTTGGTGGCTGGCTTCAAATAGTCTTGAATCTTAGGACATGTGTCAAGGGAAATGAAGGCAGGAACATTGTTAAAAATACTGTGGGAAGTGCTTTAGCAGCTCTTACCACTCAGATAAAGAGGTTGATGGCCTCGAAACCTGCTTTCCAAGCCTCGCCTGCGGTTGCAGCTCTTTGAGCTTGATGAACACGAGCATCTTTTAAAATTAAGATATTTCAGAAATCACCGTAATTCTGGAGATTGGTGCATGGAAGTTATGTCAAGCATGAACGAAAATGGAGTACATTTAAATGCTCCTTTGAAAGAGTTACGTTAAAATGATTAGTTTCTGAAGCTCGGAGGATTTTATGGTGTCTGTTTAAAGGCAGTGTTCACATATCACCAGGGGAGGGTGGGCCTGGCTCTCTAGGGTTTGCTCCCAAGCTGCTGAACTTGCTTTTGAGCTTTATAAGAACATGCTGCATCTTAGGGTAGACATCACTTTGTCACTATTGGTTTTTTAAGGGACGTTAGCAGCTATAACTTGGATTTATTACATTGTTTAGATCAGATTATTTATTTTCTTTCTTTTTTTTTTTGTATTTTTCTGAAGTTGGAAATGGAGAGGCAGACAGATAGACTCCCGCATGCGCCCAACCGGGATCCACCCGGCACACCCACCAGGAGGCGATGCTCTGCCCATCTGGGGCATCGCTCTGTCGCGATCAGAGCCACTCTAGCGCCTGAGGCAGAGACCATAGAGCCATCCCCAGCGCCTGGGCCAACTTTGCTCCAATGGAGCCCTGGCTGCGGGAGGGGAAGAGAGAGACAGAGAGGAAGGAGAGGGGGAGGGGTGGAGAAGCAGATGGGCTCTTCTCCTGTGTGCCCTGGCCAGGAATCGAACCCAGGACTCCTACACGCCAGGCCGACACTCTACCACTGAGCCAACCGGCCAGGGCCTATTTTTTTTCTTTTTTTCTTTTAATTGTGGCTACTTTGGGTTTGTATTGAACGCTTTTAGGTGTTTTTTTTTCCAGTGGAGTTGGCAGTATTGTATGGAAAACATTACACACTTATTTTAACTTTAAATTATTGTATTTTCCAATTACAGTTTATATTCACTATTGCTTTTTGTATTAGTTTCAGGTGTACAGCATAGTGGCTAGACAATCATATAATTGATAGTGTGAACCCTTGGTATTTCAAGTACCACCTGACAACATGCACAGTTATTACAATGTTATTGCTGTATTCCCTATGCTGGACTTATATCCCTGTGACTGTTCTGTAGCTGCCACTCTGTACTTCTCCATCTGTCACCTCCTTCACCCCCCACCTTGCCCCCACTCCAGCCTCTCTCTCCACCAGTGTGTTCTCCTAGTTGATTAGTCTGTTTCAATTTTCCATTATTTTGTTTATTGGATTCCACGTGTAAGTGAACTCATATGGTGTTTGTCTTTTCTGGCTGGCTTAATTCATCGATCATAATTCCCTGTAGGTTACGATTTCTCTGGCAAGCTCAGAAAAGCTAGAAAGAGAGGGTGTTGACCATTAAGTCTGGCAGAATGAGCAACTCACAGACAAGGGAGCTACAGCTCTGGCAACTGGTAGAGGGTTCTCTTGAATGGGCTTCTCCTTAAATTATGCTTGAGAATGAAAGAGTACATAGAGACAGGAAAAATGCATGCTTAATGAGCAATGGGACCTGTGCAGCTATACTCAACACAGTATCCCTGACTCTTACCAAACGACAAACAATGCACTTGACCTCAGCAACCTATAATTCCAATCACTTTCCCGAAGAGACCGAAAGATGCAGACATTTCTTGATGTTGAGTTCATTGAGAGGCTCTGCTGCTGTTTATGCCAAAGCACCATGATTTCTGTTCTGCTATGTTGTTATACAAGAGCATTATTTGAATTTTGCTGTTAAAAAGCGAATAGGAAGGTCTTACTTTAAGACTTTTCTGTAGGAATTTCTATAAGGAAAAGATTTAAATAGAGAGCTTCACAGAGCATAACAAATAAGACTACTAGGAAGCAATTTAATCTGGTCAGCAAATACAGTTACTGTAAAGCCTTGTTCGTTGATGGAATCACTCAAAATGCTGCCAGTCACAAGTCAAAGGTATTCCCTAAGTGACAAGAGATTTCATGAAGACTGGATTAGTCAGAGTACTGGGTATCCTGCAGTCCAGAGAAGACTCCTGAGTCAAGGGCACGGAGGGATGTATGCATATCCTTCAAAGTAAATCAGCTGTCTACAAAGAACTACAATTACTTTCCAAAAGGGAGACTTGAAGGGGAATATGATTCCAAAACCAGCACTAATCTCTGATTCCTTTTCTTACATTTCTCTCTTGCTGTCAACAAAAAATCAAGACTGTTTACAAGATCCTCAATTGGAAATGTTCACTTAGAAGATTCTCCTAAAGACAAAATACAATTTGAGCTAGAAAAAGTAATGAAAAGCTCTTTGCCAGATCATAAATTGTGGTTATTTCTATGTGATGGGATTCTAAATTACTTTAATTTTCTTACTGGCACTCTCTGTATTCTCTGAAATTTCCAAAGGGAACATACTATTACTCCATCAGAGAAAGCAAACAGATAGATACACACACAACGTATATACACATACACACACACACACATAATTTTAAATATATTTAAATAAGTATTGACCATTCAAAAGTCTTCCATTTTAAAATAATTTAGGAAATAAGCTTGAATTTTTGAATTGATAATCTATTAGCTTTTTAAAAATGCTTCAAAAAAATTCTGCATGTCACCTATAGTATTTGATGATTAGAAAATAAGGCCCTGGCTGGTTGGCTCAGTGGTAGAGCGTCGGCCTGGCGTGTGGGGGACCCGGGTTCGATTCCCGGCCAAGGCACATAGGAGAAGCACCCATTTGCTTCTCCACCCGCCCCCCTCCTTCCTCTCTGTCTCTCTCTTCCCCTCCCGCAGCCGAGGCTCCATTGGAGCAACGATGGCCCGGGCGCTGGGGATGGCTCCTTGGCCTCTGCCCCAGGCACTGGAGTGGCTCTGGTTGCGGCAGAGCGATGCCCCGGAGGGGCATAGCATCGCCCCCTGGTGGGCAGCGCGTTGCCCCTGGTGGGCGTGCCGGGTGGATCCCGGTCGGGCGCATGCGGGAGTCTGTCTGACTGTCTCTCCCTGTTTCCAGCTTCAGAAAAATACAAAAAGAAAATAAAATTTTAGCCTGACCAGGCGGTGGCACAATGGATAGAGTATCGGACTGGGATACGGAGAACCCAGGTTTGAAACCCCGAGGTCGCCAGGTTGAGCGTGAGCTTATCTGGTTTGAGCAAGGCTCACCAGCTTGAGCCCAAGGTCACTGGTTTGAGCAAGGGGTCACTCGGTCTGCTGTGGCCCTCTGGTCAAGGCACATATGAGAAAGCAATCAATGAACAACTAAGGTGCCACAACAAAGAATTGATGCTTCTCATCTGTCTCCCTTCCTGTCTCTCTGTCCCTATCTGTCCCTCTCTCTCTGTCACAAAAAGAAATATTAAAATTTTAGAATATGGTTTAAACATATTTTACATAATCTTAAATAAAACACATGAAGTGACAGATATTCACATAGGATTTCAGAAGGAAACAAAGATTCTGTTCTCAAGTTCATGACAGTTGAACCGTTCAACATAGGACAAAGGCAATAAAATAACTCAAACTACTAGCCAGGATAGAGAGAATGCTTGGAGAAAGAAACAAGTTTGCCTACTTCAGACTCAATTAATTCAAAAACAACAACAACAAGTCAGAGAAAGACAAACACCATATGATTTCACTTATATATGGAATGTAAATAAAAAAATGAATAAACAACAGAAACGGACAGAGTTACAGAGCACAGACTGACGGTTGCTACAGGAGAGGGTGTTGGGGGGAGGGGTGAAACAGTGAAAAGATTGAGAAGTACAGGTTGGTAGTTACAAAATAATAAATTGCGATAACTACGTTTGGAGCCAGTTGGGTACTGGAAGTGTTGGGAGGAATGCTTTGTAAAGTATAGGGTTGTCCAACAACTATGCTGTACACCTGGAACCAAGACAGAATAGTATTGAAAGTAAACTGTAATTGCAAAGTAAAAGAAAAAACTCTAAAAATTCAATGGGAGAAAAATGAACCAGTACATTAAAAAACGTTTTTACATTGAAAATAATGATTCCTATAAGGGAGACAATGACATATGATAGTATGTGAATGGTTTTGATTTTCATCAGTATTTTGTTTGATCTAAGCATTTACTAATGAACAGTGATTGTATAAACAGACCCATCATAATTCTGTACAGACATGCTTTCTGTTTTACTGTGTTAAAGGATAATTTTCCAACCGGTAAAATCATCAGGTAAATATAGAACCAACTTTTGTCAAAGATTTTATTTCACTCAGAATTAATGAGGAAATCAGTAAGATGTTACGCTGGTTCAAACAGCATTTCAGATATTAGCTGTAATAGGCAGTTTAACAAAGAAATGTTTCTGAGTTAGATAGA
Organism: Saccopteryx leptura; assembly: GCF_036850995.1. Classification (NCBI taxonomy): domain Eukaryota; kingdom Metazoa; phylum Chordata; class Mammalia; order Chiroptera; family Emballonuridae; genus Saccopteryx; species Saccopteryx leptura. The sequence goes on along the minus strand of NC_089503.1, from coordinate 363,535,496 downwards.
AAATAAGTATATAGTACTTAAAGAATCGAGTAGAGTAAGAATTCTGGTGATCACGGTATCTAATGTTAAATATGTTTCTGTCACCTGTGGGAGGGCTAAAGTAAAGAGCAGGAGTAGAGTTCATAGATCTGTGTTCATTTTACAAGGGCATTTTGTACTTTAGTTTTAGCACAAAAGTTAACATTTTCATTGATGTATTTATGAAGGTTATAAGAAGCAAAAGCTAAAATTAATATTTCAATTTTCTAATTGCTTTTCCTTGGCTCCTCTCTGCATGTTATGCGTTCTGGTTTTTAAATATTTAAAATTTCATCTCTAGTGCAAAGCGGAAGTGAAGTGAGTGAGCGGTAGCTTTCGGACAGGGCTGGTCCTCCCGGCCTCCCTTCAGAGAAGGGTAATGTTCGGGTGGTATCTTTCCAGCATCAACGGAAATTGTTTGCTGAGATGACAGTTTCTCTAAGTGCTAACAACCTTAGAGAGCGAACATTTATAATGTGCGACTTCATGTTGTATGGTCGGTGTAATGGATGATTCTGCTTTCTCCTGTTGAATATCTGATATTTACCGGTCATGACACACGTGTTTCTGAACTGCTCTTTCTGGTCAGTGTATGCAGGTTATGGAAAGGTGGATCTGTTTGTGTTAGCCAACATTTTAATGCTGGAGGGAATTCTGGATGACCTTAGGGTGTCCCTTTATTTTTTAGTTTTTTGTACCTGAAGAAAATGAAGTCCTATCTGGGGACAGAATTAGGAGATATATATATCTTATATATCAAGGTTATACAAATAGACACACATCTATAAATATTTCTGTATCTATCTGTGTATATATATGCTAAGATTATGAGATTGAAATGATGCCCTCACTTGTAACCCAGCATCTTGGAGTTCTTTGAAAATACCTTCTCCAACAGTGAGAAACACAGCGCCTCTTATCCTCAGTATATTTGATTTGCTCAAAAATAACTGAGTGTATGGAGATCTCCCCACCACACCTGTCTTTGCTGCTGACCGCCTCTAGGCCACGCCTGCCTCTGCCCTCACTGGCCTGGACCCCTGCCTGGACCCCAGCCCTGTGTCCCTGCTGTGTTCTTAGCCACCTCAGCCACTGTGCTGACTCCTCCGTGCTGGAAACGGCAAGGAAGGCAAGATGGAAAGGAAAGGGCGGGCTATAATTTTTTTATTATTTCACAGATATGACCTTCAGCTCTGCCACACGTTCTTTAGAATTTCTTTTATTTTCGAGGCTCCTCTCTGTGTAGTTGCCTGAGAATCCCCAGGGGCTTACTCATTCCTATAGTTGTTCCTAGTTACTCTTTTCACAGAAGGGAAACACGAAGATATCATTATTTACCTAAGGGGTCATGTTCCCTGCAGCCCAGTGCAGTCTTTGTCCTCCAGAGAGAAGAATGTGATTTTCCTGCAGCCCCGTAGCCCGCAGTAATGGATAGATGTGCTGTCCCTGCTGGGCTGGCGGTTATTTCTAGAGGGGGAGGGGGGCCAGCGCAGCCTGCCCAGCTCTGCGCCCCGGTTCTTCAGCATGCACAGGCGCACCGAGCCGTTTCTCGGCGTGCGCTCTCAGCCAGGGCTGGGGTCAGGACCTAGCCAGCATTGTGATTGAAATTCCTCTCGTGAAACTTCAGCATCTGGGCCCTCGAGGAGAGAGGAATCTTTTCTGTTCTGAAACCTATGGCCTTACTCTTTTTTCTTTTTATGCCTCGAAAGGATAAGCAACATTTATTTTTAGTTGCAAGTAACAGAACGCTTGCCTCAGAATAGCTTAAGCAGGAAAGGGAATGTATTTATTCATATGATGATAAAAACCAGAGTAGGGTGGGCTGTAGGCCCCACAGGCTCTCGCTTCATTTCTATGTGATTCTCTTGAGGCTCTTCTCTGTATCAGCTCTGACCTAGGGTAGCTTCCCTTGTGGTAGCAAAATGGCTGCAGCAGTGCCAGCCTTCACAGCCACTTCCCAAATGGTCCACAAGGAAAGAAAATTAACATTTTGGTTTTATTCTGATTGGACCAACTCAAGTTATGTGTTTATTCCTAATTCAAGGATTATAGCAAAAAGGATGAGGCCCTGGCTGGTTGGCTCAGCGGTAGAGCGTCGGCCTGGCGTGCGGGGGACCCAGGTTCGATTCCCGGCCAGGGCACACAGGAGAAGCGCCCATTTGCTTCTCCACCCCTGCCCCCTCCTTCCTCTCTGTCTCTCTCTTCCCCTCCCGCAGCCGAGGCTCCATTGGAGCAAAGATGGCCTGGGCGCTGGGGATGGCTCCTTGACCTCTGCTCCAGGCGCTAGAGTGGCTCTGGTAGCGGCAGAGCGACGCCCGGAGGGGCAGAGCATCGCCCCCTGGTGGGCGTGCCGGGTGGATCCCGGTCGGGCGCATGCGGGAGTCTGTCCGTCTCTCCCCGTTTCCAGCTTCAGAAAAATACAAAAAAAAAAAAAAAAAGGGATGAGATTATGCTGATTGGTTCAGGCCCGTTCAGACCTACCCTTGGAGCTGAGGGTGAAGTCTGTTTCATCCAGAGCAGCAGAGTAGCTACACAGTGATGTAGTCCTCGTGGAATAGTGGTTGTAGCTTCAGCTCTCACAGCATTTAGGGCAATGTGTCTATTCATAAAAGTATCCACAGTTTCAGTTACCCATGGTCAACTAATCTAAAAATATTAGATGGAAATATTCCAGAAACAATTTATAAATTTTAAATCATGTGCCATTCTGAGTAGTATAACAAAATGTCACACCACACCATCCCACTCCATTCTTCCAGGGATGTGAATCATCCCTTTGTGCATGTGTCCACCTTACACTCCCCACCTGTCAGTCACTTAGCAGCCGTCTCGGTTATCAGCTTGACCATCTCGGTATCGCAGTTCTTGTGTTCAAATAACCTTACTGTGATTCACAGTGGTGCCAGAGGACAAGAGTGGTGAGGTTGGCAATTCAGACACGCCAAGAGGAAGCTACGAAGGCTTTTTAAAGTCAAAAGCTGAAAGTTCTTGACTTAGTAAGGAAAGGAAAAGAAATCACATGCTAAGTTTGCAGAGAGCTATGGTATGAACAGGTCTTCTATCTGTGAAACTGCGAACAAGGAAAAAGAAATGAGCTAGTTTGGCTGTTGCACCTCAAACTGCAAGAGTTATAGCCACAGTGAATGGGTGCAGAGTTAAGATGGACTGTATGCCCTGTGGATAAGGGAGACTACTGTGTGTCTTAGGCTCACTTCTTTACCAGGACTACTTGGTCAGTGACAATAAATCTTACTTTCGTGGAGTAGTTTTAACTCATGTCAAATGGAGAGTAAACATCGAAGCTGGAGTGTAGATGAAATGATGCCTAAGGTCCGATGAGATGTTACTCTTTGCTTTCATTTGCAATACTTTCATAAAAATCTTTGAAAGTGTGGTATCCACTGTTCCACTGCCTGATCAGCCCGTATGCATTTTCTATGCCATTTTCTATAAGGGAGCATACTTGAATTTTGTATCAGTGTGGGGTCCTGGAACCTATCCCTGCAGTTATCAAAAGATGACTGTACAGTAGTTAACTTTTTTTCTTTTGACAGTAGTTAACTTTTGAGGGAGTCAAAAGTTATATGCAGATTTTCAACTGTGTGTGTGGGGTACCTCTAACCCCCATGCTATTCAAAGGTCAACTGTATGTTTTGACAAAACAGTTTTATATATTAACCACTGAAGAAAAATGGTTGGAATTAATAACTTTGTTTTGGTATTATCCTAATAGAAAAATATTCATAGGCTTCCAAGGTTAACTTTGGGGGTAGTTGATCTTGAAGTGTTTGAGTATTTGTTTCATTAAGTTTTGGAAAATGAACTAACCAAGTCAGCATTCAATTTTCTGTAATGAATTTGAAAGAATTAAAAAATTTATACTATCCTCACATGTATAGCAAACACTCTCTAAAGTGTAAACCTCTGACTACTTATTAAATAATGCTATACAGAAATTTCTGTAGAAAAAAATCTAACATTAAAGACATGTTCCTGACCAGAAATTTCAATCAAAATAGATTAATTTTAAATCTGATCCCTCTTATAAAATATCTAAAATTTTAAATCAGTGAGAGTTTTACAATGTCATGTAATGAAATAGAATGTTCACTTAAAATTTATGGTTTTTTTGACTCATCAGAATAGATTTTGAGAGTGAATCTGAGACAGGGTGGAGATTAGATGGGAAGAGGGGAAGAGTTCAAAGGAATTCATAGTCAACACTTTTAAAAATATGCTTTAAATGAAATTGAAGTTTGTTTTCATTTTGTCAACAGGGATTAATTTGGAAAGTTAAAAATAATATAAATTTCTGTCCAAGAGTTGACAGTTTGGCGATAGGTGCTGAATTCGTATCAGAGAATTATGACCAAATAATTTCTTATTAAAGTGGTAAACATTTGCTTTAAACAGTCCTCTTGAACAATTAAAATTACTTTGTTGTTCTTATGATGGACTCTAAACTTGAGCAACCAATCTTCTAATTGCAAGGAAAATAAAATGATGAAATGTTGCAGTTAAGATTGTTCAATTATTTTACATAAATACCCATTTTTACTTTAAGGAGGACCATTACACCTCTTAAGATGAGATCAGTCAACAACTTTCTTAGAATTGCATTCATTGAGCTAATGAATAGCTATTTTTGTTCTTGAAATATTGTATTTTTATTTTTTTAATTAATGGCCCTTCCCTGAAAATGAGTAAATACATTTTCAGGCTGCTAGTGGTCTAAGTGCTTTTCAAAGAAAATTTAAGTGCTTGTAATCACTAAGCAAAGGAGTACTATAGAATAAATGTGTTATAAGCCACACATGAAAATAGTGTTTTATTTATTTTATTTTATATCGGTATCATTAATGGAAAGAACATGTTAATTTAGTGTAATGAAATATACCTCCAAGTATCATCGGTGAATAGACCATTAGGTTAATTAAAATGAGGAAATGTATCACTGTTGTGATAGAACTATCATGTGGAAAAGACAGATTCATTTAGAGCTTGAATAATAAAATTCAGACTGTGTCGCTCCCAAACTAGATTTACTATACAAAGGAACAAGATTGATGACAAGGGTAATTCAGTTTTATTTTATTTACTTTTACCTGTCACATGTCATTCTAGATAGCCTGTCACTTAGAGGTGAAAATGTGTCTAATCTTTTAAATGCCAATTAAGTATAAATTTTGTTACTTTACTATTTGTCTATCATCCTGGCTGAATTAAACACAAAAACAAGTTTTAAGGAACAGGTAGCCTGACCTATGGTGGCGCAGTGGGTAAAGTGTCAACCTGGAATGCTGAGGTTGCCAGTTCGAAACCCCAGGTTTGCCAAGAGAATCAACCACTATGAATTGATGCTTCTCTCTCCTCTCTCTCTTCTATCTAAAACCAACATACAAAAATCTTAAAAAACATTGAAGGAATAGGTAAGTGTACAGATTATAATATAAATATAAGAAAGTTAGGAACTTTATTTTAAATTTATTGATTTGTAAAAATGCAATTGAAACAACATTTTGGTTATTAGTTTTTTTCAGTGTCTAATACCCAAACCTGTTGGAAACTAATTTTTTGTAGATTGTTATCCAATTGGCCAATGCAGTATTTGAATTTACTAAGAAATTCAATGCTTAAGTACTATATCATAGTTTATAAAATAGTTTTGAATGATTTTTGCTTCTTCTCTATGAAAAGATTTAGCCTTGCGCCAACCATAAAGTAGTATTTCAGCCTGTCCTTCCTATTTTGATTTAAAAGACTTGCATATGTATAAACAAAAAATTAAGCTCAATACACTCTTCACCCAGAAGTGACATACCACTTTGGCTCCTATTTCATTGACAAAAGCTAGTTACCTGGCCACCCTTGGCATTAATGGGATGAGGAAGTGCATCCTTCCATGTGCCCTGAAGGAGAGCTACAGTTATTTGTTAGGCAACACTGATGACTATTGCAGTTGCCTCCTCTAGCTTATCAGTTATCCACTTTTCTTTTCTTCTTATGTGAAATTAAGTCTCTTCCCTTAGGAGAGAATTTTAAAATCTTGTAGGAAACGTGTATCCACATCCTTAGCCATTTGATTTTGGTAACTTCTAGTAGGCAGAGTGCACTCTGTCCCCCCACAGGAAGGCTTACCATGGGACTTGATTTGGTCAATGGAACGTGTATAGACATTATGTACGTTAACTCTGAGCAGAAACTTTCAATGTGGTTTGAGTGATTTGGTTCGAATTCTTTCCAGATTGAGACTGCTCCTTGGGCTTGAATCCAGTATAAGAGGACATGCAGAGTAGACCTGCAGCCTGGAACAGGGCTTGACTCAGCCTGTGACTTTCATTTCATAGGAACAAAAAATAAATGATATGGTAGGTCACTGAGATTTTGGATTTGTTACTGCTGGCAAAAGCCTACTTATCACAATTGAATTGGGAATTAACACAACCTGGACTTCATGTTAACTCTGCTAGTGATTTGATTTTGGGTAAGCTATTTAAGTTCCCTGAGGCTGGGTTTCTTCATCTGTAAAATGAAGGTAATATTGTTCATCTTAACTGTATGACTTGTAAGATACTTAGTATCACAATCAACAGGTGAGAAGAGTTTAAAAATGTCATCTCCCTCCCCTTTATCTTTCACCATGCCTTGTTTAAATATTGGAATATTTAAAATGAATTAATTAAAAATAATCAGTTGTGCCTGACCGGGCAGTGGCGCAGTGGATAGAGCGTCGGACTGGGATGCGGAAGACCCAGGTTCGAGACCCCGAGGTCGCCAGCTTGAGTGAGGGCTCATCTGGTTTGAGCAAAAGCTCACCAGCTTGAGCCCAAGGTCGCTGGCTCAAGCAAGGGGTTACTCGGTCTGCTGAAGGCCTGTGGTCAAGGCACATATGAGAAAGCAATCAATGAACAATTAACAAAAAACTAATGATTGATGCTTCTCATCTCTCCGTTCCTGTCTGTCTGTCCCTGTCTATCCCTCTCTCTGTCTCTGTAAAAAAAAAAAAAAAAAAATCAGTTGTGAAATTAGGGATTGGTTAAAATACTGAAGTGGATCTTTTTAGCCCCAATGTAAGCATTTCCTTCTGAGGAGAGCCCAAGATGCTCTGGTAACTGATTTGTTTCACAAATGATAGGTTCCTATACAGTGACAAATCTACTAGGTTTTTAACTGAGCTAAATAGCCCCCAGTGCAGCATGCCTCCCAAACCGACAACCCTTCTAAGAGAAACTCCTCTGCCTATTGAATAGTCAAGTTGCATCAAGAGCTCCATCATCACCCCCAACGATGTCCGCCATGAAGGTTAACCTAGTGCAGTTAGCCCAAGAGCCTGCCAGCGACCTATGATTTGCCCTAGCTCCCAAAGGTCAGGCAGCTGTGAGGAGATCGTGTACGCACTGAACTTGTACTTGTAGGGGAAGAGTTAAAACAAAACAGAATGTTAATAGTGTGTGTGCTGGCTGACGTTAAAATGAGATGAAGCGTTCAGTTCACAAGTAGGAATGAAAAAAAGTATATGTAGAGTCTACACATTTAGAGACTTGTAGGATAGGAAGAGACAAATTAATTCTCAATCACAACAATAAGGATAAAACTAAGAGAAATAAAGGCCAATTAAAGCTCAAGGCTCAAATTAAGATTATGGCTTCACGCCCTTTGCTGGTTTTAAAATATGTCTTAAAACTCTTTGACACTGTTCCTGTTAAAAGATGGAGTGTGGCTATTTAATGGACAGAATGTGGTAGAAGTGATGGCAGGTGACTTCCAAGACTAGCTAGTAACAGGCACTGTGGCATCTTCCTTGTTCTTGGATTGCTCGTGTCTCAGCCTTCGGCCATGTTGTGAGGACACTCAGGCAGCCTTATGGACAGGTACAGGTGAGGAAGAAATGAGGTCTCCTGCCAGTAGCGAGGCGGAACTGAGGCCACAAGCCAGTGTGAACAAACACTCTCGGAGCAGAGCTCCAGCCCAGCAGTCCCACTCAAGTCTACAGATGATGGCAGCCCTTGCCTCTAGCTTGACTGCAACTCAATGAGACATCCTGAGTCCGAACACCTAGCTAAGGCACATCCGATTCCCAACCCTCAGCACCAATGTGAAATAATAAATTTTAGAGTTATTTATTACACAGCAATGGATAATTAATGCTTAGGGAAATCTCTGAATAGGTAGATTAAAGTATCTTCCTTGACACCCAATGTATCCTTTCAACATGCAGTGTATCCTTTCAACTGGACAAATTGACTAAAAAAAAAAAAAAAAAAAACAAAACAGGGAAGTCACATCTATAGTTTATGTTTCCTTTGTTCTCAGTTAAAAATGAAGTTCGTACAGGGATGAAAAGCTTAGCCTTTGTTGAAAAAAGTATAAAGTGTTCTGCTTTATTCTTACCTGAAGACTTTTATTGGTGATGCTTTTTTTTTTTGTTTAATTTTATACCTCAGTGATTTTCTAAATATTTTCTGAGCCTAATTCTTAAAACAGGTTGTATCATTCCTGCTCTCCAGAGAAACAGAAGCAATATGAGATACCGTGGAGAGAAGAAAGGTGGGTGTGAGAGGAGAGAGAGGAAGAAGGAGGCGGAGGCAGGAGGAGGAGAAGGGAAAGGGAGAGAGAGGAGGGGAGGGAGAGAGAGGTAGTAAGGAATTGGCTCAGGTGACTGGGGAGATTGTCAAGTCTGACATCTGTGGGTAGCCTGGGAACTCAGGCAAGACTTGAAGTTGTGGTTTGGAGTCTGATTTGTAGGACACACCACTGTGCAGGAAACTCAGGCAGGACTTCCGTCTTACAATCTTGAGGCAAAATTCTTTCTTCTCCAGGAAACTTGTTTTGGCTCATAAGGTGTTCAACTGATTGAATTAGTCCTGTCCACGCTATCAAGGGTAATTTCTATGGATTGAAAATGTCAATTACCTCTACAAACTGACTTCACAGCAATACCTAGATTACTGTTAGGCCAAACAGTTGGGCACCAGCGCCTAGCCAAGTTGACACAGAACATTAATTACTATACAGGCACGAAGGGGTTTCCAGACCAGAAAAGGGTGTGAGGGGTGCAGAGACCCAGAGACACCCCTCCCTCAACCCATTCAGGTTGAAGGTGTTGCAGCCTCGTTCTCCATGCTTTCTTAGTACATTTGCTGCCCTGTGGTGGGGTCGGTAACATGTAAACCAGTGCTTTTGTTGTCTCCAAACCGAGGGCTCTCTTCCTCAAATTTACCTTAAAAGAAAAAGGATATTTTGTTTACAATTAGAGCTCAAAGCTAAAAGTACCTTGTTTGATATTAGAAGGAGAATGAGTCTAGAAACATTTTTCTGCTGCTGACCAGGTGCTTCCAATAGAAAAGTTAGGAGTAAGTTCAATTTGTTGCAATGCTTAATTCAGTGATAGTGTTTGGTAGGCTTTTGTCGAGCTTGCCTGGTTATTCAGGAATGCACTTGAGTCTCGGTAAGCTTCTCCTTAGGTAGTTGAACAGTCTCTGCAATTTCACAGATGACAATACATCTGAAAACCATCAGGAGGATATTCTGTAGTGCTTGTTAAGTTCTATCTTCTTTAGCAGGTTAAATATGATATCTACTGGATTTTAAACCTGTGTCATTTTAAAGAGTGTCTTTTAATATTTTATTGACTTAAGCCTTTTGATAGGCTGGTTTATGACTGTCAGCTTGATTTTTCCTTTTTTTTAATGCCTTTAAATTGAACTTTACAGTTGACTTTTAGGTATAACTTTTGAAATTCTCCTATGGGTTTGATTTACTGCAAAGGGAATATTAATTTTACAAAACTGCCTGTAAGCTGTGTTTTCCTTGCTCTTGGGTTTTCCTTTTGAAAAATGAAGAAGGACTCTTTAACCTGGTTTTATTGGGGTAAGATCAATTTTATGAAGCCTGACGACTTCTTATTCTGAATTTTACGTGAACGAGGTTACAACTCAACTGAATGGCCCATAATATTGAGTGACTCTCTCGTCAGCACCTTTATTGATTAATGACACAGAAAAGAAAAAGGTGCCTTGTTGTAGGGGGATTAGAATCAAGGAACCCAGAAGTCTGTCATCTCATCTTAAGACAGTTGAAAGTCTGTATTTAAGGGAGATGTGACCCATGAAAGAGAAGGAAAAGTCAGGTTAGTTAAGCAATGTGGGCTGGAGAGATGGAGATGAGGGAAGGCTCATGCAGTGATGTTGTTTTGAGAATAACGTGTGGGAAGAGGAGGGGGGTCAAATGGGCAGCAGGCAAAGCATTACAGGATCCGGTACGTGGCCTTGCTGACACGGCAGAAAGACGAGTGCTGTTCCTGATTGTCGTGTTGTTTGGCTGTCAGAGAAGCTGCTCCCTGCGCCTGCCCTCACACGCTGCCTCACCTGCTCCATCTTCTTGAGATGGATATACCTGTAGTTCGGGACTGTCAAGGGTACTGCAGTTAGTACTAAATCATTCTTGCTCTGACAAGTTCGGGCAACAGAAGCTTCTGGCAGAGGTGCAAGCTCATTTTCTGGGTTTCTGAATGTCTGGATGGTATAGCAGAGCGCCCAGCATGCGGGTAGCTTAATTTGATAGTGAATTCAGGGCAGTCAACTTTTAGAAGAAGAGACTTGTTAGAAATCAAGAGGGGCTGTTGTGGTTATCTTGTGCTAATAATAATCAACTTTGGTTAATTTTGAGGGTCTGTACTTTTAATAAAACAACAGGAAATTCATGCAAGAATATAAAATGTTGCTTATACCTCAGATCCAGTCATTGCCTGCTTTTCTCTTTCTTCATAGAATTCAGTTAGCCAGTTCTAGAATAACATGTGTGTAAAAATGATAGCAATTAAAATCTATTTACATAGAATAGTACCTGGAAAATAAGAAAAAATACCGGAGGAATTAAGGCATTGAGAATTAAAAATGTCAGTCTGACATGAAAGAGAAGCTGTAGTATGATTAAAGGCTTGGGCTCTGGAACCAGAATGTGTGGGTTCAAAATTTTTCTCTTAATATTTAAGCATTCTAGTCTGCCATTTCTTTTTCTGCAATGTAAGGATAGTAATAAGTGAAAGAGTGTTAAATGAGCTATTAGTGAGAGGGTGCTGGACCCACGTGCCTGCTCAGTGCATGCTGGTTGCCTTCTGGTGGCAGGAAAGATGGTGACACCGTTCTCCTTGCCGGAATGGTGCAAAGTGGCACCCTCCTTGCTCAGACAAGTCACAACCAATGCAGGAAGCTCGACATTTTAGTAAGGTCGGGCTGCCGTAAGGCAATACCATAGATGGGTGGCTTACACAAGAGAAATGTATTTTCTCACAGACCTGAATGCTAGGAAGCAGTGGGTGGGATTCAGCCAGTTTGCACCAGTTCAGCAGAACCAGTATCTAATTTTTGGTTGAGTTCAGCGAACCGGTTCCTAAAATGGCACTTGTAATCAGGGTCCTCTCTCAGTTGGGCGCCTGGGCAGCTATCCAATGTGGAAATCACAAATTCACATTCCTTACTCTTTTTTAACGTTCATCTACACAACAGTGTATTCTAAGCGCCCGTAGTCATGTTCATTCCGTCCATAGGTGAAAAAAATTGCAAGTGAGGACACCAATCTAGAGGCAATATGGAAATATCTTAAATAACAGTTTTATTTATTTTTTGTCAGATATTATTTAATATTTTTTAATTTTTAAAAACTTATAACAGTCTAGTTTTGTGTACCTCTTTTATTGTTCTTATTTAAGTATTAAATGTATGAAATAATAAACTGCCTTTTGGTATATCTTTTCTTATACTTAAAATGGTCATTAGGGCAGAAAACTGGTTGTTAAATTATTAGAGTCCTGAGTGACCAGGCGGTGGCGCAGTGGATAGAGCGTTGGACTGGGATGCAGAGGACCCAGGCTCAAGACTCCGAGGTCGCCAGCTTGAGCGCGGGCTCATCTGGTTTGAGCAAAGCTCACCAGCTTGGACCCAAGGTCGCTGGCTCGAGCAAGGGGTCACTCGGTCTGCTGTAGCCCCACGGTCAAGGCACATATGAGAAAGCAATCAGTGAACAACTAAGGTGTTGCAATGAAAAACAAATGATTGATGCTTCTCATCTATCTCTGTTCCTGTCTGTCTGTCCCTATCTATCCCTCTCTCCGACTCTCTGTCTCTCTAAAAAAAAAAACAAGAACATAAATTATTAGAGTCCCATAATTGCTAGGAAGTTCAACATCACAATGTGGGCTAATTTGGCTCCTGACGAGGCCCTCTGCATGCTTTGGGGAGGGGTTGGGAGAAGATCTCTCTTCTTATAACCCCTCTAAACCCTATCAAGTTAGGGCCCTATTGTTATGACCGTATTTAACTTTTTATTACCTTTTAGAGACTCAATCTTTACATATAGTTATATTGGGTGTTGGGGCTTCAAAATATGAATTGTTATCATCTCTACCACTGGGTAAACATAGATTATAACCACTTTGAGTAAAATAACAGAAGAATGTGGCAAAAGGTTAAAACAAAACCTAAAGAGGTATGAAAAGATGAATGTTGCAGAAATCCCACTTCTTTGTGAAAATTGAGGCAATGAAGAACTCATTCATTAGTATTTTCAGTGCTATCCATTTGAAGATGATACTGGATTCACCAAACTATTGCCCTAAAAATTTTGAATTAATGTATAATTTTGTAGTAACGTTTCCCCCTCTTTGACAAAAGGCCAAAGACCTTTACTGATATTAGAAAAATGAGATTAGCCTTTCTGTTACCAGTTGTCAGAACTATGAGTGATCCTTCCACATGTCTGGTGCACCCCTGATGTGGGATTGTGTGGGGGAATACGCAGAGCGTTTCTCTCCCAGTGACTGGCCTGTGGCCCGTCCTGGCCCGCTCAGTGTTGTAGGGGGCGTGTCCTTTGCCTCTTGAAAGGAAACTCCTTTTTCCTGGAGTGCCATCATGACCATGACTTTTTTTTCTGTGATGGTGTTAGTGCAAGGGAGTCACCAAGTTTGCTGTAGCAGTTTTTATTCCCTCTAATTTTTTTTTAACAGAACAGAAATCTCTGGTGTCAGTTCTTTGCTTATAATCCGATGCCTCTCAAAAGTGGAGTCTTGAGCGAAACAAGGAAGTTTCCAGTTAATCAAGATTTAACTGCTTTGAAGGAAAGCTGTGGGACAAACGCATCTGACACCCCCTGCCTGGTCACCTCTGTAGTTCCTGATCCATTATGTTGCATGTTAGAATTGTTTGTAGCAAGACAGGCTTGTGAGCAACAGTCAACTGAGCCGGTTTTCTCAGCATGTTGGACAGTTTTGGCTTTTGGGCAGGTTGAAGAGATGGGGTATTCTGAGTGGCACAGGAGTCGTGGGGACAGCGTTGGGGTGGAATTCTAGGAGTGAGTTCTAGTCCTGGTTTCCTCACTAACGACCAGTAGGGTTTTTTTCTTCTAGAAAGCGAAGGAGCGAGATTAGCTTAGATAATGTCTCGATCCTTTCTCTCTTTATCTTTCTTTGGTTCTATGATGTAAAACACTTTTTTTTTTCCCCAGGGAAAGTGGAGGGCAGAAGTACTAACAAATATCGTTTAAAGCATCTCCAGAGATTTTAAACTGTCCAGGCTTTCCCGACAGTGCACGTTAAGTACTGGGTATTAGTCTTGTGAAGCCACGTGAGCCATTTTCCTCCCGTAGAGATTCGCTCACCTTCACATGGTGGTGACTTACTTTCCAACAACCCTAGCGGGGTTAGAAAGCTGGTTCAAGAAGAGAACTGTGCTGCCGTTGTCCTGTTCACTGTCTGCAGATTGTAAGCGCCATGTACATAGTTTAGAAGTGTCTTATAATCTGGTCCCTGCCTCCCCCTCCCTGGTCACACAGGCCTCCTTTTAGATCTTGGGATGCGGAGTTTTCCCCTGAGTCGCCTATGCTCTCTGCCAAGACTACTCTCTGCGGTCCCTCCTGCTCCGGGGAGTGCTCCTCGCTGCCTCAGCTCTCTCAGTTAGATTACCCGGACCCTCTGGGCCTCCCTTCAGGTCTCCTTACTGCCTTTCCCTGCTGTCTACTTCTCCGTTGTAGCATTATAATGTAGCTCATTGTAATGTCATTATTCATCTAATCATTTGATCACTTATTGCTTTCCCCTGTGTACTTATTGTAAGCTCCATGAGGGTGCAGATCAGTGGTTCTCAACCTTTCTAAATCTGTGACCCTGCAATACAGATCCTCATGTTGCGGTGACCCCAAACCAAAAAATAATTTTGGTGGCTACTTCATAACTGTAATTTTGCTACAGTTATGATTCAGAATGTAAATATCTGATATGCATTATGTATTTTCTGATGGCTTTAGGCGACCCTGCTGGGGTTGCGACCCACAGGTTGAGAACAGCTGGTGCAGATCCTGCTGGTTTTTCTGTCTTTATATTTATTTCTAGTGTCTAACTCAGTAATTGGGACCTAGTTGGTGCTTAGTATATATTTGTCGTGTGAATGCACAAACTACCAGAGCCTGTTGACTTGGACTAAGTAATGATAATAATATTAACTTAGTAGCAGAGGCTATTTGTTATGTCCTTCCAGTGTTCCAGACACGATTCTTCTGTCCTGTCCCCATCCCCATCTTCATTACATCCGTAGCCATCATCACCATGATTTCTGGAGTACTTTCAGCCAGGCATGGACCCTAGTGTCCACATCCTCGGCAACCGTGCTGTACCATTGGGAATATCAGGGAAAGAGCAAAAGCTCTCTGTAGCCTTTGTTACCCAGGCCAAGTCCTATCTTTTGTCATAAATCTTTTTTCTTCTTTACTTAACCACCGCTGCCATCAGAGTGCAGTAGATACCTTGTCATTGGATTTGGCTCCCACAGCTCTGATTTCCTGGGAAAGTCCTGTGTGGGGAAACCCTCTCTCCTCCCAGGAGGACAGAACCTGTGTGTTCACATAAGCAGAAAATGTCAGATACCTACCTGCCTTCCCAGCTCTCCCTGTAACTAGGGCATAGGAATATGATATATTTGCCTCACTTTCCAAACTAGAAGCCCATGACGCAAAGAAGGTACCAGGGAGAATCCATTCTGCTGAGGGTTAGACGAACAGTGGCTGTGTTGGGTTTTCAGAAATAGCACCAGCAGTCATTCCCGAGACAGTGTCCGCGGTGCAGTGCGTGGTGTTTACGGAGCGCACCGGAGCATCTGGGCCCGGGACCGAGCAGTGGTTTTCTCCCGGGACAGAGCAGTGGTACAGCATGCTCTTGGACTTCGTTCCTGACCTGATCGTCCGTGAGAGGCGGCAGAGCTGGCTCTGGGGCCATGCTGGCTGTGTCCAAACTCCTACTCGAACCCCAATCCTGCCACTCCCCAGCCCTGTAATGTTGCTTGAGAAGATTAATCTCTCTGTTTCAGGTCCCTCAAATGTAAAGAGGGGAAATAATAGCATGGGCCTCAAAATGCTGTTGTGAAGATTAGATGAGTTAATTAAAGTAAAATTCTTAGAATCGTGTCTGGCATGTTTATTGTAATGTGTGTTAGTGTGTTCTGTCATATTCTCTGACCTTCTGGATATTCTCTGAAAGCACATACCATCTTTTTAACAAATTATATTTTCTGCTTACATTTATCACCGGGAGTACCTCGTTTACAACTAGTTCCCTGACTGATGCAATGCACACGTACTGAATGGTAACTATGCATGTGTGTAGTATAACCATGTGTTTCTTTCTACAGAAGGGGCATATAAAAGAACCATTTCCTCATGCCTGTCCAGGGCCAAAGCTTATATTATTTTAACTAAAATGCTTAACTCACTTGCTTTCTGGTCTCTTTTGGATTGACTCCTCCTTCATTGAAGACCTCAGGCTTTGAGGCCATGCTTACTGCAATATTTGGTTATAAACCCTGAAACCGAAGTTCTCCCTGATGGTGAAATCGTTGTGAGGAAGGCATCACACGTTAGGATATCTGGCTGATGTCAGGTAGTGATTTCGTTATCTTCGCCATCCAGATGATCTTGGCATACGTTTACTGCTGCTGAACAGTGTTCTCTATGAAGAGGGTGTTTAACGTTAATCATTCTCACCAGAGGGAAGGGCCGTCCAGAGGCTGAGTTTCCCCCTGGAACCCTGTTTGTGTTGCTGAGGACACAGCGCCTCCTGCCACATTAGCTGTGGGTTTGTGAAGGCAGATACTCTCAAGTGGGAACGTGTCATGCAAGGTGAACTGTTGGTATTTTCACAGCAGGCAAATTCTTACCACCCTCAGTATAAAAATAGCACTGAATCACATTTGTGGTTTTGTTACCATTACAATAAGAACAAACAGTGACATTTAAACCTAGGAAAATTCAACCCCAGATACTGTTAATGTGAAACACTTGGAAAAGCAGGGAGCAAGCACACTGTGCCCTGAGTGATGTGAGTTCTCTAATCAGAGCACACAGAGCAGTCAAATATTTGACTTATTGATTTTTGGAGAACCAAACTGTTTTGTATGCAAGGTATGAAAATAGTATGAGTTTTTGTCCTTGATTCAGAATGAGCACTGAGACCCAGGGTCTTATGCAGTAGATTTGAATTTATGTTGAATAATATACACACTTTTAATATTTTGCCATATAGTAATAGAAGATATACTCAGTTTTCTCCATATATTTATAGCTATATGTTTAAACTATAATAATTTATATTTTAATGTTAATTTCTTTTTTTATATTTATTAATAAATATATACTGTTATTAACCACCGAGCATAGTATCTCAGGGTCTGTGTGACCCTAGCCACACAAAACTATAATCTTCCTCTGCCCACATTTGAACACAGTTCTTTTCTGCATTCTCATTCTTCTATTAAGTTTTGCTCTTTTGTAAAGTTGCCCATCTAGAGCTTTACTGTCCATTTGTAGTACCTCGGAAGCTAACACAGAGTAGTTGAGTTACCCTGACCTGTTAAAAAAGCCTTTCCATTTTAACTTAAGTTCACTTTAAGAAGCATAGATGGTCTTTTGGACAAATAGTGTACAATACATTCTGCTTCCTAAAACAACAGGGTGTGTAGATTTTGACTTGAGCATTGTGGCATTTTATCAGAGTGTTTTTCGTTTCTCCGTAATCTTTTCAATCACATCTTACAAATATTTGAAAGCACCCTTATTTCCTCCGTCTGGATGACCCTCTGTCCTTCCCACCACCTCCTCTTCTCAGCGGGGCTGCGCTTTGCAGCCGGCTCTTCATTCAAATTCCATCATAAATGAGTTGGCTTGGGTTTTTAGTTGCTAGTTGCTCTAAGTAAAATGAAGGGGCAATATTTTTTTCCCTGATAGATTTTTTTTTTCTTGGCAAAGGTAGTCTTTAGGTAATTTCGAGCAAAGCTTAAGACAGGAGCTTTGCTGCTATGGTAGAATAATGTGTGGAGAGTAAATATGAATCATATTTCAGCATGACTTCTGGAAACCTGAAATCTTAGGATTCTGTATTAATCTTTAAATGCCATTCAGAATTTATACTAGAAAAGGAGTTTGGTGAATAATTGCTGGTAGCCTCACTGTTAGCTGATAGTGATTCTAGTTTGTAGGATGAATGCACATTGTCTTTTCACATCTTACTAGATTCCAGTCACAGGTAGCTTAGTTATAGCCTCTTATCTCATGCTTTCATTTTATGATTCACTTGGTTCCTGGACTCTAGGTTTTCATGAGAACCATGCTTTTTCTTAGTGTTTGACATTCTGGTTGTTCTTCCTCACTAACCACCCTCCCAGGGGGACGTCACAGACTGAACAAGGAGAAGCCAGAATGAGTCCCGGTAGTAGCTTCCAGGGTACAGTTCAGAGCTGAATAAAAACCACTTAATTAATTCTATGAGATCAGACTCTAATTCTGTCTATTCAGTTTTTGAAAGAATATTGGTAGAAAATTATAGTACTAGCAATAATTGAGCTGGCCCCCATGTGATATGCATTGATAGTGTGAGATATTAGCATTTTTTCTTTTTTTAAATCCAGAGGTTAGAGTTTCTAGCTCATTGGAAATTTAGATCTTGCCTTTCTCCAGGGAGCACCTGTTTTGGGAAAGGTACTTAGACAGTGAAATGAGGTGTGAGCTCATGGAAAGGAGACCAGGGCAGGGAGGTAAACACATAGTGGGGAGAGAAGGCTAAGGCAGAAGTGAGAGCCGGAGAGCCCAGGGGTGGGAGTTAACAGGGCAGAAGGGAAAAGGGTGGTGGTGGGGGTGGTGTTGGAAAGGAGGAGGTTGGGGGGGGGAAAGAGGGAGATTCTGGAGAAGAATAAATAGTGAAAAGAAGAATGGTAGGGTGGCTTCACAGTAAGGCAGAAGCGGAAGTAATAAAAGAGCAGTTAAGGGAGAGTAGTAGGAGATACAGTGAGGAAAAGTGAGGAAAGGTTAGGAGGATGGCGAGGAAGGAGAGTTGGATCCTCTTTCCCGGGTTCTGCTGAAGGGGACGGGTGCCATTGCTGCCGGCCACTCAGTCTATGTCAAAGGGAGAACTCCAGCAGGCCCCATGGTGGGTAGCGCTTCCTGGTTCCCGAAGGAGAACGCTGAACAGTGCGGGGCATCTGTCCACTTTGCCGAGTTGCCCAGCCAGACTGAACTAGGTGAATCAGCAAACTACTGTGCTGTCTCTTTTCCTTTGAAAAAATTAAGCAGACACTTCAGTATGTTTCTTTTGAGGAATGATAGTAGTTTTTACATACGTAAAATTTGAATTTTCCACATTTCATTCAAGATAGGAGAGAAAAGAAAACTTGAGCTAAATATTTTTAAAGATGCCAGTTACCACCCAGCAGCTTTGCGTAGCATTTATTTTGGAGCGCTTGTTCTGAGGTGGGCTGTTTTTCTGGAGAACTGTCATCACTGACCAGGTAATACTTTAAAACCAAACAAGGCCTTCTTTAAGTGGGAGTTATTCCGGAGCCAGTTACCAGTGAGACTTTGATGTGGGATAGAGGAAGAGAGTTTCAGGATATAACTGGAACTGTAGGTGTGAATTTTGCCAAGGGCAGACAGGATTCTCTCTAAAGGGGCCCCTGTGCATTAAAGACATAGCCTGTCTAGGGCTGTCCTTTCCTAAGGAAGGGCAGGTGTGGAGATTGCCAGCCTGTTACCATTTGGAGGGGCCCTAGCAGGGTACTCTGGGTGCTTGTTACATGGTAAGGATTTGTATTTTTATGTTGGGGCAATTTTTACCTAATATATCCTTCTATTGGGGGAATACAGGAATTTATTCAGTATGAAATCTTCAAATGTTCAAGTCTCAGAATAACTAATTAAATATATAATAGGCAAATGTGGCAATTTGGCCTTACTGTTCTATTAGATTGAATATAAAAAGGCATAGCTGAAGAAAAATTATTTTGCTTAAAATAAAAGCATACTTTTTTAAAGTTGGCTTCAGAGAGCAGGAAGCAATTGTACTATAAGTGTGTGCAATTATCTGCATTCCTTTCCAACCTCTTTGGGATCAAATTGGTTTTCTCCAAGAAAGGCAATTATATGCGGGAGTCCACTTTTTGTTGAATTACTGAGCGGTGCACACGGTGCATCCCACAAACCTGAAATCGTAGATGCGCTGCTATGATTTATAATACCCATTAATTACAGCTTTGTATTAAAGGCTTTTAGTTTTCTGCTTCAGTAAACCTAAATTCTCCTTTTGTAGAAGAATTGCTTACATTAGGTCTTATGCTAAATAGTGAAAATCCTGTCCGTTAGAATCTCATCAGAGGACTTGATGCAGTGAGAACTTCTCAGTTGGCTTTGAATGTGCATTGCTGAAGCTGTTTAACTTTGTAGGGCGCTGAGATGGCTGGGAGAGATCCTGGTCCTGTGATGAGGACGTGGCCCGCACCCCGGCTCAAAAGGGAAAACTGCGAAGCACTAATCAGGAAGCATTTATCCAGCAGACGTTGATCCTCCGTGTAGCGTCGTGCTGGGGTGCTGGGCTCTGTACAGCCAGCTCTGTGCTTCTCAGCCCCAGCTGTTCCTTAGCGCCACCGGGGGTTCTGAGAAAAAGCTCCCCCCAGCAATTAAATCCTGGGTGTGGATGTTTTTAAAGGGCTCCTTGTTGAATCTAATGTGTAGCCAAGCATGAAAACACAATCTATTCAATCCTGTTTGGTGGCTTTTCACTTGAAAAGTTAGATTTCTTCTTTCCTTTGTTTTTGGCCACGTGTTCGCGTAGTGACTCCCAGTAGGAAATACGGTCCCGTCAGACGAGGGAACCAGACCAGGCTGCGTGTTTTCTCCCCGCTGCTTCTGCAGTGGAGTTCTGTTCAGAGAACATTTCCCGCCTCCCCCACCCCCCTTAAGTTTGTAACTTCACCTTCTTCCCTCGTAAAGAATGTCTAATCTAAGGTTTCTTTTCTACACTTGACCATTTTGGAATACGGCCAGGGACCTGCTTTACAGTGGAGCTTTGCCTTTTTAAAGTTTTTAATTTTTTTTTGGTGAATTTTTAAAGTCACTTTTTGGCCTAGGAACATTTTAAAAAAAGGGTTTACAATGTTTTTCATGACATCTTTTCTGCAGATTCCTCGTTAAGCTCCATTGTGTTTACATTTCTCATGCCTAAAGAATTTGTAAGTATTATTATTCCCTTTTTAAGGAGAGGAGACAAGTACAGATTCTTCTTACACAGGGTGTCCACTTGAAAATGGGGGTAGTGTCTTTAGCCACTAATGCTGTCATGCTATCTTTTATTTGAAGGTGTTCAGAAGTTATAATCTAGTTGTAGCAGAAGGTCCTAAATGAGGTTGTAAGAAGTTCTGAAGGGAGGATATTCATAATACTAATAATGGCAGTAGCAATCTTTTTGACACCATCTTGGTGGTCGGCTGTGCTAAGCACCCCACGTACATCAGTGACTGAAGCCTCTCGCTAACGCTGAGGTGTATGTATTGTCCTGATCCCCACTTTATAGCTAGAGGAAATTGGGTGCCAGTGGGCAGAGAGCCCCGATCTGCCCACACCAGCACCTGGTTGTGAACCTGTGCTGCTCTGCCTTCTCTCCCGCCTCTGTGCGTCACAGCCAGCACGGTCAGTCATAGGGCTCCTGCTCCATCCCCTCTCCTTCCTGGTCAGTTGGAGGGCTCCTGCTCCATCCCCTCTCCTTCCCGGTTGGTCAGTCGGAGGGCTCCTGCTCCATCCCCTCTCCTTCCCGGTTGGTCAGTTGGAGGGCTCCTGCTCCATCCCCTCTCCTTCCCGGTTGGTCAGTCGGAGGGCTCCTGCTCCATCCCCTCTCCTTCCCGGTCAGTCGGAGGGCTCCTGCTCCATCCCCTCTCCTTCCCGGTTGGTCAGTCGGAGGGCTCCTGCTCCATCCCCTCTCCTTCCCGGTCAGTCGGAGGGCTCCTACTCCATCCCCTCTCCTTCCCGGTCAGTCGGAGGGCTCCTGCTCCATCCCCCTCTCCTTCCCGAGGACTCACTGACTGGATTTGCCTCAGCCTCTTGTTTTCTTCCCTCCTTGAGCATCAGGCAACCACCTGCCACCAGCCTCCAGTTTTCACACTTGCTGGCATAGGCACGGGGGAATGCAGGCATGTTTTGGGGTTGGGCACAATGAAGGGGGCACCAGCATGGGCTGCGGAGAGCATTTACTACATTTTCCTTACAAATATAGTTTGATTGGTGATGGTATTTTGTTTTCTTGCTAACAGCTTTATTGAGATATAATTTACATACTCTACAATTCAACCACTTAAAGTATACAATTCAGTGGTTTTTAGTATATTCATAAAGTAGTGTAGCCATCACCCCAGGCAATTTTAGGACATGTTCATCGCCCCCAAAAGCAACCCTGTAATGTTTAGCTTTCACCCTCAATTCATCTCTTTCCTTACTTGACGGATTTGCCTGTCCTGGGTAGTCTATATAAATGGAGTCATCCAATGTGTAGTGTTTGTGATGGGCTTCTCTCAGCATACTATTTTCAGGGTTCATTCATGCTCTAGCATGCTTTAGCACTTCATTCCTCTTTATGGCAATAGTATTTCATTGTATGGATATAGCAGATGGTGAGTTATTATATGGATATAGCAGATTGGTGATTTTATTCTGACTTCTACATTTTTCTCCTCTGATTCCCACCATTGTTTTGGCTGCAACAGTCAAGGTCATGCCTCTCAGTAACACAGGAGAGAACAGATGCAGTTGCACAGCTAGATAGGGGTAAAAAGAAACCATTCATTCTTTTATGCATTTATCACATTCATATTGAGTGCCCTGTGTGTGCACAGCAGTGTGCTAGAGTTCACAATGTACATAAACACATAAAAGCTAGTGCTCGACTTATGACCACGATTGGTTCCGACAGACCGGTCGTAACATGTTTTGGTCTTAAGTTGAGTAGGCTAAATGTACAATACTGTGAAATGATGTTATAAAAATCTTTAAGTTATATTTTATCATAATTTTTTTCATTATTGTTATATATCCTAATTGTCTTTGTTCATTTTATGCCATTTGTATCATCTCTACACCATTTTGTTTCTTATTTTTACATTCGTCAGGTTTAAGTAAAACACTGTAGTACCAGTACAACTGGTTTAATATTTGCAAAGACAATTTCCTCTTGGTAGACATCCTGGGAGGGGTTTGATGAAGAATATCCAAGACACAAAACACAAATTGCTGTACCAAGTCTGGAATAACAGTTGAAATGGTGCACGCGGAGATGGTAGTGCTGCCGGAAGCTGGTCCGCACTGTCGTACGCCCAGCTGGGCAGACACGGAGCAGTTGTGGCTAGCTATTGTGGTCGTAAAGTCGAATGGTCATAAGTTGCATAGGCCGTAAGTCGATCAATATTTGTAGCATAATATGCGACCTATGCTATAAGGGTGTTATAAGCAAAATCACACAGTTTAGTCACTGTCTGGATCTCTGCCAATAGGCTCCCCAGTAAAAGGGTGCCCCAAAGACACCGCTGGGTGCCACCAGCAGACCCCCTCCCCAGGCCTGAGCATGCAGAGTGGCCTTGCCAGCAGTAGGGGACAAGCAGGGGCCCTCCCCAGGCTGGCGTTGCAATGGTAGGAGTTCCGGTCCCTGGGAAGGTAGCGTCTGGGTCACCAAGGTGGACTGAATTCCTACCGATTTTCACCACAAGATGCTTTGAGGGCTCATTTTCCTGTCTCTGGTGCTCTGGGTTGGGGGTCATTGCACAGGGTTGAGACCCCGCACTGCTTGGGGAGAGAGCTCTGCCACTTTGATGTCCCTCCCACTTCTCAGTTGATGCACCTGCAGAGAGCTAGCCCTTCTTATCGGTCTCTGTCTGGCTTCTTCTGTAAATCTTACGTTACTATATTTCAGTTCAATTAGCCTTCAGTTGGTTATTCAGTTTGATTTATATTTTAACTGTAAATCCCATTTGGGGCCAGGAGCAGGTGGTTGCAGCTTCCAACTACTCTGTGGCCGTCTTGGAATCTATTTAAAAAACCCATTACCTTACCGTTTGCTGAGGTGGCATTGGTCTCCCAGATACGAGCTATATTCAACGGGTTCCGTTCCCTCCTCCCGTAAATTTAAATACTAAAACACGAGTCTGAGTTACTTTAGAATTTTTTCAAAATAAATATTAAAATTTTATTAGAATTTTGAAGGTCATGGGTCATAATGAATCTAAAAACGCAGAGTACTATTTAGTATCAAGTTATACAGAATGTTCAGAAATGGTAAAGCACATGAGCCACTCACATTACACAGTGATAATATCCTATTTCAAGATAATGCAGGTTTAATGGGTGGGAAACCGCCTACTTTCTGCATTACTCTGGTAAGCACCGCATCAGTGGCAGCTGTAGCCATGGGAGTGAACTAGAGATCCATAGGAGAAATTCTCTTTAGGATATTTTGAAATGCTGATCATCTGCTTGACTTAGATTTTATAGCCAGGATGTCATTCTTTTCTGTTACGTAATATTATATAAAAAATATTCACAATGTCACTGTCATTGTATTTATAATATAGCATGTAAAGGATGAATGTTTCTGTGTGTACTTATCTTGCTATTTGCTAAAACTCTGTAGGCCAACTTGATTCACTAACTTTAAATACCACTTAGTGTTAAGTCATGGAAGTCAAAATTAGTAAGTCAATTACTAATTTTGTAAATGAGTTGGATTTTTTTGAAATTATGTTAGATATTACAAATAGCACTAAATAGTTACAGTTTGAAGCATATGTGTTCATTTCAAAGTAGTATAAAGATACCTTCAGAATTAATAGAATCAAATATTAAGAATGTTTCTTTAAAATTTGAAATCCAAAGAAAATAGCCTTTCTTTCACTCTTCAAAGGAAACGAAATTGCTTTCTATTTGTATAGCCTTTGTTGTTTGTAAATGTTTAAATGTGATTATTTTACTAAATACATTAGCATTTAAATTATATAGTTGTTGGGTCTGAGTTTGGAGGCAAGGGATGGAGGGGTATGAGGGGCCAGGAGCTAGAAGAAGGTGTGTGGAGCCATAGGCAGGTGCTACATACTTTATTGGGTGGTAGCAGTAGCAGCAACAATAGACACTGCATTCAGGC
Organism: Saccopteryx leptura; assembly: GCF_036850995.1. Taxonomy (NCBI): domain Eukaryota; kingdom Metazoa; phylum Chordata; class Mammalia; order Chiroptera; family Emballonuridae; genus Saccopteryx; species Saccopteryx leptura. The sequence continues at coordinate 363,510,994 of NC_089503.1, read as the reverse complement.
TTGTATGGCTAATAAGACAATAGTGGCACCAAGCCAAAAACTGTGTCCTTGATTACATAAGGTGCTTTTACATGTCTCTGAGCTGTATGCTATTAGTACCAGTAACAACAGTAGCTATTTTACTAATAGTAAATAGTGAAAGGCTAGATTTTTAAGGGCAGGCTAATAGACAGAAAGATACAGCAGTGAGAGTAGAAGTGATAGGGGATTGGAGACTAGTGAGCAAAAATGTGTTTAAAATCAGATAATAATTTACATGGAAGAAGTCAGCATAAAACAAGTAGGATGTATATGTGATTATAGGCAGTATTTTTAAAAGTATTATAAACCCCACTTGTGTCTAAGATTGCACAGTATTCCTTTCTCAAAGACGTAGTAGATACTCAGCATGTCAGTGATAATTCAAAATCATGCACTCCAGTAAAATATAAGTAGTAATAAAATAACAATAGTAGTGGCTAGTATTGATTGTTTACTTTAAACCAGAATTATACATATATTTAACACTTGAAATCCTGAGAGGTGTAGAGATTTCTTACTTTATAGATGAAGAAACTGATGCACAGAAAGGTTAACTTGCTAAAGATTACTTCATCTTGACTAGTCTCATTAAATGTGTTCTTGACTGCTGTGATACTGCTCTTTTTCGTTATTTTCTATTGGGTTTTTTTCCCTTATGATAAAATACTACAGACTCATTTTAACAAGTTGAGCAAATAATAGTATATTGTCTCTTACTTGTGTGTTTCTTTATAGATACAAACAAGTATAGAGATATTTGGAGATGAACAAACTCCACTATTATTTAAATTTTGTCTTTGTAAAAATGTAACTTTTCTTAGCTGAAAATTTTCAAGAGAACTTTAGTTGGTTGAGGGTACTAGAATGTGGAGTCAGACAGATCTGGGTTTGCTATGCTAGTCTACTGTTTCCTGAGGCAAGCTCGTTAACATCTCTGAGCCTGAGTCCTCAACTGTGACATGAGTGTCATTATTTCCATGGTTCTATAACAACTGTCCTAGAGAGTGAAGAGAATTGATTAAATTGTATTCTGAGTTAAACATTCATTTCAGTCTTGCTGTATAATTTTAATAGCTGGCCTAAATATGAAAAGAAATCCTATGAATTAAGAATAGATTATCTGAGCTGATTTATTTGAGTGTTAATTGATCATTTTGAGTGAGCACTAAGTGATTTTCTTATACAGTAGTGCATTTGAAATTGCTTGTCTGGCCATATTTACATGGTTAATATATTGTGGATTGCTAAAAAAAAATGCATCAAAATTTTAAACAATTCTTTCAGGAAAAGCAAGATTAGGAAAAGTTATATTTTGACTGCTTTTATTCATATCCTTTTCATGATTCGTCTTATTTCCCAGATCTTAACTTGAGTAGAGAAGAACTAATAATTTTTCCTGTCTGAGTAGGGGATAATTTGCAGCCAATTCTTGGAGATTTCTAAACGATATACTTTTAAGCATAATTAAAAAATGTTCTTATTACTGTCTTATAAGAGACAAAACTTCCTCTCCCTTGCCTCTGCAAATATTGTCCTGTACACATGTGGCCTTTAAAGAACATTCTGGTGTACTGCCATCCTCATTATGGTACTTGGATGGCTGAAGGAATAGTAGATAAAGACCTGACAATGAGAGAGAGAAAGAGAGAGAAAGAGAGAGAGAGAGAGAGAGAGAGAGAGAGAGAGAGAGTTTGTTGCATATACAGATTTGTGTAGCTGTCACCACAAGGCTTTCCTTGCTAACTCACCCATTCTTTCCTTTCTACCGCCACCCCATTGCTGTAAAAACACTAATCTTTTATTTTTTCTAGAATTTTGTTATTTTTAAGAATAAATGCAATAGTATAGTATGTAACCTTTTTTGTTTGTTTGCATAAAAAACCTTTTTATTTTCAAATAATTGTAGACCTCCTGGAAGTTTTAAATACAGTATGGAGGTCCCCTCACCCCACGCCCCACCGTGTACTCTTCACTTAGTTTGCCCCAGTGGCTATATCTTACATAACTATTCATAACTATTCTATCAAGTCTAGGAAGTTGACATTGGTATAGTGTATGTGTGTAGTTCTATGCGATCTTATCTCATGTGTAGATTCATGGAACCACCACCCAAATCAAGATACAGAACTATAAGGTCTACCGGAAAGTTCTGTCCGTTTCTATCACAAGTTTCGACACGTAAGCACATGTTTATTTGGCGCATGTGTACCTCTCTATTTTTATCACTTAATGTATACATACTGACGTAGCAAATTAGCTAAAACGAAGTTGATTCATGTTAGTCTTATGTGTGAAGCGATAGTGTACCCATGGCTACTGATAAAGTTCATTTACGCCACTGTAATTTTTATGAATTTCAACAAGGAAGAAATGCTACAGAAACATGTTTGTTGTATCCACCATATTCCCTGGACTTAGCACCCTCTGACTATCACTTGTTTTTGTCCTTACAAAATTTTTTGAAGGGCAAAAAATTCAAAAATGAAGAAGATATCAAACAAGCACTGGTTCAATTTTTCGCATCAAAAGATAAAACATTTTTCAAAAATGGTATATACAAATTGCCTTCACGCTGGCAAGAAATCATTAATAATAATGGCAATTATATTATTTAATAAAGTTTATTGACGGTAAGAAAAATTTATATTTTGTTTTATTCCAAAAACGGACAGAACTTTCCAGTAGACCTTATATTTATTCACCCCAAAGGCCTCCCTCATTCTGCCCTTTATAGTCACACCATCTCCTTCCTCCCTCCACTCCACCCAGTCACTGGCAACCACTAATTCGTTTTCTATATAGTTTTTTTTGTTTCAAGAATATTATATGTATGGACTCATACAGTATGTACAGTATGTGAACTTTTAAGATTGCCTTAAAAAAATTTTTTTTTGGTCAGCATAATACTCTTTGAGATCCATTCAAGTTATTGCATGCACCCACAGTTTGTTCAACCAGTCAACTGTTGAACATTTGGACTGTTAACTGTTTTGAGCTATTATGAATAAAGGTGCTATCAACATTTTTGTATAGGTTTTTGTGTGAACATAGGTTTTGTATTTTTCCTTTGTGATAAATGTCCAAGCGTTCATTCAGTTACTGACTCATATAGTAATTGCAGGTTTAGTTTTTGAAGAAACTACCAAACTGTTTCCCGAAGTACTGTACCACTTGCATTTCTACCAGCAGTGTCAGAGTGGGCTAGGTTTTTGGAGTTCTGCTAGCATTTAGTATATCACCATTTTGTTTTTCTCATTCTGTTAGGTGTGTAGTGTTATCTCACTGTGGTTTTGATTTGCTTTTCCCTAATGGCTAATGATACCGAATATTTTTTTTTCCATCAAATACAGTTTGAGTCAGAAATCAGCATGTTTTGAGAAGTTTTTCTTTTCCTCCTCTGGGTTGGCCAGGCAAGAAGAGAAATAAGAGGCAGAAAGATTAATTTGGAAGCTGTTGAACTACTTTAAGTGGAAAATTCTGAAGGTTTATGGGTGGCCAAGGTGAGCAGAGAAAGAATGGTATGAATGTCTGCATGGATGGGAATAGGTAAAGGTAATGGAGAGGAAAAATAAAATGAAGATTTGGGTATTGATGTTTGATGACTGAAAATTAGTGGTACTATTGATAATTCAAAAATAGATAATTCAGAATTTTCTTTCTAATTTGGAAACTCATTTGGTTCGCATCAGTGATCCGGAAGGCACCCCGGAGGGACCTGTGTCAGGCATTGGTGGTCAGCAGGTACGTCCCATAGAACACTGAGGATGATCAGAGTGAAGAAAGGTATTGGAGGCTTTCAGTCCACGGGTACGAGCAAGTGCCAGCTCTGAGGGATTGAGGGGTAATGTGAGCAGTAAGTATGGGGTTTTTAAATAGACACAGGAGAAGTAAGCGAGTTTATACAGTATAAAGAGAAAACAGGAACCAAGAAAACCATGACAGGTTTAAGGCACCCGCGAGTGGATGATCTCAGAGCTGCAGAGCCAAAGGTTCTTGATCGAAGCAAGATGTGAGGGGCACTTTTGGGATGACGCTGGCAGACGGGAGAAGACATCATCTCTGTCAAGGAAATTAAATACATCTTTCACGGGCCAACAGGGAAGAAGGAGAAAGACGTGCCAAATGGAGATTTTTGGGGAGGGAGACTCAGGACAGTCATCAGATGGCTTCCTTGATCTTAGGAAAGTAGATTTTTTTTTTTTATAAGACATTTTGGATGATTCCAGATTACTTATTTTTAAAACCGTTGCTCTGATTAAAGCCTCAGGATATGAGCACAATATAACCTTTCATTAAAATACTTAAACAGCAGCAGCAGCAGCGAAAAGAAGTGCCAGCAGCATAAACTGTCTTATAACCCTGTCAGTGGCTTTGTTTTAAAAGGGATACATGTCTGTCTGCCTGTATATTTTGCCAGAAAAAAAGTGTATTTTTTAAAAAAAATTTATTTAAATTTCATTATTATTATTTTTCCTTAAGTGAGAAGTGGGGAGGCAGAGAGACAGACTCCCACATGCACCCCAACCAGGATCCACCCGGCAAGCCCCCATGCCGTAATGATCTGCCCATTGGGGGCTGTTGCTCTGTTGCTTGGCAACCGAGCTATTTTAGTGCCTGAGGCTAGGCCATGGAGCCATACTCAACACCAGGGGCCAACTTACTTCACCCAAGCCATGGCTGCAGGAGGGGAAGAGAGAGAGAGAGAAAGAAAGAGAGAAGGGAGAAGGGGAGGGGTAGAAAAGCAGATGGCCACTTCTCCTGTGTGCCCTGACCAGGAATTGAACCCAGGACTTCCACATGCTGGGCCAATGCTCCGTTGAGCTAGTTGGCCAGGGCTGCATTTAAAATTTCTTATGGCAAACATAAAAATACACTAATCACATGTGATAGTTAAAAAAAAATCCAAACCAATATTTATGACTCTCAGATGAGCCAGAAGCTAGGATCGTTTTTTTTAGTGATGCAGGGTAGATGAAAGGATTGTTAACATTGACTGTTAATTCAGTGTAGATTATATTATACAGGCCTAGATGGCAACAGAAGGAAAAGACTCCTTCAGCAGAAAGAATGACAGTAGGGAGGGAAATGCCATTCCCTGAATTGCACATGGGTTTACACCATCATTAATCACTGAGATTTGGTATTTCATCTAACACAAGTACCTTTGTGGTGAAGTGAATTATTTTTTTGGCGATCAAGATTACATAACTTGCAGTGAAATGTGAGCTAGTGTTGGTCTAAACTAAAGGCACAAAAAGATTTGTAATTTAGAAGTATTGATAGTAAAACAGTAAATAAATTAAGTGGCCTGAATTTGGCGCTAAAATGAATAAGATACTAAATAATTCTGATATTCTTGCATTAGTACAAAGCTTTGTATCACTTTATTCATTGATTTAATAGTACCTTATGCTTTGTCCAATACTTGATCCTATGATTCTTGGGTACTATTAATCATTGAAATTTATTTACTTTGTTTCTCCTGTTCACAAATATTATTTGACCTTGCTTGAGCTTCATAGATTTAAAGCTTTAGAACATGGAAAATTAAAATTGGGTATTTTACTTGGATGATTATATAAAATCTCTTTATAACTGGTTCTAACACCTGATGCAAGATAGTATTTACACAGGTGTTCAGAAAGTAAACAATAGCGACAGGGATTGGTGTAGGGATTATGCTGTCATTACCTGTTGTAGTTGAATTTTTTTCATCCTAGAATAAGAAGGCATAGACCTAAGTGTCAACTAAAAATTGTTTGGAATGAGAAAAAACTCACGTAGTTTCTTCTCAAATGCGAATAAAATATTCCCAACTCCTAACCTGTCTCTCTGTTTGCTTTTACTTTGTGAAACCACTGTCCTCACTCATCTCGGGCTGTACCATGTTCTCCTTGTTTCCGAGCCTCTGAACGTTCCCTCTTCACCACGGACTCCTCCTCCTCCTCCAGATTTTTGTGACCCCTGGCACTCTTACTGTGTAGGCTCTAAGCATTTGTTTCCCCTCACCCTGGCATGCTCTTCACACAGATATTTGTATGGTTTGTGTCCTCACTTTATTTTGGTTTCTCTCCTCAAATGTCTTCTAATAGAAAATGTTCCTGTCTAAAAGAGCCTTGCCCTCTCCCCCTAACGTGTTGTTTTCATTAGAGCACTTAATCTGACCTGAAGTTAAATTTGGTGTTTGCATATTCTTCCACCACTAGAGGGCAAGGATTTTTGCCTTGTTCACATTCCTGTCATTAGCGTCAAGAACTGTGATTGTCTGGGAGGAGGTATACTTAAATAAGTATTGATGAATGGATAAACACTTGGTTAATTAAGTTGTAATGTGCAACTGAAACTAATATAATAATAAATGGCAACTGTAATTGAAAAATAAAGTGGTTTTTTTTTTTTTAAAGTTGTAAAGACGTTATTATGGAGCTGGTATTTTGGAGATATTTGAATAGTGGGTTAGATATATGGGGAGATTAGTAGAGGGATAAATAAATATCCATAGTGGAGGTCCGGATTGTGTGACCATGTGGCATAGGCTGGGAAGTCATAGTTTCACATCTTTCTCGCCACAGTGGCTAGGGCATCTTGGCCCAAACTGAGCTGAGGGGCAGAGTCACCTGGCTCTGTTCTGTGAGGTCTTGCCATTGCTCTGTTTCCTGTGGCCCTTCCTTAGACTCTGTGAGCTACTCCAGCATGCACTCCCTTTAATAATTGCTTTTTTCTGCCTTGAGTAGTTGAAATTTTGTGTCTGTTACTTGCCTCCTAAGAGTTCTGCCTAATACATGTGGGCAGAGACAGGTCATGTGAATTAGTTCAGATGTTTCTAAGTATTATTGTAAGATTTGAGCTGGTCTTGGTCTCTGTCAAGGGCTGATGGGTTTGGCCCTGTGTCTTCTTGTTCTTTGTTTTGGGTCTCAAAGGCAGAGTAGAGGATAGGGGGAATATTATATCTATGTGCTGAAAATTCTTAGTTATAGGAAATTATAGTGTCTGTCAATATGCACACATTATTACCAATGGCTAGAGAATTATTCAATTGTTTATTCAGTAGATAGTTAAAGGGTGCTTATACTGTGTAGGATATTTTCCTTACATGCAAAGGTTAATTAATTTATTTGTCAGAGTCATTTATTGAGTGAAAAGTCTATGCTGTGCTGCATGGGGCAGACAAGCCCTGGCCTGTGCTAACGGAGCTTGCTGTCCAGGAGAGAGACTGTGACATGCAAATAGGTGTGTGCACAGCAGAGTGCGTGCAGCAGGGACACCAAGGAGGGAGTCCTCAGCTGTAAGGTTAAGACCTGGGACAGACAGAGTTTCCTGGAAGGCTCTTAGGGAATGGAAAAGAATAGGTGTTTGCCAGAGAGAGAGAGAGACAGGGTGTGTACAAGGAGAACGGAAGTCCAGAGAGCAGAGGTGTTGGAACTCCTGGGCCAATGGCAAGAACTGCTTTTCCAAATGGGTGGAGCATCTAGCCCGGTGGTAGTCAACCTAGTCCCTCCCGCCCACTGGTGGGCGTTCCAGCTTTCATAGTGGGCGGTAGTGGAGCAACCAAAGTATAAATAAAAAGATAGATTTAACTCTAGTAAGTTGTTTTATAAAGATTTATTCTGCCAAACTTAGCGAAAATCTGACATAAAGTACTTGGTAAGTAATTATTATTATATGCTTTAACTCTCTGTAACTCTGCTTTATAAATTTTATAAAGTAAAGTTACTTCCCTACTTTATAAATCACTATTACTGTGGAACCGGTGGGTGGTTAGAAAATTTTACTACTAACAGAGATACAAAAGTGGGTGGTAGGTATAAAAAGGTTGACTACCCCTGCTCTAGCCTAAAGTGAGGAAGAGATGGGGAAGGATGGCACTGAAGATGAGGCAGACAGGTGAAGGGTTGAGACTCTATCTTAAAGGCAGTGAGGATTCACTTATAGGATTTATTTAAGAGAAGAGCAGAGCAGATTTGTATTTAGCAAGATCCCTGGCATGACAAAGTGGAGTGTAGGCAGGAGGTATCTAAGACAGGGCAGGAAGGCCATGGTGAGCAGATATCTGAAGCCTCATGATCTTAGACACAGACTCAGCCTTAGAGAAAAAGGAGGCTCCAGAGACCTTACCTGACCAGGTGCTCTAGATTCAGCTTCCAGAGGGCACTGGGCACAGCAGACACATCCCTGATAGGACCAGTATACATGACGCGTTCAAGTTCCCTAACAGTTGTATTATCTTTGTAACTCAACCAGCCATGTTTCATACTAAATAACAAACCTAGGCATCAGAAATGAGATCTTGAAAAAGTTTGCTAGCCAGCATTGCCCAGTATTCATTGTGAAACAACCTGGTCTGATGAGAGGATGTCCGGGGGAAACGGATCAAAATTGAGTAGGCACGCAAAAACATTTCTGTGGTTGGTTACTTAAATAAAAGTTGTTGGAGCCATAATCTCATGTACCCCTAAATAGAGTATACATCTGATATTTTCTAGTGTGAAGCATAAGGATTTCATTCATGTCCACCCTCGTCAAAGAAGCAGTTCAGAAAAATGTGTGTGCTAAGTGCCAGTGGATTTAATGGGGCTTTTTAGTAACTTTTATTAAGCCCTTGAATTTTTACAGACATTGTTGTATCAGAAAAACAATTGAAAAAAATCACTATCAAGTTCTAACCATTCTCTAGAAAATTACAACAAAGAAATGTCTTCTAATAAGCTTGTTTAGTATTAAATTTTAATTGGAAGATGCTCTCAACTTGATTTTGAATCCATGTCTTTACCCTCTTCTACAAAATATTTATGTAGTATAAGGACAAGAAAGTGAAAACTTGTATAAAAGCAACATACATCTAATGTGTTTGAAGGTATCTGTATGTGTTTGTCTATATGAATATATATTTTGTAAACAGTTTACTTTTTGGATAATACATATTGTGGTGAGAATGTAGCAATGTATATCATGTCTGGGGCTGAATATATTTGATTGATGAAATTTGCAACCTTAAAGTTTTTATGGTACTATAAGCACCATAAAATTATTTAGAAATAATGAGAAGTAAACACATTCACTAACTTGTGAAGGAGACGTTTTACTAAAAACCAAATAGTGATAGTTAAGACTTTTTTTTTTATTTTTTTTAAGCAGACTAGATCCATTGGGATTTAAAATAATTTGAGAATTCAGTAAATGTATTCTTAGGGTAATTGCCTCAAGGGCAAGCATGTGAATTCTGGGTGAAATTCAGACAATTTCTGGGAAACAATAGGACTAATAGTAATGGCGATGGGAGTAGTTTTAGTAGTGGTTCGTACTAGCAGCCTAGAGCTGGTTATTTTTGCACAATATGTATTTGCTGAATAAATCATTGAAGGAGTATTAGGTCTATAAGTTTCTTTCACTTATTAGCTTTAGTCCTTACAGTAGTTATATACAATTGGAACTAGTCCCCTCCGTTTTACATAAGAACTTGAGGCACGAAGGAATTAAGTACTTCCTTCAAGGTCATGCACCTAGTAAGGGTTAGGATTTGAATCCAAGCATGTCTGACTTTAAGCTCAGGGAGACATCATTTGTTACTGTGTTCTTTCTACCTGACTTCTCACTTCTTTCAGTCTTATTTTAAAATCCTAGTCTGTACCTCTGGCTACAGTCAGTTGGCACACAGTACTGATTTTGTCTTGTAGGTGGCGGGAAGGGAGAATGCCCGCCACTAGAACACGTGCCACATGCGATGTGGCGTTTGCTGGTGGTGTTGGCGGAATCCCGCAGATCGGATTTCCCAGGGTCACTGCCCCAGCAGCATTTCCTGAGCACCCCCCCCCCCCATCACCTGCAATCTAATGTGAACCAGAACAGTGGTCCTGGGAAAACTGTAGAGTTTATATAGTGCAGTTTTAAAACTGTGCCTTTTTAACAGAAACTATGTGATGAGTTCAAAAGTAGAATGTAGATTTAACAGTCACTCAGAATTTCACAGAAAAATCTGTGAGTCTAAGAATGTTTTGAGCCTGACCTGTGGTGGCGCAGTGGATAAAGCGTCGACCTGGAAATGCTGAGGTCGCCGGTTCGAAACCCTGGGCTTGCCTGGTCAAGGCATATATGGGAGTTGATGCTTCCCGCTCCTCCCCCCTTCTCTCTCTGTCTCTCTCTCCTCTCTCTCCCTCTCTCTCCTCTCTAAAAATGAATTAAAAAAAAATTAAAAAAAAAAAAAAAAGAATGTTTTGACAAGTGACACCTGATACTCCTCCATGGGAGGAGTCCCACTCTGTGGAGCATAGCAAAGATATGACAGCGCCTTCCGCCAGGAGCAGGTCACCCACTTATGGACTGTAGGTGTCAAAGTCACCCAAAAAGATACGACTCACACAGACACTAGACAGAACAGCACTTTACTCACACAGAGAAGAGACGGAGCAAGATCAGCTAACACGGTGCACACCCACTCCCTGTGGCCGGCAGACCTTGCCCTGCAGCCCTGAAAACGATGCAGGGAGGTGGTCTCTATATACCCCTCCGCGCGGCAGGTGAAGGACCCCACTCACCCCCTCCCTGCCCAGAACAGGGAGCAGTGGTGTTGGCCGGGTGCCACAGAACGCAGAGGCTCACGCAGAACAAAGAAGACAGGTTAAACCCAGAACAGGTGCAGCTATTCCCAGAGATATGACCAGTACAGGTTGTGAGAGCGCTTTATCTCTCTCTTTTTTTTTTTATTTTTTTTATTTTTCTGAAGCTGGAAACAGGGAGAGACAGTCAGACAGACTCCCACATGTGCCGACCGGGATCCACCCAGCACGTCTACCAGGGGGCGACGCTCTGCCCACCAGGGGGCGATGCTCTGCCCCTCCGGGGCGTCGCTCTGCCACTACCAGAGCCACTCCAGCGCCTGGGGCAGAGGCCAAGGAGCCATCCCCAGCGCCCGGGCCATCTTTGCTCCAATGGAGCCTCGGCTGCGGGAGGGGAAGAGGGAGACAGAGAGGAAGGAGAGGGGGAGGGGTGGAGAAGCAGATGGGCGCTTCTCCTGTGTGCCCTGGCCGGGAATCGAACCCGGGACTTCTGCACGCCAGGCCGACGCTCTACCACTGAGCCAACCTGCCAGGGCCCGCTTTATCTCTTTGTAAGAAAATCCGGGCCCTTTTCCATTCTTCCACGGCAGCGCAGGGCGTGACAGCTACACTGACTGCCTTTCCCTGCACTAAGATCATACCAGAAACACCTCATGGTTGGGAGTTGTGGAAAGGAGTTCGGCTCTAGTTTAAAACTTATTTTTAATTGTTGATGTTAATCTGACAATTGAAGTCGATGTTTAATTGTATTTTTAAGTATATAGGTGGTATTTTAAAAGTGGTAGGTTATTTAAACTTAGTGTTGTCAATGAAACCTTACAGGATTTTTAATTATTTTAGTAGTTTCCTAAATTGTAGCATAGGGATCTTATTCTTTTGCAAAGAGAATTATCTGGGTTGAGTTAAGATAGTTCATGGGTCTGTTGGCTCTTTTCCCCAAAACTAACCATAGAGAAACTACGGAAGAGGGAAGCATGGAGCAGAGGAAATAACTGAAACAAGTGTGGAAAGAGCCAGGAATGACAGGCAGAGGGCGCTGGTGTATGTGTGTGGGGGCTTACCGGGGCGGGGCGGCAGCTGGGAACCGCTGGATGGCCCAGGGTTCCCCAAGGAATGGGAATCGAGCGGACGTACGTTATTGTAAGTGTTTTTTCCTTTTACGTTTTGTTTTGACCTGACTTTTTTCAGTTGCCTTGAAACAGTAATTGCTGCCTTCTGCTACAAAAATTGATGTCATTAGGGTCCTGTTAGGAGTGAGGAGCTGAGGAAAACAGGGCACTGGAACCAGCATCCCCAGGGCGTGCGTTCCTCCCGGGGCTGGCAGGTGGTGCTGCACAGACTGCCTTCTCCCACAGCTGCTGCGTTTAGAGGTTTAAAGGCTGATCCCTTCCGAAGGAGTGGCCGCGTGGTGGGCAGCACGAGATATGGTCGGGAGTGGTTAGTTGGTGCCTGTGGCTCATCCCCTCCCTCCTTCTCAAATACCTCAGGAGGGATAATAGCAGGACTTGAGTTTGGGCCACTTTTGACATGTTTCCAGGTCTATTAGCTTGTGTCCTTTAGTGAAGATGACCACCCAGGCCAAAAATAATGAGGCACATGAGGAGTACAGCCGCTATTGAGAATATAAAAGGCTAAACTGAACGTGAACACTATGTACCTTATGAAGCAGAATTATTAGAACAGAAGAGCCAATCACTTAAACATAATTTAATATACTCAATGATAAAGGAGGATAGTAATAGTATTAAGGAGGAAAAGGAAGTAAAAGAGAACAACATGGGAATGTTACATATGACAGATATAGTAGCTGAAGGACCGAGTAAATCAAATAAATAGGATGGATACAAAAAATAAGTTAATGAAGACCATGTTGTAGAATTCTGAAGGCAGAGGAAAAGTAGAGGTAGAAATATATGAAGGAGAAAGATGGTGGAGTCAACAGTAAACTAGTGGGATTCCCAGAAGGGAAAAAAGAAATTGGAGCAGAGAAAAATATTCAAAAAAACCAGTGATGGTAAATTACTCAGAATCAAGAAAGAACAAAGACTTCAGATAGAAAAGGCTAATAAAATACCAATGAGGAAGGATAAGAAAAACCTGTGTCTTGGTAGGCTAGTGAGATTTAAGAATATCATAGCCAAAGGAATCTAAAAAGTTTTGGAGCAAAAGAATATATTATCTACAAATAAACATGAATCAGACTAAGTTATCTTTACAGCCCTGAGGTTCTCAGTTATTCTTCGTATTTGAGGTTAGGGAAATCGTCTGTTTAATATATAATTCAAAACTTGTAAAATAAGTTTATTAAATCACATTGCATTTGCTAAAGTGTTTCTCAATGTAATAAGGGACATATTTTCTTTATAACCTCCCTACTTAAAAAAAGATTTAGGGTGGCTTTTATGATTTTTCTATCAATATTTAGGAAAAGTTGCTATCATTTTCTTTAAAGCAATACATCTCTTTTATTTTTTTATTTTTAATTTTTCCATTTGATCTCATATTGGGACATGTACTTTTTAGAAATGTGTTCTTGGCAGTGGTGGATTGGTTCAGTAGTAGAGTGTGGCCTGAGGTGTGGATGTCCCAGGTTTGATTCTTGGTCAGGGTATACCAGAGAAGCGACCATCTGCTTCTCCACCCACCTCCTTTTCCCCTCCCAGTCATGGCTTGAATGATTCTAGCACATCAGCCCTGCGTGCTGAGGATGGCTCTGTGGAGCCTCCGCCTCAGGCACTAAAAATAGCTCGGTTGTGAGCATGACCCCAGATGGGCAGAGCATCCATCCCAGACAAGAGTCGTTGGGTAGATCCCAGTCAGGGCACATGCAGGAGTCTTTCTCTTCCTCTTCTCCTCTCTCTTGGAAAAGAAGAAGAAGAAGAAAAAAGAAGTGTGTTCTTGCAGCCATAGATGTAAAATGGGTAATTTTCTGTTTCTAACATTACATATGACATAAGTGATTTTCAATTATTCCTCTTCATGCTCCTAGATGTTCATTATTTCAGTAGCATGTTATTACTGCTTGTGCACCACAAAGAAGTCATATTCATCTTTCATTCAGAAGCTCTCTATCCAGTAGAAATATAATGTGACACGTAATTTAAAATTTTCTGGTATCCACATTAAAGTTTTATACGGATGAAATTAATTTTACTACATTTTATTTAGCCAATATGTTATCATTCTAATGTAATTAATATACACAAATTTTAATGAGATGTTTTACTTTCTTTTCTACATACTAAGTCTTCAAAATTTGGTGTGCATTTTACAAAGTATCTCCATTTGGACTTGCTACATTCCGAAAACTCAACAACACAAGTGGCTACTAGCTACCATATTGTCAGTGCATCCCTGAAGGAAATGATTGTTCAGTATTCTGAGAATTGTTGCTTGGCTTAAGAGCTTCTTGTATGAAGGGATCACCGAATTAAGGGATCTTAGAACTGAATGGCCCTGTAGCAAGTGATACTTCTATCCATTAGTTGTAGCTATCATAAAAAGGAGCACTAAGAGTGTATCATTATTTGATTGCCATAGTTTTCAGGGTAGAACTTAAGTTAAACACATAAATCCATAGCATGTTCTGAGGTTTACTGATTTTACAGTTTTATTTCTTAGGTTCATTTAGTTCTTCCTGAATTTCTAACAGGCAGTTCAGACTTCACATGGACGAAACTGAATTTCTCATCTTTCCTTCCAGACCTGCTTCTGCTCAGATTCGTGGGTTACATCTCTGTTCTTTCCTGCCACAGGGCAGAGATTCTTTCTTTGACTTCCAGCTCGAGCGTGGGTGAAAAGTCATAGACTACGGTTAGAAATGTTCAGTTCCCTTAAGTGCTTAGTTGCCCATACTTTTACTATGATGTATCTTTAATGAAAAAGATACTTTTTCTTTTAAGTAATGCTGACTACTTTAAGTAATATTAATGTTATTATTTTTTTTTAACTCAGTGGAGCTAGAGGAAAACGTGTTTTTCAGTAGTTGATTTTAAAACTGTGTCAGTTGTCTGACAGTTCACATGCCCACACTGCTGAGGTATCTTGGTAGGACTGAGTTTTGTTCCTGCTGGCATTCGTTTATACCTGATTAAAATGAGCAAGCTGAGGGTTGACTACATCAGGCCCAGGCAGAACAGGGACAACCAAGCTCTGCATTTGGTGCACTGTGCATTGTCCTGGGAATCTTGTGCCATTTCAACAAAACATTTTATAAGACAAAGCATACTTTAACTAGGAAATGGAAGTTGCAGCCCTGGCCAGTTGGCTCAGCAGTAGAGTGTCAGCCCAGCATGTGGAAGTCCCAGGTTCGATTCCTGGCCAGGGCACATAAGGAGAAGCACCCATCTGCTTCTCCACCCTTCCTACTCTCCTTTCTCTCTATCTCTCTTTCCCCCTCCCTCAGCCAAGGCTCCATTGGAGCAAAGTTGGCCCGGGGCTGAGGCTGGCTCCATGGCCTCCACCTCAGGTGCTAGAATGGCTCTGATTGCAGTGGAGCAACACCCCAGAGGGAACGCCCCCTGGTGGGCATGCCAGGTGGATCCTGGTTTGGTGCATATGGGAGTGTGTCTGCTGCCCCCCCCCCCTTCTCACTTTGGAAAAATATCAAAAAAAAAAAAAAAAAAAGAAGAAGCAAATTTCTCCTTTGCTCAATTTTATAAATGTTGATGATTTTTTAGTTGCAACAAAATTTGTTTTTAATTAAGATTAGCTGCTTCAAAATAACACTGATTTCGGTCTTTCTGTGTCTAGTGAGATCTTTTGAAACTAAAATTGATTGCCTAACTAACACAAAAGGGATTTTTTCCCTTTCCCTTTTCCTAAGATGTGTGATAAACATGGTGGTGTCAGATATAAAGGATGGTGATTGCTCAGACTTGTCCTTTGCTTGTCTGGTTATCCATCAAATACTATCAACTTGATTGTGCCAGAAAGTAAGAAATGATGTCATTGTAAAGCAATCAGTCAAACGTGTATCAAGGTCTTTTAAATGTCTCAACTAACTGTTCTGATATCAAAGGATGTTTTACAAACATGCTATGCTAAAATGATTACTCTTAGGAACTGTATCTTTGAACAGGCTTCCTTTATTTATTCCCTCTCTTGATTCCATATCTTCTTACTTAGAGCCAGGTGGGGTGGGTGCACTTAATATTATGTCATAATGGCCCAGGCCCACACCATCAGTCGCTTGCAGAAAATATTAGCTAGGGTTCATTGTTCAGTCTCTCACTAAATTGGCAGCTCATAAGTTTGGGCCTTTGAAACAATAGGCAATTGTTACACTAGCCACGTTATTTTTAAAAAATCTTTACGGTTAATCTAGTAAAGATTCTTCCAATTTTTCGACCACCATCTCTTCTTTATCATAGAATTTAGTTAGTGTCTACAACTTTAAAAATAATAGAAAAGGTCATTACTCAAAAGGATATAAGGCAGTGAGTGACCCACAGGTTGAGAACCGCTGATATAAGGGATAAAAGAAATATCTACTTTTTGCAGGAAAATTAAAATTTGCATGCAATTCTAACTTACACGGTCATCTAAATTAATGATGAACTGAATTACTCCTTTAAATTAATAAATTCAGAAGCTATGGGTCTGTAGTCTTAAGGGGATTGTGTGTTAATTGAAACTCTGATGAGTTTAGAAATGAGAAGACATTTAAGGGGCTACTCTTGCTAATTCCCAATTTGAGGGGGAAAAATAAGAGGTAAAGAAGAAGCTTTTTTGGAACCCTGATGTGTTTGTTGAAACATTTAAAAATACATTTATTTTATTTTTCTTTCTATTTCTTTAGTTGTATTACATGAGCTTTGTCTCTGAATTTATGATGAAGTAAAACCTTTTGGAAAATGCATCTTCTCTGACGTTAGAATGTGAGATGAAAGTCCCGTTGAGTTTAAATGCCCCATCACAGTAAAGACATCATACTTCTCTATTTCTTTTTCATAATGAATGGTTGCTAATAACTGGTGGATTTTTGGATCCTAGTAATAGAAATTGTTTGTTTTTTCTGTTCTGATTTGTTTTAAATACATTTAGAAGTTTTATAATTAATTACAAGGCTCTAGTTTGAGTAGGCAAAACACGTTTCTGTGTGTATAAGTGAAAGCCAGTCAGTATTTTAAGAAGCTCCTTTTAGAGGCATAAATACAGTAATTCTTTAGTAGAGGAACAAAATTATACAATTTTTTTTAAAGGAAAACTTTAGGACTACTTCACAAATAGAGAAAATTGCTTAAATTTTAACTGAATTGAATGATACCAAAGAAAGTATGTAACATCTGATATTTTAGGCTGGAGAAATAAACTGAGATGTGGAGGTACACTGAGCTGTCTCATACTTACCTAAAGACATTTTCTGCATCTACACAAGCTGGGTCTCTGTCAAGGAAGAAATCAAGGTGCCCTGAGACAGCAGGGAAAATGAAGTCACAGAGGCAAGGAAAAGTACGAACGAAGCAAATGAATACTTTCTGCAGCAGCTGTTAACATAAACATTAGAAGTATGTTGTTAGCCATCTGGGGCTACCTACCATCCTTGAATTATAAACTTGGATAGGTGGTTTGAAGTTCAGCCATGGAGGGGAATGGAAGTCTCTATATATCCTGGTTGATCAGTTGTTTCTAATCACCGAGGGCCCTCCAGTCTTCAAGTGCATCCCCAAGGAAGATTTGTTTTGTCACATAACAGATCACTGTAACAAAGGCTTTAATAAAAACCCTATTCACCGCTTCGCTCCACTCCCCAGTACTCTGCCTTTGCTTCCAAATGCTCATTAAAGTCCAAATCAGGGGGGAAAAGTTCAAAAGTATGTACTTACACATACATATCTTTTGTGTCTCTCCACTTTGGCTATTAAATATAATAGTGGATCCTTTGACATTAATTTCCGCTTATTTGATAAACAAATTTAAGTATGTAAATGTAGTGTAGAATAGATTAGGTTGAATTTAAAGTTTCCAACGTTGGGGGTGATACACTATTTAGTCATCTTTAGAAAGGAGATAAGATTGCCAATGTAATGAGGGGCTTGTGTCTGACATTTATAATAGGAAATAGAGTCAGCAGGAAGTCGAAGAATTTTGGATTATGCTACTTAAAGAAGATAAACGACAGGCGCTCTGAAAGCCACTGTTCCATCTGGGCAGTCTTTTAAACATTTACTATAAGCCTATAGATATAGTTGGCAACCCTGGTGCATAGTAGAATTTATGTGCATATTTAGGAAGATTTGTGAGAAACCACCACATAATAAGATTTTGCTTAAGATTCATGCTTACACCAAACTGAAGAAACAGTTTGGTACTGAAAAGCCCAGATAAGTATATTGTTTCCATTAAATAGGAAATTGGTAAATGTAAATTTTGGTAAATATGATACAGGTGTTTTGGAAAACAAAAATGAGAAATGAAAATATGATAATGAATAAGGAACTTTAGAGCTTCAGTTATTGCCTCACAATTTATTAAATAAATGCAAAATCTAGGAATTTAAATGATGTTTAGAGTCTTTGCATTTAAAGATAAGGACTGAAACAAATGTCAGTTCTAGTCTATCTCTAATTGTGGTAGTCATATAAAATGGCACAGGATATAGCCAGAAAAATCTAGCAAGACCCAGAATCATCTCAATCAATTCCACAGTCCTAAATGTATACAGGCAGACCCTGGGTTACAGATGAGATGGGTTCTGTAGGTTTGTTCGTAAGTTGAAGTTGTATGTAATTGCAACAGGTACATTTACTTATTAAATGCAACTTAGATGTTTGTCCTAAGATAGTATTTATTTTTACTTTTCTGTGCATATAAAAACATTTTTGAATATAACCTTAAACAATCTTGGGTGATACAGAAGATGATGAACTTGTTGAAGAAGATGGGACTGGTGTTAGAGAGTCAGGGTTTGATTCTGCGGCTGGAGTCGGTGTCTTGAAGGAGGCATCAGGGGAGGTTTGCACAGAGCTTTTCTTTTTCCTCATTATAAACGGGCCTGTAGCATCTCAGGCCTTCGGTAACTGTATGGTAAACTGGTGAACCTCTCTGTATCGGATCTTGCTCCTTTAACTTTGTCATTTCTGATGTAATAAGACGAAAAGCATCAGCTAACTCTTTTGTAGAGAACTTTTTCAGTTCTGAAATTTCTAGGCCCCTGTTTTCTTCCCTAAATGCTGTCATCTGCTGCTCCAGTTCCATAAAGTCTTCATTGGTTAGTTCTTTGCTATGGGCGTCGGGTAACTCAATGGTATCATTTTCACTGATGTCCAACTGCAGTTGCTTAAATGACCCTATGGCACTTGCTTGTGTGTGCGAGTTGTACATTAGGTCTGATGTTTGTAACTTGCGGTTTACTGCATAGGGACTTCAGGGGAACTACAAGGAGTAAAGATGTGGTAACATGTTTTCTAAAGCTATAGGATGACCAAAATGTATGGGACTAGCTATTCTAAGGAATACATAAAGTACATATAGGACAGTAATGGCAATAATAAAATAATTAAACACTGTTTTCATAAAAGATCAAGCAGAATGTGTTCTAGACAAATGCAAATGTGAATTTCGGATAAATTTTGAAGATAAATACATGAGGCTAGAGCAGCAATTTTCAACTCGTGTGCCCCAAGAATTTTTTTTTTTTTTTGTATTTTTCTGAAGCTGGAAACGGGGAGAGACAGTCAGACAGACTCCCACATGCGCCCGACCGGGATCCACCCGGCACGCCCACCAGGGGTGACGCTCTGCCCACCAGGGGCGATGCTCTGCCCCTCCGGGGCGTCGCTCTGCCGCGACCAGAGCCACTCTAGTGCCTGGGGCAGAGGCCAAGGAGCCATCCCCAGCGCCCGGGGCCATCTTTGCTCCAATGGAGCCTTGGCTGCGGGAGGGGAAGAGAGAGACAGAGAGGAAGGAGGGGGGGTGGAGAAGCAAATGGGCACTTCTCCTATGTGCCCTGGCCAGGAATCGAACCCGGGTCCCCCGCACGCCAGGCCAACGCTCTACCGCTGAGCCAACCGGCCAGGGCCGCCCCAAGAATTTTTAAACCATGCAATACCTGACCATTTAGTTAGGGACACTGACCTCTTTTTTTCTTAGATTATGAAATAAAAAAATGACAGCAGTCAACACAACAATAGCTGTCCACTGTGAATAAGTAAAAATTATACTTATTTTTTGTCAGATCAGCAAAAAATGTATTTTTTGATGTATTGCAGAATTTTAGTAATTAGTTAATGTGTGCCATGAGATGAAAAAGGTTGAAAATCACTGGGCTAACAGAAAGTTGGTGCTTAAGGGACTTGGATGTTCCACATACCTTTGGCTGAATAGTTTGTGAAGCCCTAGGGCTGTGATGGCGAATCTATGTCACGCGTATCAGCACTGACACATGTAACCATTTTCAATGACATGAGGCCGCATACCAGAGAAGGGTGGGCCCGCATGCCAAGAAGGACGTTTCATCCTCGGCTCCTGCACAGCCAGGTGCAGGAGCCAAGGATAAAACATTTGCTGTAGTGCAGACACTCTGTGCCGGAGGTCTGTAGGCCAAAACGACAGAACTCCGGCACAGAGCGTCTAGTTCTGGGACTTCCAGTTAGGCCGTTAGGGGACCTTTGACCTCACTTCTGGCCGGTGGAGCAGGGAGCAGCGGAATGCCACGGGGGACGCATCTCTGGGGGCCCTGTGATCGCCATTACCAGCAACCACATAACCACAGCAACCATCATCCAATCTACTGTTCTGGGGTATCGCGGATTTCTAATTGACCATCATTACTGAGATAAGTGAGGGGGAGGCTGGGAGAGGCGAGGGCCTGTGCTATGGGTGCTGTTTCCCACCATTAGAAATAGCGGCAGCCATCTTAATTTACATAAGATGCAACTTGCAGAATTTCAAGACAGCATCTGGGCTCAGGAGTTTGTCGACTTGAGGTCAAAGCTTGAGAATCTGGAATGGTGCTGCTTGGAGAATCAAGAGGAGTGCCACTACGAACAGGAAATTTGGAGTGCCTGGAACCGATTACCAGACACTTTTAGCACCCTGAAAAATATAGCAATGGCTTTACTCACAATTTTTCCCTCTATGTACTTTTCTGAGACCTTATTCTCAGCATTAAATAATATCAGAATCAACAAAAGAAACAGATTGACAGATGAAGTTAGTAGCGCTTGCTTGGGCTTGAAGTGTACAAAATACCAACCTTCAATTGAAGATTTAGCCAATGAAATTCAGCAACAAAAATGTCACTAATAGGGAGGTTAGTTAAAAAATTCCCCCTCCCCCTCACTCATCTTAGTTCACGGCACCCCACACAAGTTAAATAATATCAAGACCAACAAAAGAAACCGACTGACAGATGAACAAAGAAGTCACTAAGCAGGTAAGTTAAATAATTAGTTTTTGGTTTATTAAATACAGTTATATATTACAATTATACATTTTTGTTATTTAAACTATAAATATCATGAAATTATGGTTTTTTTCTCGAAATGACATACCACCCGAGTAATGCTCAGTTTTTTGGCGAATTTTGACACACCAAGCTCAAAAGATTGCCCATCACTGCCCTAGGGGGCCTCAGGGATAATATCACTTTTAGGGATGTTGTGCGAAGCAGAGTCTGTGTAGACTCCCAAGAGATTATCCTGCATGTAGTAAAAAGAGGAGGAATGCCAGCTGCATTGCTGCTGCTCTTATTCCTACTCTACAGGAGCAGTCCTTTAAGAGGACAAACAAAATGTTGACAATTCCTCTCTTGGGTGCCAACATGAGAAACCAAATGTGTTGAATTCTACTTGCCAGATCTTCGCTTTGCTTATTAGAAGTCTAATTGTAAAATCGCTTGCTGTAGTAGCTTAAGACTTTTGAACCAAAAATTTGCAGCGTATTCTAGAAGCAAAGTAATTTTATGGATGTTTTACTCTAAGTGAGAAAATTTAGCGATCCATGTATGTTTATCACTGCACGTTCCTTAATCCCTTTTATCCTTTCTTGCTCAAGCAATTGTTTTACATTTCTAAATGATACAGTGCATCAGTATGGTGCTTAGGTTAGTCTTTGAATAACAGGCTTCTTATCACCCCATAGGTTTCATGATCAAAAGTCAGCACTGGCACGCACTATTCCCAGGTTTACTGTCTCAGTTCTTCATATCATCCAGACCCTTGAACTGGAAATATCTTGTTAACTCTGCACTGTTTAATATTCTTTGGAAATTAAACTACTTGGGCATGTTTAGAGCTCAAATGGAATCTATACGTTTTGCTTGACAAAGTCGTTGGTTAGTTTTTGGAGCCTACATATTGAAAATCATGTTTGTGGCCAGCTAATAGAGAAATTTCCGTGTACCGGAGCATTGTACTGATGGATCCACCACTGTTGAGAAGATCGGATGAGGTAATGTGTGTAAGAGCTCCGTGAAAACCGGGAAATACCGTGGGCAGCTGGGCACCAGCCTGTTAGGATTAGTGACGAACAGCATCTCAGCCTGCCACGGGAGAACATTTGGTTCAGGAGCTAGGTGGATATAATGTGGAGTCTCACAGTTTGGGATTTGTAATTGGGATCCGTTGCTATTATAAGAAAAATTAGTTCAAAAAGACACAAGATTTTCTGTCATTAAAAACAATGAAATTAAAAGAACAGCTGCCTCTGAAAGTTAATTTTACTTGACATCTGCCTTGGTCCCAGTAATAAAAGTGAGAGTTCTGTAGAACAACCTGTTCTCTCTAGAGCTATGTCTTTTTTTATTGCGTGGTCTCTGTTTAAAGAGAGACCTGTTTAAATTGTTGTCTTTTGGTTTCACAGATTAGTTTCTCAGCCTATAAATTGTGGGTCTCTTGGAATATATGCATAAATATAATCTATGCATCTTCAATGTAGTAGAAAAGGGTTGGTTTTCTAGATTTTGAATTGGTATCTTGGGGATTTTTAAGGTGCATTCAGAGCCATCTCGTCTCTCCTCCCTGCTTCTTCCCCCATTTAGAAAAGTTTATTCAGTGTTATTCCTGCATCATACTTATTGAAAAGAAAAAGAAAACTTCAGTTTTCCCTTAAGGCATTCTATCATTTCTGTGATCTATATTCTAATGTTTTTTTGTATTAAAAGTACAGGTTAGCCCTGGCTGGTTGCCTCAGTGGATGGAGCATCGGCCCAGCATGCAGATGTCCTGGGTTCGATCCCTGGTCAGGACACACACGAGAAGCGACCATCTGTTTCTGTCCCCCTCCCTCACCCCTTCTCTCTCTCTTCCCCTCTTGCAGCCAGTGGCTCAGTTGGTTTGAGCATCAACCCCGGGCACTGAGGATAGCTTGGTTGATTTGAGCATTGGCCCCAGATGGGAGTTGCCAGGTGGATCCCAGTCGGGGCACATGCAGGAGTCTTGTCTTTCTATCTCCCCACCAAGACACTTAAAATTAGTAAAATGCAGCATGTTAAATGAGAATGTAAAGATATGTTGAAAAACATCCCTGATTTGTTTTTTCATTTAAAAGACACCTGTTGGAAATGTGTCCACACAAAAACCTGCACCTGATGTTTATAGCAGGTTCTTTTATAACTGTCGAACTTGTTAGTGTCAGAGACGTCCTTGGTGGTGGTACCTCCAGAAGATGGATTGCTAAAACGAAATGAGCTATCAAACCGAGAAAAGACATGGAAGAACCATAAATGCATAGTACCAGGTGAAAGAAGCCGATCTGAAAAGGCCTCCTACTGTATGATTCCAGCTATATGACCATTTAGAAAAGACAAAACCAGGGAGACAGTAAAAAGATCAGTGGTGGGCAGGAATTATGGGGGTGGAAGGGATGAATGGGTTAAGCACAGAGAAGTTTTAGGGCATGGAAGTATTCTGTATAGTACTCCACGGGTGGATACAGGGCATTGTGCATTTTCCAAACGTGTAGATTGTTCACCAGCAAGAGTGAACCCTTCTGTCAGCTGTGGACGCTGGGTGATCATGATGTGTCCGTGTAGGCTCATCAGTTGTAACAGATGTACCACTCTGATGGAGACATGACAGGGAGGCTGCGCATGTGTGAGGGGAAGGGGTACAGGGGGCGTCTCTGCACCTTCCTCTCAATTTTACTGTGAACCTAAAACGGCTCTGAAAAATAAATAAATAGAACCACCTACATTTGGTCTCTTTGTTATTTGTACATGTACATCAATGCCACTGCCCTAGAATCTCTGCCAGAGAGCACTAGTCTGCTTTGAGTAGACCAAGATTGTGTGAAAGGAAGGGTCTAACCTGTGCTGATTACCTGCCTTGGATTTCTTTTAAGGTTCAACTTTGATATTAGTGCGTATTGTCATTTCTCCGGAGTTTTGTAAGGAAGCTGAAGTGACTGGTAGAGGGTAAAAACACCAGAGAACAAAATTGAGCAATATTTTCCAAGTGAGCATTGTTTTCCTGTCATTTTTATG
This sequence comes from Saccopteryx leptura, assembly GCF_036850995.1. Taxonomy (NCBI): domain Eukaryota; kingdom Metazoa; phylum Chordata; class Mammalia; order Chiroptera; family Emballonuridae; genus Saccopteryx; species Saccopteryx leptura. The sequence goes on along the minus strand of NC_089503.1, from coordinate 363,486,994 downwards.
TGTTTTAATTTAGCCAGTGTTGGGTGAGTAGTTCAGAGAGAAGGGATTTATTATTTTATAATGAAACCATCCTCTTGTTCTTCATTTTCAGCTGATTGAGTCACCTTTGTTTTCCAAATGTCTATTGACTCTCTAGGAACCACGTACCGTATTTACTTACGTAGTTACCTCCTTGTGTATTCTTGTTTCCTTACTTCATACCCATCATTTGAAGAACGAAATCACAAAATGTTTTTCTTTCTATGGGACCCTTAAAAAGTTCTGCTTCAAAATAGTAGCTGGCTGACAGCACAGTCTCCGTTAGGGTTTTAAGAATATCAGCCAGCTTCATAGCTGGAGGCAGAATGCTTTCCTCAGGGAACATTTTCCCCCCACAAAGTGAAATTCATTTATTTCAGGTGTGCAACAAGAGTTAAAGGAGCTGATGGTTGTAGTCTCTGTTCCTCTCTAAAAAAAAAAAAAATCATTGCTAAAACTCAGTATTATAAGACATTTAATTCTCTTGGCTAAATTTTTTATTTCTCTTTATTATCTCCTTCCGTCTAGGGAATATTATCTTATTCCCTCTGTGGTCATATCTGGCAGAGACCTCCAATCTCCCATTTTATATCCAGAGCAGATGCTGGTAATCAGTTTCATTTCTCTTCTCTCTTCTGGATGTGGCTGGAACGAACTTTCAGCAGACTGCCCTAATAAGCTACTACTCGTCAAGGGGAGTTGGACATCCCCGCTTTCTGCATAATCCCTGGGAATTCTTAGCCAGTCCATGGCTTTACCTGCTGCTTATTTGTCGATAACACCTTTATATAAATTGATAGCTCCATGACCTCTCCTGGATCCATATTTATTCAGTTACCTTTAGATATTGAAAAGCACCTCAAATTCAGCATGCTTAAATCTATAATGTCCTTTCACCTCCCCAGTCTCTTCCTATGGCTGCTATATTGGAGTTAATACAACCGCCTACCCACCTGGATGTCCTGTCTTCTCCTGGTTTAGATGTACAGCTATGTAGTCTACACCTTCATGTTTCTCACACTCATGTCTTCCTCTCTATTGCTACTGCCTCTGCCATAACTTGCTTCTTCATTTCGGATTCTTGGATTACTCTCCTCCAACCCATCCCTCACATTGCTAGAAAATCAGTCAACCCTCCCTCCCTCGTTCCGTGCCTCCATTCCTCCCTCTCTCTTGAACTATTTCAAACACAAATGTTTGCAAAATGATGTAACAAATATCCATGTAGTTACCTGCAGGATCATAATTCTGAAAATTACTGTTTCTATGATGACCTAATTTAAGTGGAAAGTCTAAGAATAAATTCTCTTCTGTGTTTGCTTTACTCTTAAAATGATAGAGAACCAGGCGTCCTTTATATCCCGGCTTTACCTCCCTTGAATAGATTAATCTCCTAATTGCTATTTGGATTTCAGTGTTCTTGAAGCTTTATGTCCTTTTGGGGTGAGAATGTTTTGAGATAAATGTTTTGGATTCCCTTTCAAAATCGCTTACCTACCAGAAACTGCAACCCATTTATTTAGCAATAGTTCCCTGAAAAGTGTTTAACACAGCATTTTAATTTTCTTATTGTTATATAAATGACAAAGGATGTTTCCGTACATCTGTTTCAGTGAGTCTTATTTGAATAGTCACATTTACACAGTCTGTTCCTATTCCCTTTCTTTTGAAGCTGTTTCACTCTTGCCAGGTTAAGTTTCTTTCTTTCTTTTTTTTAAATGTATGTTCACTGTAAAAGACTTTGTACGTTTTCAAGTTTTAGTAATGTTGGAAAAATATGTATTTAGCTGACATTTCTGCTTTATTTATAGCTATCATTTAATGACTGAAAAAGTGCACAAAAAGCAAAACAATACAGATTACAAGGAAGGAACTATGTCATGATTACTTTTTGGGGAGTGCTGTTGCAGTGTATCCATAATTTGAATTTTGGGCAACTTGTTTCCTTTGAATCAGGGAGCCAGCCATAGTCTCTGCGGACTGAGTGGTAGAGCATTTGCTGTCCTTATAAAAGAAGGACTTGACCTACTCCATCAGCTGGCAATGGAGGAAAGAGAAGTATGTGAGGTTCCTCTGGTTCAGAGGTTGTATTTACTTATGAAAACGTGAGGCCAGAAAGGGTCGTGTATAGCAGTGGTCCCCAACCCCCGGGCCACGGACCAGTACTGGTCCATGGGCCATTTGGTACCGGTCTGCAGAGAAAGAATAAATAACTTACATTATTTCCATTTTATTTATATTTAAGTCTGAACGATGTTTTATTTTTAAAAAATGACCAGATTTCCTCTGTTACATCCGTCTAAGACTCACTCTTGTCTCGGTCATGTGGTACATTTATCCGTCCCACCCTAACGGCTAGTCCGTGAAAATATTTTCTGACATTAAACCGGTCCGTGGCCCAAAAAAGGTTGGGGACCACTGGTGTATAGGGCAGAATTTTCTAAACTCATACATCTATTGGGAATATTTGAGAGAGGTGAACCGTTTATTCACTCTGCACTATTTATTGAGTGCCTACTGTATGCCACACCTCGTGCTGCCCAAAGCAGCATGTGGGGGTGGTGGGAGGTGGTGGGCCCTGATGGAGTTGATGTTCTTGTGGGGGAGAAAAAGAGATGGAGGTGAGCAATCGAATAAATAATTTCAGATAATGGTAAATGTTGTGAGGTCCCTGAAAGAGGATCCTGCAGAGAGGGTGCTACTTTACCAGAGGTGGTTGGGAAGGCCTCGGGGAGGAGGATACATCTGTGCCAAGTCCCAGATGTTGTAAAGGAACCTTCATTGCAAAGTTTGGGAATCTTCAAACAAAGTCCATGGGTGTGTGGCTCTTGAAGAACATGGTCCTGTTTTGAGAAGTGAAAGGACTAAGAGGGGACAGAAGCACGCTGTGATGGAGCAGTGGGCTCTGCCTGGCTTCTGTGTGGATTGTGGAGGGCTTGAGTGGTGCTGTCGCAGTGCCGAGTGCCCCATGCCGTGTGCGTCCTGCGCTCAGCGGCCAGCAGCTAGCCACTCAGGCTCTGTAGAACTGTTTCCTCAAGAGCAGTATGACAGCCTGACCAGGCAGTGCTGCAGTGGATAGACCGTCAGTTTGGGATGCTGAGGACTCAGGTCTGAAACCCTGAGGCTGCTGACTTGAGCTCAGGCTCATCTGGCTTGAGTGTGGGATTGTAGACATGACCCCATGGTCGCTGGCTTGAAGCCCAAGGTCACTGGCTCAGCTGAAGCCCCTGGTCAAGGCACACATGAGAAATCAATCAATGAACCACTAAAGTGCTGCAACTATGAGTTGATGCTTCTCATCTCTCTTCCTTCTTGTCTGTCTGTCCCTGTCTGTACCTCCTTCTCTCTTGCTTAAAAAAAAAAAAGTAATATGACAGATTTGGCCCAAACTTTTCCAAACTCTTTTGGTCTTTTAAATTTTTTGGCAATTAAAAGAGACTCATTAGTTGCCAGAATGCATTATTATTATTTTTTAATCCAAATATAGGGCAAATGCAAGATTTACTAATTATGCTAATTTTTAAAATGAGATTTGTTTTAGAATTAGTAATCTGTTATACTTGTCTAAAACAGCACAAACCTTGTATTAGTTAAATTTGTGTGATAGATATATTCTTAATAATGAAAGATCTTAACGGCTCACCTCTGACCTCTCAACAATAAGAAATGAACTATAAATTATGCCAACTTTATTGTATTTCCCGTAAAACAGCCCTAACTGAGATAACCCGTTTAGGCCTCCCAGGTAGAACCTGGGATAGATCTTTCTGTTTCATTCTTGATGATTGACATGTCAAGGACATTGTTGTTTAAGGAAAAACAAACAACTAAAACATGGGGAAACCAAAGTGTATTTCAACTAGACAATTACTCACTTTGTTTTGTAGAAGAAAGTCCTTCCGGCTGAAAATCTTATGATAATGTATTGCTTTCTTGGAAGACTGACAATTGTGATTTAGTCAGTTTTGATTTAGCTTTATTTTTGCTCAAAGCAGGAATCTGAAACGCTTTAACTAAAAAATGTAGATACAGTTTTCATCAGCGAATAGAATTACTCAGTTGCAAGTTTTTGGACTTGTCACGTTTAATAAAGATTTATTAAACATCTGTCATGTTGCCAGTGCCAGGGATGCCCCACCCCTCCTAGTGCAGTGGACCTAGTAGTAACTACTTGGGCTCAGAGAGAAATTTCAGAAGAAACTATGGAGCCAGCAGCCTCTAAAATGAAGTTTATTTCGATCTTGTCAGCAGAAGGTCAGCAGGTGGTTTTGCATCTTTTAAGAGCTGTGGAATGCTAGCTTTGTTATATTTCCTTACCCTGTAAGAGATATATTCTGTTTTTGAAAATATTGTTTTAAAAGTTGAAAGCAGCACTTTTGCAAAAAATGCTTGAAATAGTTCAAGATTTTGCAAATCTTCCTTGAAATTATTTGACTCAGAGTATTGACCCACACACCGCTTAAGAATTCTTCTTGTCAGTTTTTCAAACTTGAAAATAAGTTGTGGGATGGGGAGGGGCAGAGAGGGATTCAGTTGTGCGTGTGTGTTCCTGAAAGGACTATGGCGGACTTCTGCCTGACACGCTCTGCTGTGACTTGTTGAGTTGGCATAAGTTGTACAGTCAGTCACCCTGGTCCTATGCCCAGTGTTTCCTCAATGTGGCCCAAGGGAGCATTTTAGGAGAATGTCTGATGAAAGAGCAGACTGTAGTTTGAGAGCCTTAGGGAATTAAATGGTTTTAATTAGGGGAGTGGCTGCCTTGCATTTTGAAAATTTCAATCTGGACTTGGTGTGGAGAATCAGTTAGGGGAGGGGTAAGAATGAAGGTAGACACGACAGTGAACTGGAGATCTGTTTAATAGTTTGTGAAAAAGGAAATGAAGACTGAGATTAAGATAGGAGTGAGTTGAGAAAACTTTCTGATGGGGAATGAGCAGACATTTAAAAATATAAATACTTTGCTGTTACTGAGGTGATTTTTATTCATTTGCTTTCATTTAGAAAAGGTGGACTGATTAGCAAACCTGCTATACAGAACTGAAAAAACCCAGTCTGTTGGTTCCTTCTGTTTTTAGAAAATTGACTTTTGAAATATCTAGATAAATTATTTTAATCTTTTTAGAGCATAGCCAGGGGTCCCCAAACTACGGCCCGCGGGCCACATGCGGTCCCCTGAGGCCATTTCTCCGGCCCCCGCCGCACTTCCGGAAGGGGCACCTCTTTCATTGGTGGTCAGTGAGAGGAGCATAGTTCCCATTGAAATACTGGTCAGTTTGTTGATTTAAATTTACTTGTTCTTTATTTTAAATATTGTATTTGTTCCCGTTTTGTTTTTTACTTTAAAATAAGATATGTGCAGTGTGCATAGGGATTTGTTCATAGTTTTTTTTATAGTCCGGCCCTCCAACGGTCTGAGGGACAGTGAACTGGCCCCCTGTGTAAAAAGTTTGGGGACCCCTGAGCATAGCTTTGGCTCTGAGACATGAACTCTCAATGAAAATGACATTTTGTAAAGGGATGTGACATTAGCGGATATAGTATGTATTAAAGTGTTTTGTTTGTAAAACTTTGATAACATTTTATATGTCATGAAATATTAAAGTTTCTTAAGAGATACAGAGTGTCTTTTGCTTGTGCTAAAATCACAGCAGGCTAATTGTCTCTCTTTGTTGTGTTTTAAATTAGTCTATAACTTTACTGACTTACAAAATTGGGAATATTTCTCCATTATTATCAGATATGACTTAATAAAAATGACTTCATATGTGGCATTTTAGTCAACATTGCCCCACAAATATATTATTTGTTGGATGTTTTAAAGGGGTGGTTTTATTTTATTTGCATAATATTGATAATTAGACTTGATGAATTAAGTGTTTGTTTTTAGAAAACTTTAATTAATGTATGAAATAATTAGAGAGGACAGACACCCTATATTAAACCCAAAGGATATCTTTCAGTTTGTTACTTTTCTTAAGGAAAGTTCTCTTTGTTAATTGTCAAAGGATTTGTTAGTAGAATACAAGAACTATAATATTCTGACCTAATGGAATCCACAAGAAATTTATCTTTTATTTTTGTTTTGGTATGGTATTAAGGTTACTTCAAGCTATCTGATTACTGTAGATGAATGTTTTTTAATTTTGGGGGGTCAAGTTCTTATAGTACAAGGGGACCTCTTTAAGAACAGAGAGAAACAGATATATGCGGAGGTGTAATTAATATTATTGCAGTAAAGTCCGCCAGAGGCTTACGTTGCCACGATGCCACAGAGAACCTGATGCAGTCTTTAAGAATAAGGCTTTGGCTCTTACAGTTTGTTTCCTAGGTCAGTTGACATCGTATTACAATATTAGGTACTGTGAGTTGCTTTTTGTATGTGTCAAAGATACTTTTAGTTTATTGTAGTATATTGTGGTTGTCAAAATGGGGGAATACAGGGTAGGTAGTGTGTGTGTGTGCTTCTGCATGTAACCAATTTCACAGTGGCTTAGCTATAAATAAATCACTGTCCCTCTCCCCAATTTTTTCATCATCCCAGGGTTCAGTTCTACAAGATTGGTTGCTATAAATTTAGAGGTTTCTTCGTTTTTATTTACAAAGATAATATTTTCATGACTGGAGGCTTTACATGAACTCAGATGGTGTTCTTGGTTTTGCCTCCGTTTTTCTTTACTTGGAAGCTCGGTGACATACCCTATAAACTCAGGACCTGAGAGTTAGCTTCCATTACATAATGCATCAGCTCGCTATACAGTTCTTTGATTTAAAAAAGAAAAATGTCTTTACATTTTAAGTCCGCCCTCTCCATCTGCTTTCCCAAGCCCACTTTGTATTTAGCGTTCAGACGTGTTCATAGTTAGCATTTGCGGTTTTTACTGACCCTCTTCTCTCCTTCTAGTTAACAGCCAGGTCTCTGCCTGCTGTGCAGTCCGATGAGAGACTTCAGCCTCTGCTCACCCGCCTCAGGTAATATGAAGGCGCAGCCTTGTTATGCTCATGCATGCAAGTGCATTACAGTGAGTAAAGTATATTCAAGTGGTTAAAACCCCTTCAATTACTAGTTATTTTTTCTTGTTTTAATTCAGTGATTTAAGTAGAGGTTCTTAATACAGCACCAGTGTTATCCTGGACTTTAGGGTCCTATAGAGTCTACAGCCAGAGCACCCTGAACACGCCTGATCTCGTCTAGGGTACTATAGAAAGCACTTTTAGTTAAATAAAAGTGTGTAGAGCTAGTTGATAAATTTAAGTTAAAATGAGTAGGGATAACTGGCTACAGGGATTGCAAAGGAGTGAGCTGTTGATTTACTTAAATACAAGGCCAATGCGTACTTTGGGACCCCACACATTTTATGGGGGACAGAGGAAATAGGTGGCTTTATTTTTCAAATACAACAATTTAGCCTCATTTGAAAAAAATTTAGAAAATACAGGAAAGTAAAAGGGAAAAGATATTTCACTACTCAAAATACTTCTTCCTTTTATAATGTTTTAAGACCCAGTCTTGAAATTATATTTTTATTTATAAATAATTTTTTATTTTTTTCTTTTAAAATTAACATTGTAAGACTTTTTTTTCTTTCTTTCTGTTATTAGAATCTCTCCCAAAACATAATTTTTAATGACTACAATATGTTTTCTTGTACAGATGCACTGTACTGTGTCTCCCTTTGGGGGTCATTTAGACTATTTCCAATTCTTTTCATCAGTACAGAAAAGTATATCTGTATATCTTTATCTGTGTTTTTAACCATTTTTTAGCTTAGATTTTCAGAAATGGAATTACTTTGTCAAAGCGCATGAACCATTTTAAAGATTTAAGTATATCTTCCCCCCCAAAATCCTTATTTTCTTTATACTTTCACATTGTACAAGATTGCCCATGTTCTGTATTCTACACAGCTGGGGCAGGTGAAGGAGTTGTTAATTTAATAGTTAATCATAGAGATACTATTAAGAATGATTTAAAAATATTTTATTATCCATTTTTGTTTTGGGATGAGATTAATTATATGTATCTTTGCCCATTTATTGATAGCATCTCCTGATTTTGATCTTAAGTAATTTAGATATAAAGGATAGTAACTCTTAGTTGTATTTGTTACAAACTTTGTTTCTGAAAGTTTTTGATTTTGTTGCATTATCCAACATAACCACCTTTTCAAACTTTTATGTAGCCAAGCACCAGTAGTGTTTTCCTTGATGGTTTCTTTTTATTCTCTTAAAATGAATAATACCACTTCTCATACCTAAATTTGGATGGATACTAATTTCCAGTATCTGTTACTATTCTTTACGTTTTCTTCTTCCCTCCGTCCCTTCTGCCTTTTTTCTTCCTCTCTTACCATCCATTGTCTCTAGGAACTTTTTCTTCCCAGACTGGTATTTTTAACTGTATAATTGTTGGGGAGGGGGTCAGACTAACATTTCATCAGGACTAAGTAAGTATCATAAATATTATATCTAGTTGTTAAGTTTCCTAGAGCATCGTGTTAGTGAATCATGTTTGAGTCACTTCCCCAACACCCCTCTCCTGCTTGTTCTTACCTGTTGATGGTTTTATCTCCCAAGTATCTGTCTCACTATAGTAGCCTCTTACCTGTTCTCCTTGACACCAGCTTGGCCCTCTCTAAAATATTTCACATCTTTGCCAGAGTGATTATATTATTCCTTGGCTTAAAACCATTTTGTTGCCTCAATATCATTTTGGATGAAGTCTGAACGAGCCTGTCCTGTGAGGTCCTTCTGGAAGGAAACTGGCTTATGTCTTTGGACTAATCTTTTAGTACTGGTACCCTCACTTCTAGTGCCACCAAAATGCCTTGAAGTTGCTCTAATACAGCATGCTCTTACCTCTGTGCCCTTGTAAAGGTTTTTTCTCCTGCCTAGAAGGCTCTTCTCCCCTTCTGCCATTTCATAACTTGACTAACTTTTGCTTGTCCTTTAAGGCTTCGTTTGTGTTCCCATTTGGTTTCCATCACCTTCTCCTCAGTCAGAATCTGGTGTTATTTATATGTGTTTCTGTAATACTCTATGGCTACCTCTGTATTACAGAACTTATGATGTTGTAATCGTCTGTGTACTTGTCTGATGACTCCATTGTAGAGTGAGCTTCTTGAGAGCTTGGGAAGTGACTTTCATATTTGTGTTTCCAGTGGCTGGGACAGTATCTGGCACATGATAGGTACTCATTTTGTGTTTTGTTGAGTGAAAAATGTGTATTATAATATTAACATTTTTTTTTTACTTATGCATGGTTTTTATAATTTATAAATCATGTTGTCACAGTGTTTTTCCTATAAAACCACTGGTATAGAAGATATAAACCTAAAAGGGCTGAATCGTACATCTAGTTAATGCTCGATTCTGTGTAATAATGATGGACTTTTTTTCCTTCACCTCAGTATGGAAATTGTCAACTAGAATTTAGATTAACTACTGACATGTCTCTTCAAGTCCTTGAAACTTGCACAAACTGTACATTCATTTAGGGCTTTCACTCTCTGTGTAGTTCACTCCTGACTGGTTGCTAGGCAACCAGGGCTAGATGCTACATGTAATATGCACCAGCCTGGTGTTGCTTTTTTATTATTATTAAACCAAATGATTTCTCATTTTATTATGATGTCAGAGACATCTGTATGTAGGGTGGCAGTTGATGTACATAGTCTGACACTTCCTGTTGTACAAAGTAACCTTGTGGTATGGCTTTCAATCAGATTGAATTGTTTCTTTTTGTTGTCTGAATGTAAATTTTTTTCCCCTTTCACTTAGGTCAAAATGGGAATGTATACTATTTAGTTTGAGAGATTCTAATGATAATCTTGTTAGGAAAAATAATCACCATTGATTTGTATGAACTGTATAGTTTAAATGTTACCTAGGAGGATGTTAGGAGGTTGAGATTGAAGTCATTATTAGGTCTAATTTTGTTTAGTGCTCTAATGATCAAAGTGGAATGATGAATAGCATTTTAATTAAATTTGTCAATAAAACTAATTTGAGGTGATGATACAAATACATGTAAAAATTGAGTAGGAATACAGAGAAATTCTCAAATCACTTTACAGCACTTAAATGCTCAAAGAGCATTGATATAACACTTGCACAACCCCGACTTCTAAGATATTGCTTAATAATGTATATTATTTTCAGAATATAGAAGTGATAGTTCTTTAGTTAACAGTTAAATTAAGCACAGAAAAATGTGTCCCTTCAATATTTTATGGAAATATGAGCTTGATTTTATTCATTAATAGTATCTATCCATTTGTCAGTAATAGACAAATTTTTACTGTGGTTGGAATTTTAAAAGTTGACATAATTTATGTTCTCAAGGAATTTATAGTTTTGATTTCATTTGAGAGATAGGCACTTAAACACGTTACAAAATTTGTAAACCTTTCTATTAAGAATTAAGCACAAAGCACTTAATCTTATTAATTGAACTGTGTTCCTCATTGAATTATTTCCTTAAGTAATGGGGCTGTGACTTACTGGCTAACTGACTTACTCCCTAACACTGTAGTGGGTCACAGTGGGTACTCAGATTGGACTGAACTTTAATCTCACTTGGGTGATAATGTTGTCATTAACCAAGAAGGAGAATGAAGGAAGGCGAGGGGGATTAGGGGATGAGTATAATTGGTGAGATTATAAATTTAGTAGTTTCATACATTTTAAATTTGAAATGCCTGTGAAGCATATTGAATTGGTGGGTGAGGGACTTTTTGTAACTAGCTGAATATAAACCAGTGTTTAAAAGTGAGACACATTTGCTAATTATCACTGTATGGGTGGTGGTTAAAATCAGAGGAATGATTGAGATCATTTAGGGAGAGAGTATAGAGTGACATGAACAGGGACATTTCCCTGAATAGAACTCATACAACATCAGTGTTTAAGTGACTTGTGGTGAGCAGCAATGGAAGTAGGAGATGTGTTAAAAGAGAAACCAGTAAAAAGACCAAAAAGGAATCTTGAATGAAACAGGAGCACAGGATAGAGTATCAAAGATACCAAGGCAAAGCTTTAATAAAGGAAGGAAATACCGTAGAAAAGGCAGGCCAGGCCTGCATGATGCCAGTTACTTCAGGCACATGGGAGCCACTGCAGCTTAGCCGCGGCATGGTGAGGGTGCAGGCAGGCCAGGCCTGCATGATGCCAGTTACTTCAGGCACATGGGAGCCACTGCAGCTTAGCCGCGGCATGGTGAGGGTGCAGGCAGGCCAGGCCTGCATGATGCCAGTTACTTCAGGCACATGGGAGCCACTGCAGCTTAGCCGCGGCATGGTGAGGGTGCAGATGCAAGTCGTTCCTGTGAGGAGTCAAGGAGGAAATGAGGATTGAGGATGTGAAGATACAAAGAGTATAGGCTACCTTTGGTGGAGCAAGGAAGGTAAGAGGACTATGTCCTCTTTCAGTGAGTTTCATGGTTAAAAAAGAGTTTTATTTTCTCCTTTTTTCTGTGTGACAGAGAGAGAGACAGAGAGAGAAAGACAGATAGGGACAGACAGACAAGAAGGGAAAGAGATGAGAAGCATCAATTCTTCATTGTGGCACCTTAGTTGTTTATTGACTGCTTTCTCATATGTGCCTTGACTGGGAGGCTATAGCAGAGTGAGTGACCTCTTGCTAAAGCCAGCAACCTTGGGTTCAAGCCAGTGACCTTGGGCTTCAAGCCAGAAACTGTGGGGTCATGTCTGCTCCCACGCTCAAGCCAGTGACCCTGCGTTCAAACTGGTGAGACTGTGCTCAAACCGACAACCTCGGGATTTCGAATCGGTCCTCTGTGTCTCAGACTGATGCTCTATCCACTGCACCACCACCTAGTCAGTCTTATTTTCTCCTTAAGATTGGAAAGATGAGCACGTTTATAGATTAAGTAAAAAATTATGTCTATGAGAACAAGATGAAATAATTGAAGGGGGAATTGTTTAGAAGAGGTAGGAGGAGATAGTACCAAAAAACCCCCAAAAAACTGGCAAGAGTTTACGAAGTACTTTCCAATGTGGCTTTTTAGTCCATACTCAGAAAAACCCAGTGAGGGCAATAGATGGCCATTTGTCATTATCCCTATTTTTAAAATTTGGTGATGGAGCATCAGAAAGTTCACTTTAAAACCTGATTTTCCAAATGAAAAGTACTCCACTCCACTCAAGAGAGATAAATGAATTATTTTATAAGACTTTATGGTTTTTGGAAATTGGTACCAAGAACTTTTCCATTGGAAGAAATAAACTTGCTTAGACTTACCCTAAAATGTTCAATTCTGAAATAGCAGAGAGAATTTGTGTAAATCATTGATTCTGCTTTTCCCAAGACTCACATCATTAGATTTGTCATCTAATGAGTTTACATATCATTATGACTTTATTGTCATTCTCATATATCATTGCGTTTTCTGGATTGAATTATATAGTGTACTGATTTTTAATTTGGGGATATATAAAGGTCGTATGATATGTTCCTGTGAATGTAGAAATTTATTGTATGTAAATATTGTTGCTACCATAATGATGATACCTGTGGGATAATATTTATAAATTAGACTAAAAAGAGTATATGACTAAAAAGTATTAGACTAAAAAGAGTATATGTTGAAGATTATTGTTTTTATTTATTATATTACAAGTGCATTGCATAATAAGGTGAGACTAGGGAGGAAAACTTGCAGCCAACATTTCACATTTAATTACTTTAGTTGTGTGATTGAGATTTATTTCCTTAAAAATAACAACATTCCCATAGTGACATCTACCTCCTCATGCCTCCACCTCAAGATATGAAATGAGTGGGGGACAGTGTATAATAAATCACTTTAATAGTTTCTTTCATTTGATGTTTTTTCTTTTTCTTCTTTTTTTTATTTTAGTGAGAGGAGGGAAGCAGAGACAGAATACTGCATGTGCCCCAATCAGGATCCACCCAGCAAGCCCACTAGGGGGTGATGCTCTGCCAATCTGGGGCCCGTGCTCCATTGCAACTGGAGCCATTTTTTATAGTACTTGAGGCAGAGGCCATGAATTCATCCTCAGTGCCCAGGGCCAAGTTGTTCAATCGAGCCTTGATTGCATGAGGGGAAGAGAAGAGAGAGAGAGAGAGGGAGAGAGAGAGAGAGAGAGAGAGAGAGAGAGGGAGAGAGAGAGAGAGAGAGGGAGAGAGAGAGGGAGAGAGAGGGGGAGAGAGAGAGAGAGAGAGAGAGAGAAGCAGGGGGGCAGTGGAGAGAGAGAGAGAGAGAGAAGTGGGGGGGGGCGGTGGAGAAGGAGATGTGTGCCCTGGCTGGGAATCAAACCCGGGACATCCACACACATGGCCGATGCTCTACCACTGAGCCAACCGGCCAGGGCCTTGATGTTTTTTCTTAAAAAATAACTTCAGAAACGTAATTGTTATGTTGCTTCTCCTAATATTATGAGCATGTTTTAGCTCAACAATGAAGTAGAAATAAAGGATAAAACACGCTAGCAAAGAGAAATATTGCCTATACTAAATACTTAGACTGTACACGGATTAACTTGTAATGCATCCTGAATTTGTAAGCTGATGTTTATATTGACCTTCAATTTAAAATCATTTAAAATAATGAAATCATCTGCATTCAGTTGGTATTATTACACCTTTCTTTGACCTTTTCTTTTGAATGCAGTACATTGAGTTAGTATGTACATGCTTCTGTTTATTTCTGTAAAGACTATGCTGTCAAAGATTTTCCTATTGGAAATGCAATTTTTGTATGAAAGCTTTTCCCAGCATCCACTGTGGTACAGTTCTCAGTGTTTTCTTTTTGAATTACTTCTTATTTTGAAATCAGAAAATTGTGTGGGCATTCATGTGCTAGAAAAAGGGTTAGTTTTTTTAGGCAGGGCCTTCAGCAAGCGAAGGCTGAAATGAAAGCCTCATTAACATGGTCCACGTGCTTCTGGTGTTTGTCAGCTTTCTCATCACCTGTTTGCAGCCTCTTGGCCGTACCTTGACCTCCTCAGTCCTTTTCCACGTGCAGCAATAAGAAGCTTTGAGCTCAGTGAGCATTGTGAAGGCTTTTCAGCTATGTTGTAAGGTATTAACAAATTAGAAAGAATATGTTTTTCATTATTTCTTGTCTTTGAATTGTTTTTTATTTTCCATGACTATTTGGAAAATGTTCATGTCTTCTTAGAGATGTACTTGTCAAGAGTCAGCATTTTGTTAAAATCAGCCCATTATTAAGGCCACCATAATGGGGACTGGAGTAGAAAGGCGTTGATAGGTGTTGTCCCTTAACCCAAGGAGTTTACATTCTAACCCGGAAAGGAGGCCAGTTTACACGCACGTGCACACACACATGCACGCACGCATGCACACACAGCTGCACTGTGGTAATGTTGCAGCTCAGTCAAGTGAAGAGAGAGTGGGAAATATTTCATGAGAGGTGGTATCTGTATATGATTTTGTTACAGATGTAATGCCATTCCATTGTTTCTGATAAAGTTTATGGGCATAACATATAAAATTTGAAAAAATGGAAGAAAGGAATCTACCTCACTGATACAATGGCTGCTGGGCTTTTGTTGTAATCTCTACGTATACTTTTATGTAATTATAATTAAAGTGGGCAAACTTTTAAAAAATTCTTTTTACTTAATGTGACATAACTATGTATAAAGTAAAAATTGGATTTTTATGGCTTTAATTATAAGTGACTATAATATTTGAGGCTATATCTACTTTTACTTGGCTGTTCCCATTTTACTGGGTATTTAAGCTCCTTTAGTTGGAGAAACCTATAAAGGAAAATTGTAGCTTATATGTTTTCCAGCAGATTGAGATATGGACAAAGAGCAGCAGCAAACTAGCTTTGAAGGCAAAAGAGTTTATTATTCTAAGCATGTCATGTTGCCTAGGTGAGGAGGCAGCAGAGTTCTTAAGTAAACCAGTGACTTGAAAAAGATGAAATTCAGGAAGCTGAATTTTATACCTTATTAGTGCATCTCGATTAGGACCTTCTGTTGGAGCCATAACAAATTACCACGAATTAGTGGAGTAAAGCAGCACTAATTTATTTCATCAAGTCTAGAGGTTAGAAAGCTGAGTGGCTCACCGAGTTAAACTCAGGATGCCAGCAGGGCTGTAGGTCCTGACTGGATACTCGGGAAGGATCTGCTCCCAAGCATGTTCTTGTTGCTGGCTGCATTTAGTTCCTTGCGGTTGTAGGACTGAGGTCCTGTTTCCCTTTTGGCTGTCAACCAGGAGCCCATCTTTGCCCAGAGAGGTGGCCCCCATTTTTCTGATGCTTTCCTGGGCCTCTAGAGGCCTCTTTCTGGTCCTTGCGTGTGGCTCTCCTCTCAGAGCCAGCAAACGCACTGCAGTTTTTCTTGGCTTCAGATCTCTCTAACCTCCCCCTCTGCTGCTCCTCTCTGCTTCCACCAAGAAAGTCTTCTGCTTTCAGGCTCATATGAGCAGATTGGCCCACGTGGATATCCAGGGTTATTTTCCCATCTCAAACTCTTTAACCTTAATTACATCTGCATAGTCCCTTTTGCCATGTGATTTAACATAATCACGAGTTCCATGGATGAGAGTGTGAACATCTTTGGAGGACCATTCATCTGCTTATTGCAGTGAGGGCTTTCTTTTGGGGAGTTTAAAACAGCTTTTGCATCTTTTTTTTTTTCAGTTTTACCAGTAAACCACCACTCTTAATTTGTGTAGAATACTAAGTTTTCCTGGGATTTGGTGGTTAGCTTAATTTACTTTGCTAGCTTAACATGTTTTAAAGTTAAAAAAGGTTTAACAGCCTGACCTGTGGTGGCTCAGTGGATAAAGCATCTACTGGGAACAATGAGGTCGCCACTTTGAAACCCTGGGCTTGCCCGGTCAAGGCACACATGGGAGTTGATGCTTCCTGCTCCTCCCCCCTTCTCTCTGTCTCTTTCTCTCTCTCTCCTCTCTAAAATGAATAAATAAGATCTGTTAAAAAAAAAGGGGGGGGGTTACCAAGTGCTTTTTCACAGAAATATAAATGTTACTTTAAGAAATGATATAGAAAGAAGATAGGAAAATCTTTTCTGTCTCTTGGACTGACTAGCTAGCCAAAGCAAGTGTATATATACCTTTGTAATGAGGTCGTCGTGGCTGCAACTTGTGCAGCTACTTCAGTGTGAAAGGGACTTAGTAAATACATGGTTCCAAACCTTCCAGCCTCCTTAGAGTTGGTCTTTTGTTAATCATTTATTTAACACATATTTAGGGACCTCTGCTCTGTGCTGGACATGGTGTATGTTCTAGGGATATGTATGTATTTCTGCTCTTACAGGACTTCGTGTTGACCAGAGGAGAGTTTTAGCTCAAGCAGTTACAGTAAGCGATGATGACTGTTAGTGGAGGCACGGGACTGTGGCAGCGCAGAGCACCAGGGGCTAACAAAGCCTCCCATGGCACCGTTCTCTCGCAGCCAGTCCCCACGTAGACATTTTGGGTTTCTCTTAGCCCCCTGGCTCCAGAGTTCCTTCGGGGATTACTTGATCGTCGGTCCTGGCAGTCATCCTGGAAAGCAAAATTTATGATTCTGCTTTTCAAGCAATGTTTTTACCTGCAGTTTCCTATCCTTCACTCATGGGATTTCTTTAAAATGTTGATCGTCCTCTTGTTAAATAATAAAGAAAATTAGTTATTTTTTACTGTGTTAGGCCTAACGTGCCAACGAAATATGAAATGCTGCTGCTGCTGCTGCTGCAGGAAGTCACTTCCTTAAAAAGCCTGAGAAAGCGTGGTGGTTGCTGGGATACGCTGGCAGTGGGAAGCGACTTGCTGGGTGCTGTGCAGGAGGACCTTCTGTGTGCCGGGGCGTCCTGTCCCTGTGCTGGTCAGTCCCAGAGCCGGTGGCCGCAGAGGGCTGTTGCCTGCTTGAATATGGAGAGGGTGGATTTTTCATTTAATTTTAATTATAATTAAAATTTTAATAGCCAGTTGTAGCTAATGGGTACTTGATTAGACAGTGCAGTTCTGTGTCATATACATTTAGATAATTATATATATTTTTAAAAATCCTAATAATGGTGTTTAGTTTAATGGACTCAGAGTTCCAGCTCCGAGGTCGCCCCGCGAGCTGTTATTAGAAATTTTGACTATTGGGGGTCATGAGGCTCCTCCACCAGGACAGCCCCTGCCCTTGGCTGGTGTGGCTGTGCCTCCTTGTGCATGAGCTGTCCACCGCGCAGGACTGTAGCAAGAAATCCACAGAATAGGCTGCTTGATGCTGCCAGCAAGCGTGATTCCCGTCTGGATCTTTCCGAGTCAACTGGTGCCCTGCGGTGCCTTTGGGAACCTTGTGAGTCTTAAGTGTTTAGTTAATCTGAGAAGAACTCGTGGCATTTCTGGCATAGTTGACCTTTACTCACTGAGATTAAAAACAAAATGAGGCCCTAGTCGGTTGGCTCAGTGGTACAGTGGCGACCCAGCATGTGGATGTCCCGGGTTTGATTCCCGGCCAGGGCATATGAGAAGCACCCGTCTGCTTCCCCACCTCTCCCTCTCTCTTTCCTCTCTGTCTCTCTCTTCCCCTCCCTCAGCCAAGGCTCTACTGGAGCAAAGTTGGCCCGGGCGCTGAGGATGGCTCCGTGGCCTCTGCCTCAGGTGCTAGAGTGGCTCCGGTTGCAAGGAGCAACGCCTCTTAGTGGGCATGCTGGGTGGATCCCGGTTGGGCGCATGTGGGAGTCTGTCTCTCTCCAGTGAGAAGCCTCCCAGCTTCTCACTTCAGAAAAATACAAAAAAAGAAAGAAAGAAAGAAAGAAAGAAAGAAAGAAAGAAAGAAAGAAAGAAAGAAAGAAAAAAGAAAGAAAGAAAAAGAAATTTGATAAATTGGGCTGAGGAAAGACAGACTACTAAGACTACTGAAGGTTTAATGCCCTCTCAGTTGTTTATCACTATTATTTAGAAAATAGTTCTATAAAAGGTAGTACATACAGTGTAAAGGGGCTAGCAGGGCCAGTCATCACAGAAGTGAACAGGCTGTCTTCCCAGACCTTACGGAGCACTGCACCTCACCACCCAGTGGAGAGTCACCCCCAGGGCTTTGCGATACTACCTTGCTCTTCCTCTGTGTTCTGCACAGCAACATCACTAGCCAAAATGATGTTTTCTTTGTTCACTTGTTTATTGTATTTCATTTGTTTGTTTCATCTGTTTTGTTCATTTATTTGATTTCTCTCCATCCCCAAGTCCGACCAACATTGTGTCCTTGGCTCTGTGCTGTCATTGGAGAACGAAAGTGAGGAGGTCGTCTTAGAATACCATAAGCTTGTGATAGTCCATCTCAGAAGCGTTCTGCACTCTGTAGATTATTTGTGCGGAATGAGATGTCCATCCATTTGCTGTGTTAGTTCTGCTGGATGTTAGAGTTTGATTCCCTGCTCCCCGCCCTCCTCAGGGTTTCATTACCACTCTCTTAGGCAGCCTTTCTGTACTGTAATTATTTGACTATCCTGAGTCAAAACCAAATAAAAAACAGCTTCTATTTAGAGGGTCATTATGCTATTATAATATATTCTAAGGATCTAGAGGATTAGAAAAAACTTACTTATGAAAATAGAGGTATTTGTTGGAGGCTTTAAATGCGTATGGTGAAAATACCTATGTAGGTCTGTAGTTTGAATATATCTTACAAGTATGTAGGTATGCATTTTACTTTTTAAATTAGTTTTATTGATGTATAATTTATATACTGTAAAGTGCACTTATTTTAAAAGTACAGTTCAATGGTTTTTAACAAGTATAAGGTACAGATATGTTTGATAGAAAAATGAAATGCACCTTTCAGCTCTTGCAGTTAATTGGCTTACTGCAACTTGGAAATTTGAATAAATAGGAGAGTATGGACCACATGGAGCAAGATGATGCCATCCTAAAATAAAGAAAAAGTAGCAAATGTGCCTTTTATTGTTTTTACTTGATATGGAAACCCACATGATTCTGCTTTTTATCAGATATGTGAGCCTCTTGGTATAGAATTTGTCTCAGTAGTTGAGAAGTATAGATTATTATGCTGCATATTGTCTGATGGTAGTTTTTAAGGATATTTGTTAAAAAGCAGCTTCAAACTTTATGCTTGTGGAAAATAAAGTACATTCAATTTATAACAGAGTTTTATTGATTGCGTTCTCATTTGGAATAACTGCAGGGAAAATCACCTGGGCCAGCACAAGTTGGATACCATTTACTAGGGATTTAGCTGTAAGAAGGAACTAATTTCAGTTTCAGTGGTGACAGCTGTTGAGTGAATTTTCGTGTGATATCCTTCCCAGCAGGAAATGATATATTGTAACTTCAGCTCGCTATATTTCCTCTCCACCCTGCAAATCCAAACTGCAGGGATTGTGCTTTCTAAATGTCTGAATAGCCTAGTTTATGTGGACAGACTATTTTTTTTTAAACGGCCAAAGTGAGTAAAATTGTGATTGCGAAAGTGGATAAATGAGTGATACGCAAGGCCTTTGTTTTCTCCTCCTGAAACTGTTCTTACCTGTGTGCTGTGATTACACCTGGCTGTGTGTGCCAAGGTTGCACTGGAACGCTGGATTCTTTTATAGAACGAGATTACAATTCATTTGAAACATGGATTAGCTTATTTTTAATGGTCCAAATAAATATGTTTCTTTGATGCAGAAGTCAGTTGTGATTACTTGTGATGCTTTCTTTTCTGCTTTTTCATTTTATACCAGTTTTTACAATATGATGAACTGTGGCCTGCCGGGTGGAAAGTAGTAAATAATGTTACCCTCTTTAGGTTCAAGAGTTCTGGGAAACCCTTGACAAAAAAAGGAGATAAGTTTTATATGTTACTGTTTTCTGAGCCTCAGAATCTGTCTGTTCCTGGGGAGGGTGGGCAGACACACCCTCCCCCGCTACGGGAGAGGAATTCGTTCCATCTGGCTCAGGGCCTGCCTGCCATCCGCAGTCCTGTCCCACCTGGCATAGCTTCTCACACATGACAGAGAAACGGGCAGTTGCAACAAGGTGTGAGGAGACCAAGCAGCTCCAAAGATTCCCAAACAGGAAGGTGTCACAGCTTTCTTCTTCCTCAAAGAAAGGACTCAGTTTACCTCCAAACGCATCAATATTCAAGATAGCTTCCCTAATAGTCTACACGGCAAACTGTTGCTCAGGTTTAAAACTCGATTGCCATGTAAAATGTGAAAACAAGCATGTTTGCAGTGGGCTTGAGGCACTTCCTTTAGTGGACCTCATTGCAGCCTGTGTTCTGCTTTCGGTCAGTGGAGACTGACCTTAACTTGGCAAAGAGAAGTCAGGGTGGGTCGTCCGGCTATTCCACAGGTGTACCTAGTCCTCGAGAACTAGTGTCATGTGTCCTCATTTTACAACAGTGCTGTTCAGCAGAAACATAGAACCTCAAGTGAGAGCCACCTATGTAATTTTGAATTATGTAAGTAAAATTAATTTTAATCTTTTTAAACTTCTATCCAAAAATGTCCTTTCAACATGTAATCGATATAAAAAATCATCAGTGAAATGCTGGACATTACTTTTTCATACTAAGTCTTAGAAAATCCAGCATATACTTTACATTTATTGAACATCTTAATTCAGATTAAGCTGTATTTCAAGTGCCCAGTAGTCAAATTTGGCTAGTGGTTACTGTATTAGCCAGTGCATCCCTACAAAATTAGATTCCATTGAAACCTCCATGGAAATGGAGATTGAAATATTTGATGTTGACTTTTTGTACTTTGGAAACTTCCTAAGAGTGTAAGTGTAGATAAAACCTTTCCAGATTATCAGGTTATTCGAGGACACCTAAATTCTCCAGATTGAAGATTAATGATTTTATGTGATAGTATAAGAAAGTAGGAAACAAATGCACCCCCCACCCAACATTCAAGGAAAAAAACTGGTTAATGTTAGAAATAAAGAAAAATAACAACCAGAACATTTTTTTCCTTCTTTTTCCAAGTGATAGGAGGAGAGATAGAGAGATTCCCACATGCACCCTGACTGGAATCCAACTGGTAACCATAGTCTAGTGTCAATGCTCTGCCCATTTAGGGCCAATGCTCACAACCGAGCTATTTTTAGTGCCTGAGGCAGAGGCTCCACGGAGCCATATTCAGTGCCCTGGTCTGATGCACTCGAACCAATAGAGTCATGGCTGCCAGAGGGGAAGAGAGAGACAGAGAGAGAGAGAGAGAGAGAGAGAGAAACAGAAAGAGAAGGAGGGGGGGAGTGGCGAAGTAAATGGTTCACTTCTCCTGGGGCCCTGACTGGAAATTGAACCCAGGACATCCACACACCAGCCAATGCTCTATCACTGAGCCAACCGGCCAGGACCTGAACATTTAAATGCAATAAATTTAGGCCCAGGTGATGATGATGATGATTACAATGTGAGTGAAAAATACAGAGATAAACTCTTTTCAGTCATCTGCTTTCATCCTCACAGCAATCCTTCGAGGAGGTACTTTTGGGATCCCTTCTGTGATGTCTGTTTACCAATGAGCACACTGAAAGAGATTTAGAGACTCTTGCAAAGTCACACAGTGGTGTGTGTCAACCCCTGACTAGTGGATTCTGAATCCCGTGCTTTTAGTCACTCTCCTTACTGCCCTACTTAGTCTTGCTTCCATCATGATTGTCTTGGGCAACTGGGACTTGGAAAAGTATTATGCAAATGAAGAGGAGTTGTTGCTAACTCCTGAATTATTGCAACTACTGCAGTGTTCCATGTTATTCCTTCAAGTTTTCCTCAGTAGTCAGAAAAGGAGAAGATGCCTGGAGAAGTAATCACCCTTGAAAAGCTGACTCGTGCCCTCTCACTTTGTCAGTTATACCCTGTGGCATTTATGCCGCTGCAGCGGAGCTCCCGACTACCACTCTTGGAGCCAAGGTGTGATAATCCATCTTCCACTAACGATCAGTGCCACAGCATGAAAAGGTTATTAGTTTTTCTTAACCAACTAATCTTGCCACGAGACCCACAAATCCACTTTCATATAATTTCTTCTCTTTGTTTTGAATTCTCAGTTGCAATACTCAAAAACAATTCCCTGCTGAGTACCTGAGTGCTCATGTTATTATTTGTGGTGCTTTGAACAGGATTTAAGATTTCTGTTGTTTCCACAAAGGCCAGGGACCAAGCTGCCTTTTCTGTATGATTCACAGATCAAATGTGTGCAGATAGGACTGTTTCAGATTTGCCTGTTTATATATCCCCATGTTTTTAGTCTGTAAATTAGATGTTTGTATTGAAGTGTTTTGGGAAAACTCTGGTTCCCTGGGGATGTGATGAATTAATGCCTTCCTGTCTCAGTTCTTCAACCTCCCCACCCCTTTGGATGGATTTAATTGGATTTTAAATAGGATTATTTTAATTTGGTTACATAAATATATTATGAATATTTTGAAAGTCTTCTTTCAGCTTTTAATATATTGAAACTGTTAGCCTTACAATTTTCTGTTTATTGCGATTTTTTTTAGCTGTATTGGAAACCTAGTTGTGCTTACCTCTTACTGTTTAATGAGCAAGATAATATGGGAGGAGAAAGATCCTCAGATGTGACTGAGTTTTAATTAAGTTGCTTGAAAGTGTATTGAACAAATGCTACAATAAGAAGATGCTTTAATATGCTCTGTATATTATTAGTTCTCTTGTGATAGACTAGATAACTTGGGACCATCACCTCAAAATAAAAAATTAATCAAGGACAAACATGGAATTGCTTCTGTGTCAGCAAAGGGTTTGTTACCCACAATTGCAAAATTTCTGTTTTCTTTAGAAACTACTCTTAGGCTCACATTTAGGTTTTTAAAGGTTTTAAACTTGACAGAGCTTCAATTTTTCATTAAAATAATTTAGCACTACATTATTGCAAAAGGAGATAGGATTTAAAGTTTGCTTTTTATTTTAATGTTTTTGTTTCTAGATCTACCTTTCAGGACCTACCTACTGGATTTCAGTTTTCCCCTTGCCTCTGCATGTATTTTTTTTATTTTATCTTTTGTTTGTTTTTTGTTTTATTTTTGCCACCTAACCCAATCTCCTCATTTATAAACTGTCATTTAGAAATGTCCTTGGTTTTGCTTGTTTCTTTCTGCCTGTCCATCTAATATGTGCTAACCGCCCAAATTCCAAGAAAAATAGACTTTCTTATTATTCCAAAATGCCATCTCCTTATCACATGCTCACCTTTAAACCCCTACAACAACCTTAATAATCTCAAATCACATACTTTATGAACCCGGTTAAAATTTAAGACTGTTTTTCATGCATGCAAAATTGTTCAACTACAAATGATAAAAATACTAAAACAACCAGGCCTTTGACTTGTATGTGGTCATCCCATTCTGCTTCTAAGCCTTCAAAATCAATTTATTCTCTGACTGTAATCTCTTACTTTCCACTCTCCCCCCAGTCCCTCATGCACACTGATTGTCATCTTCTCATCTCAGCCTTCCAAGCTCGTCCCCAAAGTCACCTCTCTCCCTTCTGCTTTAATAGGCTTCTCCAGTCAGCCTCGACTCTGCTGTCAGTCATTTCAACAGCATTCTGACAACATTCTAGAATCCTCTAGTCTATGTTTCGAAAGCATACACCTTTCTCTAGTCTATTCAGTGCCACTTTATTGCTTCAGAAGCTTTAATGCCGCACGTTGCTTATGTCCTGCCAGGCTCCTTTAGGGAGACCTTGTTCTCTGCCCGGGGAGCGGTGGAGCCCTGTTGTGGCGCTCATCACACTGTGTTTCTGCATCATCTCTGATTCTTCACTGCACTGTGACTTTCCCTTGTTACAACGGGGCTTCAGGAGTGAGTGCTGAGTGACTCAGGGGCCATACAGGGCGCTTGCCTGTGTTTAGGTTGGTTTTGTTGTTTTCTCGGTCATTAGAATCTGTTATATCCAGATAAAGACAACAAGTGGGAGAAAGTCTGTTATGGAGAGTCTGACAGTCTAATGGCGTTTCTATGGTTGTTTGGGTTTTACGCACTTATATTGTTGTTTGGGTAGTGAAAATGTTAATTTTGCTGGTACTGTGGAAAAAATTGTTACGTTTTAGCAAAAGTACACTGCATTCTTTACAACCTAAAATATTCTAATGTAATTGACTACTCACTGAACCACATCTTCATTTTAACTACATTTCTGCTTTCGGTAACTTGAGGAAACTCTATCATTCACCCTTAGTGCCTTTCACCTGATATTCTAGCAAATAAAAGATAAATTATGCATAAAGGATGCAAGTACCATATACCACTGCAATCCCTTACCACCATATTTATGGAACAAACTGATGCATAGTTAGACTTGCCTTTTTCTTTCTTCCTTTTTTAAAACTTATGGCTAATTAGTGGCTAAACAGAATTAAAATCAAATTTTGATTTTTTTCAGGATTTTCTAATTAGTTAATCAAATATTCCTCTTTATAGTTGGTATAAAAATTATGTCAGTGACATAATTTGAATTTTGTGGCTCATTAAAATATTTGTCTGCTCTATTGAAAAAATGGAACTGGTGATACATCCCCATTTATTCTTTTTTTGTGTGTTTGTGGCAGAGACAGAGAGAGTCAGAGAGAAGGACAGATAGGGACAGATAGACAGGAAGGGAGAGAGATGAGAAACATCAATTCTTTGTTGCGGCTCCTTAGTTGTTCATTGATTGTTTTCTCATATGTGCCTTGACCGTGGGGCTACAGCAGACCGAGTGATCCCTTGTTCAAGCTAGTGACCTTCGGCTCAAGCTGGTGAGCCTTGCTCAAACCAGATGAGCCCGCGCTCAAGCTGGCGACTTCGGGGTCTCGAACCTGGGTCCTCCGCATCCCAGTCCAACACTCTATCTACTGCGCCACCACCTGGTCAGGCTCTATTTATTCATTTTAGAGAGGAGGGAGGAAGGGAGGGAGGGAGAGAGAGAGAGAGAGAAAAGAGAGGAAGGTAGGGGAGGGGAGGAGAGGAGAGGGAGAAAGAGAGAAAGAGAGAGAGAGAGAGAGAGAAGGGAGGCGGAGCAGGAAGCATCAACTCCCATTCATGCCTTGACCAGGCAAGCCCAGGGTTTCGAACTGGTGACCTCAGCATTTCCATGTCAACGCTTTATCCACTGTACCACCACAGGTCAGGCCCCATTTATTCTTTTATGAAAAGTTAGAAGCAGGAAAACATTTATGCCTCCTGAATCCCCCTTTTTAAAAAATTGTATATAAGTGACAGTGACTATTTCTTAAAATAACAGTGTTTAAAATTGACAGAAAATAGTATTTTCTGCTGGTCCTACATGTGTTTATGTATCTGTCTCTTAAATCAGTTAGAAAGATTTTGCTGTTAAAAACTGAACTATTACTAGTTCTGTGCTTCCCCAATATAAGAAATGCTTTGTTGTAAAATTAGTTTTTTTGAGTCATGAAGATGAGAGTCTGTTCTGACAGTCCATTAGTGGAGCAGCTGTATGCATTGGGGAGCAATGTGACGTACAGCTGTCTCTGAGCTCCGAGTGTGGTAGAAAGGCGCCTCGCTTCCCGGGGTGCCTGTTGTGCATCTCATTGTGTAACATCTCTTGGCATTTCTGGGTAAAAGCCAAAGGTCCAGTTCTGTGAGCTAATGTGAATTGTTCCTCAGGATTTTTATTCTCACGTGATAGCATTGCTTGTCCCATTTGTTTTCCTCCCTTGCTTGCCGTCCTTTCTCCATCTGTTGGCAGTCCTTTGTTGGGGCTCCTGCCTTCTCTCGTCTGGAATATAGCTGTGTTCTTCCAACTGACTTCCTATTGCCCAGTCTCCTCTTTCTGGTCATTCCTCCATTCGGCTTTCTTTCTCAAGTGTAAACCTGATTATGAGAATGCTTGCCTTAAAATCTTTTCATGGTTTTTTATTGCCTGTAGAGTATTGGGTACAGTGCTTCCCATGACCTGTTTTTCTCCTATTATATCTAAAATTTCATCCATTGCAGCCTCATCTATCCATAGCTAGTTCAAATATGTATTAAATAGCTATAGTGTACCAACTCTTCTAACCAAGACATAAGTTATCCTTCTGACCATGAGGAGAAATAGCATTCCTAATTCTGAAGCACCTTCTCATGGGCTCCATGCTTGTCCTCATTGGGTTGACTGGTGGCCATTTTCCTGGCCATTAATAATATTTTTAGAGATATGATGCCTGCGGAGTTCCCTTATATCTGCTCGGTAGTTATTGATATCCAGTAAAGTCTATGACTAATCATCGCTACCCTTCTCTTTCTGTTGACCTTTATTCCTTGGAATTTAGCCCTTTTACATGTTCTGTCAAAGCATTGCCGCCCTTTTTATATATCTTCTCTTTGTACTTAGTATACTACGTTAATCTGGGCTGAGAGAAACTTTCTTGTGGTAACCACTGGCTCTGTTTACTCCATAACTAAAATCTCGTTTATACATCATTTTACCACTTATAGGAGACTTTTGTGTTTGTTAATTATTTGATCGGAACAATCCTGCTAGATGGTTACAATCAACGTATAGACTAGAAGCTGCAGCTCACAGGGGTCCGTGGAGCGGCCCGGACGTCCCAGCTGGGTGATGATGGCTCTTCTCCAGGACTCTCTTCCTCCTCCTTCCATCCTGTCTTGTTCGGATCTACTGGTCAAGACTGCAGTTGCTCTGTGTACTGGAATAGGACTTACCATTTTAATCAATACTTCGAGTGTATTATATCTTTTAATTTACCAGCATTTCTGGCAGCCGGGCAAGCCTGGCATTTTCAGTGCCATTTTACAAATGAGGATGGTGCGAACAAAAACAGTCAGGTGACGCACCCAGTTTGCTAACTAGTGACGTAGAGAACAAAACGAGGATGCGTCGCGATGCGTGGCCTTCCGCTTTGCCGTGGCCCGTGCTGCCTTCTTGCTCCGCTGTAAGATAGACTGGAAAGTGAACTTTTTATTTTCATTTTTGGAATTCCATTGACACAATTATCTGGTTTTGCTGAATATTAAAATGTAAACTTAAAATTAAATGGCAAATGTTGGTTTAGTTTAACATGAGTTTTCTGTGCCATGGACCCACTGTGATTAAAGATACGGATATAATCTAATGACATTAATTGTCAGAAATTTGTTACTCAAGGAATAAGTAATCCCAGAGGCAAGGTGTGTTTTAGGGTCTGGGCTTGTTCTGTGTGCCTCCTTGGTATTCCGCTCACCCTGCTCTTAGCATTTTCAGGCCATTCTTCACCCTGGAGGGAGGAGGGTAGAGAGGGAAGCTGTACTCCCGTGGTCTCCCCAGCCAGTGGCCACAGCGCCCGGCTGCACTGTCGTGTTGCTTCCCCATCCACACCTACTGTTGAGTCAGTCTGATTGACTGGTTGTAGGAACAGCAGTCTCTCTAAAGAGCATCTTGAGTGTATACATTTCTATTGTTCAGCAGCAAGACTCTTCGCTGACCAGGCAGAATGTAGAGGGTCTGGAACTCTTTCCAATCACGACAGTACTTTACTCCACATTTCCCTTCAGCTGTGGAGTCTGCGTAGATCATGGTGTGGTTGTGGTTTTCTGTGTAATCTAGCAGCTGGTTTTCACTCTGTCCTGTCTGAATGTCTGCATCTGATTCATTGTTTATGGACTTGAGCATGGGTGTGGTTTTATGTAGGGAGATGAAAAATTACAAAGGTTTTAAGTGCATACCAATTTTTTTTTTTTGTATTTTTCTGAAGTTGGAAATGGGGAGGCAGTCAGACAGACTCCTGCATACGCTGGACCGGGATCCACCTGGCATGCCCACCAGGGGGCGATGCTCTGCCCACCTGGGGCGTTGCTTTGTTGCAACCAGAGCCATTCTAGTGCCTGAGACAGAGGCCATAGAGCAGCGGTTCTCAACCTGTGGGTCGTGTATTTATTTTCCAATGGCTTTAGGCGACCCCTGTGTTTTGGTCGTTCGACCCCCACCAGGGTCGTGACCCACAGGTTGAGAACCGCTGCCATAGAGCCATCCTCAGCACCCGGGCCAACTTTGCTCCAATGGAGGCTTGGCTGCGGGAGGGGAAGAGAGAGACAGAGAGAAAGGAGAGGGGGAGGGGTGGAGAAGCAGATGGGTGCTTCTCCTGTGTGCCCTGGCCAGGAATCGAACCCGGGACTCCTGTATGCCAGGCTGATGCTCTACCACTGAGCCAACCGGCCAGGGCCAAGTGCATGCCAAGTTTAAAAATCCTAATTTATGAATAATATATATTATGGGAAAACATCATGGTACGTGAAGAAATAGGGAATTGGGAATCAAAAGGCTTCACTGCTGACTTGTTTTCTGATATAACAAATTTCAAACTCCTCTGAGCCTCTGTTTCCTCATTTGTCAAATGTAAAACAAAGAGGCTGTCTCAGAGTGGTGAGGGTGTAATGTGCTATTCAGATGTTATTTATTTTAATAAACAGTGGTTCCTATATGTCAGGTCTCTTTAAATAATTGTTTTATTTTTTAATTACAATATTGATGTACAATATTATATTAGTTTTATGTGTAAAACATGGTGATTAGACATTTATATGCCTTACCAAGTGATCACTCCAATAAATCTAGTGCCCATCTGACATCATACATATCAATAGTTGCTACAGTGTTACTGACTGTATTCCCTATGCTGTACTTTACGGAAGTTGTTTCCACTCAGACCACCTGTCAACACTGCAGAGCAGGCACCATTATCTCCCCCTGACAGATAAGGAACCAGGGCTATGGAGAGTCTGTAGCTTGCTGAGGGACTTACCACTAGGAAGTGATTGTACCTGATTTAGGCTCCAGGTTCTTTGCTCTGCTGCTGTGCTGTTAATGAAGGATCAGCAGCAAAGGTTTGAACCTTAATGACAGTTTGCATTATGTTTCTAAGAAATGCAAGTGGCACGCTGGACTGGGACTGAGGGAGGGCCGGACTGTCACTGTATTTTGTACTGTTTTAGGTAAGTTGCTTAAATGTATTCTATTAGGTATCTTTAAAACATGTAACATATTCCAGCTAGTTTTATGTGTAAAATGTTTCCTCATTCTGATTTTATATCAGCATACAAATTTCCTTTGGATGTGATCAAAATGCTTTTACAAATCTTATTTTAATAATTTGTTTCTTTTTCTTTTTAGTCATTCCTACACTGGTCAAGATTACAGTACGCTGGGAAATGTTGGGAAGATTTCTTTAGATCAGATTGATTCGGTAAGCATCACATCCCTTTAAATTAGGTCTTTGTCAATGAAGGAAGCACAGGTTTTCTTCAACCAAAGATTATTTTTGGGTGGGAAGATTGGGCGAGAATATTAGTTCTTTGACTGCCAATCATTTTGAAAGGAAATCCCATGTGCTACACATAAGATTTTTTTAAAATCGTAAGAATATCAAAATTAATCAGAAAATTGTCCGTAGCTTGACTGGTGGTCACGCAGTGGATTAAGCATCAGCCCAGGGCACTGAGGGCCCTGGTTCCGAACCCTGAGGTTGTTGGCTTGAGTGCAGGATCATTGACATGATCCCAAGGTTGCTGGCTTGAGCCCAAGGTCACTAGTTTGAGCAAGGGCTCAAGGGATCGAATGGAGCCCCAGGCCAAGGCACATATGAGAAGCAGTCAATAGAAACAAAATAAACAAACAAAATAAACACAGTGAAAGCAACTACAAGTTGATACTTCTCGTCTCTCTCCCTTCCTGTCTCTCTCTCTTTCTAAAGAAAAGAAAGAAAACAGAAAAAATATTGTTTTCTGATGAAAACAGGATTTAATTATTCCGAAGAGTAATTCTTTTAACTGATGATAGATAGTGTTTATATTTAAATACCACATACAGTTAGAAAAGAAGAAATGGAAAACACTAAATGCATGTGTTTGCTAGGGCTACTGTAACAAAATCACACAGACTGGATGCTTTACAACAGAAATTTATTTTCTAATGCTTGAGGCTAGCAGTCCAAGATCAAGGTGCCAGCAATTTGATTTCTTCTGGGGCTTCTCTCTCCGTTCTCACATGATCTTTCCACTCTGCACACATCCCCGGTGTCTCCTCTTCTTAGAAATTGGACCGGGACCCCACCCCCATGACCTCATTTAACTTTAATTACTTCTTTAAAGCCCCGTATCCAAATACAGTCACATTCTGAGGTACTGGGAGTCAGGACTTCAGTATGAGTTTGGGGAGGATCAGGTTTATTCTGTAACACTAAGTGTAGGCTCCCGTCACATTCTGAGGTACTGGGAGTCAGGACTTTCTTTTTAAAAATATTTTTTTAATTTATTGATTTAAGTGAGAGAGGAAGGGAGAGAGAAAAATATGGGAACATCAAGCTACTCTCTCTTTTTTTTTTTTTTTTTTCTGAAGCTGGAAACGGGGAGAGACAGTCAGACAGACTCCCGCATGCGCCCGACTGGGATCCACCCAGCACGCCCACCAGGGGTGACGCTCTGCCCACCAGGGGGCGATGCTCTGCCTCTCCGGGGCGTCACTCTGCCATGACCAGAGCCACTCTAGCGCCTGGGGCAGAGGCCAAGGAGCCATCCCCAGTGCCCGGGCCATCTTTGCTCCAATGGAGCCTTGGCTGCGGGAGGGGAAGAGAGAGACAGAGAGGAAGGGGGGGGGGTGGAGAAGCAGATGGGCGCTTCTCCTGTGTGCCCTGGCCGGGAATCGAACCCAGGTCCCCCGCACGCCAGGCCGACGCTCTACCGCTGAGCCAACCAGCCAGGGCCCATATCAAGCTACTCTTGATGTGCCCGGACCGGGAATCGAATGGGCAACCTCTACGCTTTGGGGTGATGCTCAATTGAACCTCTAACAGGCTGTATCCATGCCTCTTTTCCTATTTTTTCTTTTTTAAAGATTTTATTTATTTTACAGAGAGAGGAGAGAGAGGGGTGGGAGAGTGGGAAGTGTCAACTCATAGCTGCTTCACCTTCATTGTTCACTGATTGCTTATCAAATGTGCCCATTGACCAGGCAAGCTCAGGGCTTTGAACCGGCGACCTCAGCATTCCAGGTCGATGCTGTATCCACTGCGCCACCACAGGTCAAGCCCCACATCTTTATCCAGTTCTCTATCCAAGGACACTTTGGTTGTTTCCATCTTGCCTACCATGAATAATGCTGCAATGAACATGGGGGTGCATGTGTCTTTGTGAATAAATGTGTTCAAGTTCTTTGGGTTAGTTACCCAGTAGAAGGATTGCTGTGTCATGTGGTAACTCTATGATTAATTTTTTGAGGAACTTCCAGACTGTTTAACAGTCTACATTCCCTTATTATATAATTTATTATATGAGTTTAATGTATTCAATAGTGAATGTAATAGTGACAGTTTCTTTTTCCTTCACTTAACTGATTTACAGGGAAAATTATGTTTTATTCACCTTTGTGTTGCCTAAAACATCCAATAAATATTTGTTCTGTGACAGACTTGAAAAGTAGTTCATTGCAGACAATGAGGATGTTGACTATTCATTGATGGTTTTGAATTGGAACAATAGTTAAAAAAAATAATTTTGTAGTAGTATGAAGGAACAAGAATGTACAGATAGAAGGCCCTTTGGTAGTAGTGCTGCCAAGGGAAGATAGGGACCTGACTGAAGTGGGTTAGGGACCGGAAAGTGTAGTCTCTACTGTGAAAAGATGAAGAAACTGGCTGGCCACTAGAGGGCGCAGCAACCTCAGGCAAAGTGAGACCTGCTCCTATTTACAGGTGGAATTGAACTTACCAAGGAATACATGAGGGGGTGAGAACTTAAGCCTCTGGAGGAGGATATTAGAGGAAGTCAGAGAAAATGCAGTTGGTACCATAAATGAAAAAGTTGAAATTTCTTTGATGCTAAGGAAAAGACCTGTAATTTCTTTCTTTCTTTTTTTTTTTTTTTGTTTGTTTGTTTGTTTTTTTCATTTTTCTGAAGCTGGAAACAGGGAGAGACAGTCAGACAGACTCCCGCATGCGCCCGACCGGGATCCACCCGGCACGCCCACCAGGGGCGACGCTCTGCCCACCAGGGGGCGATGCTCTGCCCATCCTGGGCGTCGCCATGTTGCGACCAGAGCCACTCTAGCGCCTGAGGCAGAGGCCACAGAGCCATGCCCAGCGCCCGGGCCATCTTTGCTCCAATGGAGCCTTGGCTGCGGGAGGGGAAGAGAGAGACAGAGAGGAAAGCGCGGTGGAGGGGTGGAGAAGCAAATGGGCACTTCTCCTGTGTGCCCTGGCCGGGAATCGAACCCGGGTCCTCCGCATGCTAGGCCGACGCTCTACCGCTGAGCCAACCGGCCAGGGCCTAATTTCTTTCTTTCAACTGTTGATTTCTGTAACACATTTGAGTATTTCTTTTGAGAACAATTTGTCTTATTTTTGTATTTTTCTTTGTTTTGGGGTTATTTTAAAAGTTTATCTGTGATTGATTGAGGCACTGTACTTTTGAACATTTATCCCAGGTAAATGAAATCTTACATTTACACAAAAACTGTACATCTGTTTATGTGAAATAGCCCCAAATTGGAACTAACCCAAATGTCATTCAGCAAGTGAATAGTTAAACAAATTTTGGTTCCTCCATACCATGGAATATTACTCAACAATAAAAAAGGAATAAACTATTGAGACCTGCAACAACTAAGATGAATTTTGTGGGGATTATGCTTGAATAAAAAGCCTAATCCCAAAACATTACAGACTCATTCTATTTATATAACACACTTGAAATGACAAAATTATAGAGCTAGAGAACAGATTAATAGTTGCCAAGGCTGAGAGGATGGGGGCAGGGGGCAGAAATTAGGTAGGGGTGGTTATAAAAGATATGCGGGTTCCTGTGGTGAGAAAACCGTTCTGCACCTTGACTGTGGTGACCGATACGTGAACCCACACGTGACAAAATTACATAGAAGCTAAATAAACTACAGTAATTCACACAGAAGTGCAACTGGGGAAATCTAAGACTAGTGGATTATATCAACGTCAGTATCTTGGATGTGATAACACAAGTTAGCTTTGCAAAATATTACCTTTGGGAGAAATTGGGTATACGATATCTCTGTATTATTTCTTACAACTGTATGTGAATCTATAATTTCTCAAAAGATAAAGTTTAATTTAAAAAGAAATAAATGAAATAATTTGTAATAATGTATATTATTTAATCCCCCAAACCAAATTATTTATACTTTCAACATGTAGCCAATATAAAAATATTAATAAGAAAAAAGAGTTCATCTGTAATCACAGTAAGACAATAATCCTTATAATTTTTGTTTTTGTTCCAGTTTGAATCCATAATTTGTAAATTAGAATGAATTTGCAACAAATTCATTTTAGTGTGAAGGACTTGGGAAATCTTCCATATAACTGAAAATTCTTTTTTCTTGTAGCTTTCTATCAAATCCTTTCCACCTTGCATGCGTCAGTTACACAAAGTCCTGCGGGAAAATCACCATCTCCGTCATGGAGGCCGCATGCAGTACGGCCTCTTCCTGAAGGGCATTGGCTTAACCCTGGAACAGGCATTGCAGTTCTGGAAGCAAGAATTTATCAAAGGAAAGATGGATCCAGACAAGGTAATTTTGAAAAACTGGAGCAGTTACTTAAATTTTACTATAGTTTGAAAACTAGAGAGTCTGGGGGTTTTTTTTGTTTGTTTTGTTTGCTTTTGTTTGTTTTTTGAATATGCCCCTGACATGTAGTTGAAAACTCTAAAAGATAAAGATGCCTTTGGTTTCTTTTAGGAAAAAAGCAATGCGTGTGTTAATGTAATAGATGTTAAACCAAAGATTAGGAGAGGTAAGATCATTCCAAGGCGAGGACTGGAGCAGAGTGAGGTGTAGAGTGATGCTTAAATGAAGAGTCTTCCCTCTGCAGGTTTACGGCCAGCAGTTGTTATAAGACTGAAATTGCTTTCTGAGTTATATTTCTGTAGGACTGTGTATGTACATATAATATACAAAAATACATGTGTGTACATGCCATTGGCTCCAGATCCTGGCAACTGTATAAATGAGTGATGCGCATGTCCTGTCCTCACAGCCTCCTCAGCTCCTGCAGACTCAGGCTTATGGTTTCTTTTATGGAATCAATCCATCTCGTCTTCCTTTTTTTTTTTTTCTGCTGGCTTCTATTTTTCCCAGCATTACTGTCTTTTCAAAAGAACACTGCCTTGTCATGATGTGCCCAGAAGTACGACGGCTTCAATTTTTCATTTTTGCCTTCAGTGATGTTTCCGGCTTAATTTGCTCTGGGACCCGAGTGTTTGTCTTTCTGGCTGTCCAGGGTATCCGTGGAGCTCTCCTTCGACACCATATTTCAGAAGAATCCATTTTTTTTCTATTTGCTTTCTTTGCTGTCCAACTTTTACATTGTACACAGTAATTGGGAATACAGGGTGTAGATGGTCTTAGCCTTGACCTCTGATGACACATCTTTGCTCTTGGTGACCTTTCCTAGTTCTTCCTTCCATTGCCATCCTTCCGAGTCTCAGCCTTCTCCATTCGAATTGATGACCAGATTGAAGTAAACATCCTGATGTTTCCATTGTGTATGTTAACGTTTTGCATTTCTTCTGTAGTTGTGATTTTTGTCTTCATGTTCAGATGCAGTCCTGCCTTGGCCCTTTCTTCTTTTACTTCCATCAGCAGTTGTTGCAAATCATTGCCACTTTCTGCCAGTACGATGGTGTCATCTGCATACCTTAAGTTGTTGATGTTTTTTTCTACCAATTTTCACTCCTCCTTCCTCTGAGTCTAGACCAGTTTCTCATTTGTTCTGCATGTAGCAAATAAGGAGGTAAAATGCACCCTTGCCCGACACCTTTGCCTGTAGGAAACCATTCTGTCGTTCCATCTTCAGGCTTGACAGTGGGTTACTGTCCACAATACAGGTTATGCATCAGGACAGTCAAGTGCTGAGCTATGACCTTTTCTCTCAGGACAACGCATAGCTTTTCATGATCCAGACAATCAAAGGCTTTACTGTCGTCTAGAAAATGTAGTCTAATCCTCTTCTGAAATTCTTTGGAGCACTCCAATATCCAGTGACTGTTTGCACGTAGATCTTGACTCCCTCTTTTTTGAATCCAGCTTGACTGTCATTTCTTGCTCTATAGAAGGTAGTAGCCTTTGTTACATCACCTTTAGTGTCACTTTACTTGTGTGAGAAATTAGAACAATGGTCCTATAGCTACTACAGTCAGTGCTCGACTTACGACCATGATTGGTTCCGACAGACCGGTCGTAACATGATTTGGTCGTAAGTTGAGTAGGCTATATGTACAATACTGTGAAATGATGTTATAAAAATCTTTGTCATATTTTATCATAATTTTCTTTCATTATTGTTATATATCATAATTTTCTTTGTTCATTTTATGCCATTTGTATCATCTCTACACCATTTTGTTTCTTATTTTTACATTCGTCAGGTTTAAGTAAAACACTGCATTACCAGTATAACTGGTTTAATATTTGCAAAGACAATTTCCTCTTGGTAGACATCTTGGGAGGGGTTTGATGAAAAATATCTAAGACACAAAACACAAATTGCTGTACCGAGTCTGGGATAACAGTTGAAATGGTGCACGCGGAGATGGTAGTGCTGCCGGAAGCTGATCCACACTGTCGTACGCCCAGCTGGGCAACACTTGCGCTGCCAGATGCAGAGCAGTCGTGGCTAGCGATTGTGGTTGTAAAGTCGAATGGTCGTAAGTTGCATAGCTTGTAAGTCAATCAATGCCGGGGTCCAGCCCCGGGGGGGTTCCAGGGGTCCCACAGGAGGAGACGGCGTCGGCGAAAATCGAGTGAGAGAGCCGAATTCTTTTCTTTCTCTTTATTCTCTAGTTAGCATTTACTGCCAGGCATCTCCCTCAATGGCTGGTCTAACATTACTTTTTATGCACACACACTAAGTTACAATCACATGGTATTTTTGAATACATCATTGTTTTAGTTTCACTACGGTTACATATTTTTAGATAACAGTTAATTCATATCTAAGCTACAAGTCAGGTGGTAAGTTATTTAAAGTACAGTTATACAATAGTAATATTGGTACAAACTTCTAAAAGATTAGTACTAATTAATAACTCTATTTTACTCTTGTTGTGAGTCAAGGGCACAGAAAGAGATAGCAGACGAAATCATCAAGGACTAGCAGAGGACCACCGCTTGCTCAGGGAAATAGCCTTGAGTTCATGTAGTGTCCTAATTCTTTTCTCACAAGACTACAAAAGGCTTGCTATTAAGAAACTGACATAGTATAAAGAGTAATTTTTACTTAAAGATACATAGAGTGCACCTGCAAGATAGCTAGTAGCAACATAATATCAGAAGGCATTAGCTGCTATTGCTGCTATGAATCCCACTACATACCTCTCCTATTCTTGGAAAATACAAAAATCTCATGAGAATGTTTTACTGAGAAAACCCAGTAACTGCCTTCAGTGATAAAACAAGTCTTTTAACAAAACATTCTTTACTAGCCAGCTGCACTCCTATCCAAGGCCATGTAACAGGCCACTCCACTACTCTTTACCTAAGATTCTAATGTCTAGTTAAACTTTATTTATATACTATATTCATATACTAGCTAAGTTCTAACTATATTCTTTCTAACATGATTAATATAAGAAATTCTCCTACAAACTTAACCCTTTATGAGGGATATCATGGCTAGCCTCTTATGTTTATGAGCCCAGATCAAGGGGCTTACAGGCTTTTCTGTGGAACTTACACCTTCTGTCTCATTTCCAAAGAAATTACTACAAATCTACAGGGAAAGTACGGTACTATTATCCCTGTGCCACAAATAATAGCACACACCCAGAAAAAGGGGGGATATAAGGCCAGATTAATTCAAAAGATAAAAGGGGGAAGTGTCATTGTGCCTTTCCTTGCGGTGACTTTGTCAACCCGCAGCTGTTGGTCTTACTGCGGTGACTCTATCTTCTTTTGCTGTGACTTTGTCAGCCAGCAGTTGTGGATCTTCTTCTGCTGTGACCTAGTTAGCCAGCATTAGTGGATCGGCTCCCGACAAATCAATATTTGTACTTCTTGGCATCTCCTTTCTTGAAGATTGGGATGTATATTGACCATTTCTAGTCTGTAGGTCATTGCTTTGTTTTCCATATTTGTCCTTGTCAGGATGGCCGAGTGGTCTAAGGCGCCAGACTCCATATTTGTTGATATATTTTTGTTAGGATTATGTCATTCTGTGGTTTGAAATAATTCTATTGGTATCCCATCTACTCCTGGTGATTTATTTCTTCCCAATATTTTTACTTTCTAAAAATACAGATTCTTCCTCATAGGAATCTTCTTCAAAGCTACCTGTCATCATTCTGTCTCTCCTTGTATAGATTTTCAGTATACTGTTTCCACATTCTCTTTATTTTTTCCTGGTCAGAGAATGTGCTTCCTTGTCGGCTTGAATTTTCCCTTTATTTCTTTAATCTTCTGGTTGTAAGCCCTGTTTTTCCTTTGTTATTGTTTCTTCTATCTCATTATATTGACAGTGTAATAGTTCTCTTTATGTCTATGTAATAGTTATTGAGGAACTGAGTTCAGAAATCTACCCCTGCTTTTGTTACCCTTTGCTTTTGCATCTTGTCTCTCTCTAACAATTTTTAGTGTTTCTTCTGTCATCCATCTCAATTTTTCTTTCCTTTTTACTTCTGGCATTGTTTTGTGTTTTTTTGTGTGTTTATTCTGCATTCTTTCCTGATAATATTTCTAGTTTCAGTTCTTCTGGCTCTTGGTCAATTAAGTTCGACAGTGCAGATTCGTTTTTATGTGAACTTCAAATCCATCAGGAATGTTATTTCCGTTATATTATGACATTATGATCCTTCAGTGCTCTTTTTTCTTTTTAGCTTTACTTTAATGTTTGATATCAGCAGTTCATGGTCAGTAGCACAATCTGCTCCTGGTCTTGTTTTGGCAAAGAGATTGCGGCTTCTCCATCTCCCGCTTCCAATTACATAGTCTGATTTCTGCGTTGGCCATCTGGTGATGTCCCTGTGCAGGGTTGTCGGTTCACTTGTTTGAAGCATGTGTTTGTGATCGACAAGTTGCTAGCTTCGCACAAATTCACGAGCCAATCTCCTGCTTTATTTCTAACTCTGAGTTCATTTTGTTTTTATGACATTTGATTCTGA
Source organism: Saccopteryx leptura (assembly GCF_036850995.1). Lineage (NCBI taxonomy): Eukaryota > Metazoa > Chordata > Mammalia > Chiroptera > Emballonuridae > Saccopteryx > Saccopteryx leptura. The sequence continues at coordinate 363,448,882 of NC_089503.1, read as the reverse complement.
TTTACTTCCTACCTTTGCATTCCCATTTCTGTATTTATCAGCATATCTTCCTTTGGTGTATTATCAGTTTCTTCTTAGTTACTTGTATAAAATTTTTCAATATTTTCTTCTGCAGTCTCTGTAGATGGAACACAGATTTGAATGATGATTATGCTAATAGTAGTTTTTCCTAGAAGTCTGACTACGTACCTGGCACAGAGGCGCATTTTCAGGACTCAGAGATATTAAGAACAAAGTGAAAAGAATTTATAATGTTTCTGTTGTGTTATGCTGAGCTATGTTATGGAGCATTTTTAGGTAAACATTAACCCTTTGAGTAATGATTTTTTTTCATGCTCGCTGACCCCCGGGAGTGAGTTTCTTTTTTTTTTCAAAGAATAAAATTAGTTCCAGTTACAGTTTTATTAACTTAAAATCATGTTTGTTTGATAACTAATTTATGGAATCGAGAAGAACATACATTTCTCTTTTTTTAATGTTGCCTTACACATTTTTAAAATAAATCGATCGTACTCTGGATGGTCAGGAGGCACGAGGACATACAGAATGTTCGTACTACTCAAAGGGTTAAAAGAACTGCTTCTAAATCTATAATACTCAAGTCCCCCTCTTATTCTTTATTTACGAGTATTAGCTAACAACATTTTACTTTGGAAATATAGTTTTGTGTCCCTTCAAAGCCATGGCACTGTGGTATGAAGTAAATTTTTTTACTGTTTATTTCTTGGTTTGCTTCTTCCTAGTCGAGGTAAAAATGGTAAAACCAAGAATATTTATGAAGTACATTTTATAATACCTTATTATCTCAAATTAGTCTGGTAGGGCTACCATAAAATACCACAGATTGACGCAGTAAGCAATGGAAATTTATTTTGTCTAGTTCTGGAGGTTGGAAGTCCAAGATCAAAGTGTCGGCAGATTTGTTTTCCTCTGAGCCTCTTCCTAACCTCTAGAAGCCACCTTCTTGCAGTGTCACAACCTGGCCTTTTCTTGTGCTTTCTCTTCCCCGATGTCTTTTCCTCTTATAAGGACACCAGTCATCTGGGATGAGTCCACCCTTACCAACTGACCTAACCTTAGTTACCTCTTTAAGTGCTCACTCTCTAATACAGTCACATTGTGAGTTGGGCTTCAACATTCGCCCTTTAGAAGGACACAGTTCAGTCCATAACATGTCCCTAGCTTTCTATATATGAGTTAACATTCTTTTACAACATCTAAAAAGATTTTACAGATTTGTTTTAAAAATTATTTTCATTGATAATCGTCTGTGGATTCTTAATTTATCATGTAATAGGATTTTCTTTCTTTTTCAATTTAAATTTATTGTGTTTACATAGATTTTAGTGTCCCCCCCCCCCCCCCCGAATGCATCCCCCCTCCCTCGTGTTCCCCTCCACATCCCTCTTGTAGGATTTTCTTTAAATATAGTTTTGGGTAATGTTATTAGAGTTCTATTATATATATTCTTTTTATTTTAAGGTAACATTCTGATTATAAAAAATATGAGAAATATGAAAAATTACCTGCCATTTCCCCATTCAGCAATAATTACTCTGAACATTTTAGCCTTTCTCAGCAATCTAGGTAGCTAGGTACCACTTTGTTCCTCCTCATTTTAAGAATTGCCATTATATTATGATCATTTTCCCATGTTGCTGAGTGATTTTTGAAAATATCATTTGGATTAGCTGGATGACAATACATCCTTTGAAAGTGATATAATTTAGTTAATTGTTCCCCTGTTATTGGACATATGGTTGTGTCTGTTTGACTCTGTCATAAATGGTACTGCAACTGATATCCTGAGCACATAAATCTTTTATTATAGTTCTGATTATGTCCTCTGTATCTATTCATCAGGTAATAAAATTACCTGGTGAAAACTGGCAGTTTTAAACTTTTGATGCATGCCATGAAATGACTGTTTGGCAAGATTTTAAGTTCGACTCTGATCAAGCTATGTATCTTTCTTTGTCATTGATATTGTATATTATTACTTTAAAATATTGTTTTGATATTTCATTAGGAATTTGATCTATTAAGTAGGAAGGTGTATGGGGTTCTCCAGAGAAACTGAACCAATAGAATGTGTGTGTATTAAAAGACGTTTATTATAAGGAATGCTCATGTGAGAATGGAGGCTGACAAGTCCCAAGATCTGCGGTCAGCACGCTGGAGACTCAGGAGTGCCGATGGTGTAGTTCTAGTTCAAGTGCAGCATAGGCTTGAGTCCCAGGAAGAGCCGGCGTTTCAGCTTGAGTCCCAGGAAGAGCTGGCGTTTCAGCCTGAGTCCGAAGGCTGGGAAACGTCCACACCCCAGCTTAAGGCGGGAGGAAGTGCCCTCTTACTACCCGGAGGGTCAGCAGTGTGTTCGCTTCATATCTTCCAAGGATTAGCCTAGTCCCACGAGCACCAGGGAGGGCAGTCCGTCATCCAGAAACACCCTCACAGGCACACCCAGAATGTTGTTTGGCCCAAGACCAGGCACCCCTTATCCCAGTCAGGTAGACACAAAATTAACCGTCAGTAAATAAATCTTTATGAACTGTGGAGAAAGTTGGGCCATGGTTTTGAAGTGAAAAGAGAGAAGTGCGTTACCATTTTAGCTCAGTTTGTGCTGTGCAGTGCGAGTGGAAAGAGGAAAGCGAGAGAGGGAAACCTCTGAGCACACCGCCTTTGACCCGCACACCTTTCACTGACCCGCCATTTTGTGTATGTATCCAGATGGCCTATGTACAACTGTCATCAGTATTTACTTTTAAACCTTTGTGTTTGAAAGTATTTTTCAAGTGGGATTTTTATTTTGTAATGTAAAAGTTTTTTTCAAAAATTATTGCAAAGGAAATCAATAAATAATTTGTACCTTTCTAGATAATGTATAGCAGTCTGTATGTTCAGCTTATTATGGATTACAGCAAATACATTATTTCGACAAAAAGATTATAAATTATACTTATGATTTATAGTGTCTGTCTAGTGTTCTATTGTTAGAGTTTGTATTTGTAAATACATGTTCATATTTTCCTCAATTATATCATATATTTTGCAATGGAATGTAATATGGTATCCTTTAGTTTATTAAAATATTCTCTTCAGTTTAATAATTACCTTTTTGTTAATTATACATACAATTAAAAATACTCTTAAGAGCTGTAGAAAATTGATGGCTTAAATATTGTTTATAAAGAATGATTATGGAGGATGTATATTAGACATTTTTTTGATAGTGCTCTAAAGGACTTTGGTGTTAAACTGAGGAATGATTGGGAATGATCACTTCTATTAAATAGCTTATTTCCTGAGAGTGTAAGAAAAATGTGGTGATACAGTCAGTTGCAACTGAAATTCTCCTTTACAGTTATTTCCTAAATGACCGTATATCTGACTTTTTTCTCTTTATGCTTATGTCCTCATTGTAACTTATTTGAGATACCGTGCTTTATGCATCTGAGCAAAAATTGTGGGTTCTTGGCCATTACTTCTGAAGCAACAGAGAAAGGTTTTGTACCTCCAGCACTTTTTACCTGTAGCTGTTGTCACTGCCACCTTTCCTAGTTACAGTCTCTAGAACTAAATAACTCTTTTCCCTACCTCCTTTCTAAATATTGAGCTTAGTTCTTCATGAATTGATTGCCTAATCTGTGTGTCTCTCCCTCCCATCTTCCCTTGCTTCTGTTTGCTGCAGGCATGTAGCTAGTTGTTTTGTTTTTTTATACTTGGAATACTTTTCTATTTAAGGTTATACTTAAAGTTTGAGGAGGAATTTGTTGTCCTTGTTGTAAAATAATCTAAAACTGGATGTATGAGCTTTTATAACTGTCATCCAGAGTATAAATATTAAAGGGGCATGTCCCCAGATACTTTTCATTACGCTTAAGCAATTTTTGTTTCATGGTCTACACATTCTTGTTTTCTTTTACAAACATTTTTGAATAGTAATAATGTGATTTTGGAAGCAACTTAAAGTTCTGATGCTCACCGTTTGTTATCTTTTGTTAGGAATTCGATATACTAACTCAGTTCTTCTATAGAAAAAGTAGCCATATGTCTATAAAATGCTTATTCAGAGTTGTTAGTCTGTATTATTTTTCTGTTCTTTTAAAACTTTTTAGACTAGCATTCACACCTCAGTAAATGGCATTAATAAGTGAGAGGTACCACCTTATATAACTTCCAATTACATGCTACTAGATTATGTTCTTATAATTTGGGGCTCTTATCACTACCTCATATTTATTTTTTATTCATTTGTTATCTGTATCCTACACTTAGAATAAAAACTGTGTGAAAGCGGTGGGTGTCTTGTTCATTGCTGCATGTTTAGGCACCTGGAACAGTGCCTGATGCATAGCAGGCACTCATTAAGTGTTTACTGAGGAAACTAAAGAATAAGTTTCTATAGATATAAACACACATGAAAAAATCAGAAAATTTGGTCTATTTTTCTGTAATGTCTTTACATAAGTCAGTACTGTACTATATAACTGCTAATGTGCTGTTATTCCATTTATAGTGAACTTGATGTTGAATTAAATCAAGAATTTTAGTAGGATCTGAAATTTGCAATAGAAACTACTGATTTTATAATTTAGAAGGAATTTCTTATCATGGGCTTGTCAAAGAGGTCCAAGGTATAAAAAAGGTTACTGTAGCAGAGGATAGGGCTTCTAGTTTATTGTTTTACACTTAGTTCATTGTTCAGTAGCTGCAGTGTTCATTTTTTCTGTTCAATTAGGACTAGGATACCTAGCGTGATATACCTTTATTGAATTATGTACCTACCATCTTTCTAACTGTTAGCAAATTGTAGTATCTTTGTTGCATGTGTGTCTTAGGACTGGACTTGAATTCAGAGACTATGGCTTTTCCTCTTTGGGTCTCAAGGGCATAGCCCAAGACCTGGCAACTCTTAGGTGTTTGTTGAATACACGGTTGATTCTGCCCAGGCTTTTAAAAGTGGCTTTCTTTATGAGAAAAGAAGTTGTCTTTGTTTCTGTCTAGGTAAGGCTATATTTCCAACAAGTTATAAAATATTAATAATTTTAGTAACTAGCCAAATTTGTTTTCTTCTATGTATTTTTCTAAATCAAAATATAGGTTGGAAAATTATGCAACTACCGTATACAGGAAATGATAACCAGTTATCATTATTATTATTTAATGTCCAGCAATATAGTACATATTAGTTACAAGTATGTAAATAATAGAGTTGTCAAATTATGGTCCTTATTACATATATATATGTATTAAATATATATACATGTATTAAAATATCAACCATTTTCAAGAGAATATTCTGTTCTTAGGAATGATCTTATAACAAACTAATTGCTTTAGTATATATCTTACTTCCAAATATTAGTTTCATAATGTAGGGTTTTTACTGTTAGATTTATATATATTGAGTATGAATATTTATGATATATTGAAATTTGTTAAATAAAGCCTTTTCAATTACCCTTGTCAGTGGGGATTGGGGACATTTGAAAATTGCATTTGGATTGTCAAATAGAATTCTTTGGAATTTATGAATGATACAATACAAGAGGTATTCAAAGCTTTGAATATCTCTTTCTGTAAATAATTTCTTAGATTCCTGAAATAAATGTATCTCTGCTTTCTGCAATTAAAATCTATTTAATGATTACAGTACAGTTTTATGCAAGTGTTTGTTAGTTGTAATTATTTACATGCCAGTGTACCTGGGGAAAAGCCTCACCCTGGGCATGAGAGATACATTAGTCAAACCTCGGTTTAAAGCATGAAAAAATATATCGCTAAAATATTTGTTCCCTTGGAACTTTGATATTAAATCACCTCAGTCACTAGCTTTTTTAAGAGCAAATTGAACTGGATAATTCTTCTAATAAATTCAAAGCAATGTGTTCTCTTAATCAGATTGCTTATATTCTTGTTTTGAATGGCTTTGACCTGGCCATGCTGGATATTAAGCACAGCATAGATCATGTACAGTTTATATAGCTGAATTCCTGTCCCTCATGATAGCATACTCACGGTGTATTACATGTTGTTATAATTGGGTTAAGGAACATTTAGCACTATTTTTTTTTTTTCATTTTTCCAAAGCTAGAAACGGGGAGGTAGTCAGACAGACTCCCGCATGTGCCCGACCGGGATCCACCTGGCATGCCCACCAGGGGGCGATGCTCTGCCCATCTGGGGCGTAGCTCTGTCGCATCCAGAGGCATTCCAGCGCCTGAGGCAGAGGCCAAGGAGCCATCCTCAGTGCCCGGGCCATCTCTGCTCCAATGGAGCCTTGGCTGCAGGAGGGGAAGAGAGAGACAAAGAGGAAGGAGAGGGGGAGGGGTGGAGAAGCAGATGGGCGCCTCTCCTGTGTGCCCTGGCCAGGAATCGAACCCGGGACTCCCGCACGCCAGGCCGACGCTCTACCACTGAGCAAACCAGCCAGGTCCCATTTAGCACTATTTAAAAAGCTTCTCACTAGTTTCAGAATCCAGCTTGCATCATGATTTAGAACAGGCTAATGTTGAAAATTGATTACCACAGGATTCAGTATTTGGCTGGTGGTCTGGGGTAGTGTGAGTGTATGAAGCGTATTTATCAGTAGGGTTTTTGTTTCTTAGACCAGTGGTTCTCCCAGGACAGTGTTGGCTTCAGCATCATGTGGGAATTTGTCTGAAATGCAAACTTTCAGCGTCAGACTCTGGGGTGGAGCCCCTGGTTCGTGGTTTAGGAAGCCTTCCAGGTAAAATTGATGCACACTAAAGTTCGAGAAACTGTTTTACCTTTCATTGAATCTATTGCGGTGGCATTGGTTAATAAAATTATATAGGTTTTAGGTATACAATTCATACAGTACATCATCTGTGTATTGTATTGTGCTCCCCACCCCAAGTCAAGTCTCCTTCCATCACCATTCATCCCCCTTTACCCTCTCCTACCTCCCCCACCCGCCGTCTCCTCTAGTATTCACTCTGCTAACAGGGTTTTCTTTTTTTTTCTTTTAATTTATTTTTTGCTTAATCCCTTCACCTTTTCCACCCAGCCCCCTAAACCCCTCCCCTCTGACAGCCGTCAGTCTGTTCTCTGTATCTGTGATTCTGTTTCTATTTTGTTAGTTGATTTTGCTCATTAGATGCCACATATAAGTGAGGTCAGATGGCATTTGTCTTTCTCTGGCTGGCTTATTTCACTTGGCCTGATACTTTCCAGGTTCATCTATGCTGTTGCAAATGATAAGATTTCCTTCTTTTTTATGATTGAGTAGTATTCTGTTGTGTAAATGTAGATACTGCCCTTATAGAAATCTAAATGGTTATTTCAATGGCTACAAAAGGTAGACATCGAAAATGTTCAGCTCTTATTTGCTCTTTTGTCCACTTCTGTTGGCAATTTGAGCATAATGTGTTCCCCTTTACCAATAAGCTACGCACACACTCACACACACACATATTTGAACCCCTACTATATGTACAGCGAGTGTTTCAGCCGGTATAATGCTAATGAATTTCCACTATGCTCTGATATTGATTCCATTATCACCTGAGAAGGCTAAGCCGGGCCTGGGGCTCTCACAAACTAGTTGCCTTCAACTGGGAGCAGCTTCCTCCATTTGTCCTGGAGTGCTTTACAAATAGCATTTAATAAGAACTCGGTGACCTGAAAAAGGCTGGAAAGAACTAATGTAGAGTACATCCTTGGAGTCAGATTGAATTCAGATTTGCTCCACTATTTAAAACAAAACAAAACAAAACCAAAAAAACCTGTGTGCCCTCAAGCAAATTACCTGACATATGCCACTACCTATAGAATGTGGAAAGTAATTACATATACAAATGGAGATATCTAGATGTATCTCTGTCTCCTTGTCTGTCTATATTTCACTGATTGTGGTGAGGATTCAGGAGGGACTGAGTACAGATTCTGACATTCTGCAAGTGCTAGCTGTTCTTATTCTAGGGTTTCATAGAAGGAAGGTGTTAGCTTGACATGGGTAATCAGTAATGTTTCCATAGATCAAGTTTGTGCTGGCTATTTAAGAGGTTGCATATAACTTAGAATGGAGAGGGAGGTTATGGGGAAGGAAAGGAATTACAGACTGAATTCCAACAGAGAGTTTGTTTTAGGAAATGTTCAAGGGACAGAGACTAATGGAATGGATTTCAGGCTGTGTTCTTGGGGAGCTCTTGGCTTCCACAGCAAAGGGGGCAGAAATTCACAAGGGAAATTGAGTGGCCTGATTGCTGGCCCCACTTTAACAAATATATTTGTATCTTTATCTACAGAGTAGGATTTCGCTTAAAAGTTGGATTTTGGTACTTAAAATGTTTAAAACTTACTATCCTAGTTTATTTTTGTATAGAATTTAGGAAAGTAGTAAGGGGATGAGGACAGAGAAAGGAGAGAGGGGAAAGAGAGATATTAGTGCCAGAAGTTAGGTGTTTTAAGTGAAACTTGTTTTTAGTCAAGAGAAAGCCAATAGTGAATTTTAAATAGAAGTATGTGGAAGTAGTATGCAGAATTGAAATGGAGAGAGAGTAGAAATTGGATACATAGTTGACCAGATTAGGTCTTGTTGTGATATGATAAGAGCAAAATGGAAGGGGTGAATTCAAGAAATGTTTTGAGGGGTAGTTTGTAGGACAGCATGAGAAAAGAATTAAATTTAACCTATGTGGTCAGTCTATATACAATAGAAAGATAAGAAGCTCTGTTAACATAGGTATTAGGTGGTGAGCTGGGACTGTCTGGAATTAGAGTGGAGGTAAATGAATCATGAGTTTAGTTTCAGGTATAAATTTGAATTGATGTCCAAGTACCAATTCTTGCTGGTTGATGAGTTGGCATCTTTGCTCCTTCATTCATTCTGTCATTATTTGCTGAATACTCACATTGTGAAATATGCTCTTTCTTCTGTGTAAAGAAACATGGAGGTGTGGATTTGAGAGTCAAAATAAAAATGAGAGGAACATCTTTTGAAGGAAAATAAATTGTCAGATTGAGAGTATAGAGAGAAATTTAGAGAGCAGAGGATTCAGCTTTGAGGAGTACCCGCTGCTTGGCCTGGAAATGGAGGAAGCTAAAGTGAAAGCAGAGTTATCAGAAAACTGGGAGTAGAAGAGAGAAATCAGTCTGGAGACCTGGGCACTAAGAAGGAGGGGACGTGCAAAAGTGAGGTGTACTGGAGACTTTCAGAACTGAGGAAGGCATGGATAGGGATTGTTTTTAGGAAGTTGCTTCTAAGAAAAGTACAGAGCAGGAGACATTTCCTGGTTTCCTTGATCACATAGAGAAATGAAAGCCCTGGAGTGTTCCAGAAGATGGAGAAGTCAGGAAGGGAAGAAATGGAATATCATAGCTATACAGAGTGACCCTCCCAGGCATGTTTTCAAGGTGGGTGGTCAGGGGCAGTGAGACTCATGGAAATGGAGAATGTGCTGGGAGTAATTGAAGAAACAAAAAGAATTTATAAACATATAGTTATAGTGTGATTGTTACATGATGTGAGTCTCTCCTGCTTTATGATGCTCCCTGAGAGTAGGAACCTTTTCTGTCTTTTTTACCCACACATACCCAGCACTTAGCATAGTGCCCAAAGGGTCATGGAGGTTCAGTAAAATTTGTTGAATGAATGAATGAATGAATGAACTGCATAAAAAGTTTAGTGAGGATGTCTATTTGTCTGAGACCTGAAAGATATATGAGAGATTTTTAAGTTGGTAAAGAAGTGTTTAAAGGAAGAAGAGAGCTGGGGAAGCCCATCTTTCCAGTAAAGTCCGAGGAGATCACTTACCAGAGGGATCTGGCGCAGTTAAGGCTTAAGGCAAGATGAAGAGAGTGTAGAATAAGACCTTCCAGAAGTATGCTAAGGGGTTTGCCAATGATAAATCAAAAGATTTCTAAGCTGCAGAATGATTATAATTTGACTATTTCCTGAGTGCCTAGCATATGCCAGGCACTGTAATTAATATTTTACATACATCATCTATGGAATAGGTGTTATTTATGTTTAGTTTACTAATGAGAAAACTGGACCAGGCCATAAATTTGTAGTCAGCTAAGTCAGCATTGTTACATTGCCTTCTGTTGGTCAGATAAATTAATTTATGCTCACTCTGTTAAAGATGGCCACTGCCCACGTGGGGTGGCTGATTGCCTTCTTGCTTGGGAATGGGCTTGGTTATGCTAATATGTGCTGGGGGAGGACTTTTGTACTGAAAGGTTTTAAGAGGAGGAGCTAGGAGGCCATTTTGGAGAGTTCACGTTGTTCCAGGGGAGAGAGGCCACGTGGGGGAGAATGGCAACCAAAATGGAGGCAAAGAGGTGGGAGCCTCTGATTCTAGGAAAACTTGGATGAGTCAGTGGCTTTGGGAGCCCTGAATGGAAAGGGGAGTGATTCCTGCTGTGTGTTTTTACTCGCTTGCCAAGTGCGAGTCTAGGATAAAGGAAAATGGACCACCAGCCTTTGGCTCCGCAATTTCATTACCATCTGTCTGGATTAAACCCGAAACTGCATGAGCCAGATGGCTGTGATGGTGGCCACGGATGCTGGCCATACACCTTCCTCACAATGTCTTGTGGCCTTAGAGCAGAGCAAGAGAGGGCATAAGGTAAAATGCACTCAGGTATAGGAAGTGGCAAAGCCGGCATGGTCTTATTAAGTCCTTATGTTTCTTCGTCTAACATCACAATGCTGAGGTAAATGCTATCCTCCTTTTATGGAGAATATAATGAGTTTTCCCCAGGCAGCAAAGGATGGGTGGTACATGATCAGAACTGAGTTACATCCCACATCTATTTTATTCAAAACACTGTGCTTTTCCCAGTACTCTCAGGGAGAAGAATAAATGTGTTATTTAGGTTGACGCTAGCATGACCAACCATGTAGCTTCAAAAGACACAAGTTACAATAGAAGTTTTCAATTCTATGTTTAATCAGTGAGAGCTTCAATTACATCATTAGAATCATATCATTCGAACATATCATCAGTATGTTACAATAGTAATGTAATGACTACTAAAATGTTGCAAAGACATAAGTATATGTATGAAATATGCAATCTATAAATGCTAAACCTATATTAGTCAGTAATTTAAAAATGAATGAGTTAGTCTATAATCATACATATTTTTCTCTATATTACTATGTTTTTTCTTTCAAAGAAAACTTTGTTTTGCTTGAGTATTCATATTAGCAATATCCTAGGAAAGTAATTTGAGTGTAATAAAAAGTAGTTTCTTGCAAAAGCAGTCTAATCTTTGTCAATATTGTTATTGGGTGACAATTTTAATGGTACCCTTAGCAGTTACCAAGACATCTAGAATATATTTTTAAAAGTTTTGTTGTAATAAAAAAAGTCTTTAAATATTTTAATGCATAATAGAGATGTGTGCATATTAAGGGTTTAACTCTTATCTAAACGCCTCCCATTGCCTTTGGGATACAAATTCTAGATAACAGTGTAAGGATTAATATTTAAACTGACGTGAGCAGGTTGGACTTGCTTTCATGAATTGTCAGGAGGCTAGCTAGTCAAATTTTCAATTAAATTATGTATTGCATTAAGGTCTATCATTAAAATAAAACAAGTATTATCCCTCCCACCCAACACCATTCTGGTAAAAAATTAGCTTTAGCAAATCTAATTGCTTTTGGTGTTCTACTCTAAATGTTTTTCAATCCTTAAACTATGAAAATGTGAAAAAAAAGAAAACTTCAACTTTAATCATTCATTTATAGTTGTTGTTTTATCAGTGATACTTTATATATTAACTCTGTTATAAAATGGCATTTTATCTACCATTTCAAAAGAGAGGTTAAAATTTTGTTAATATCTGCTGTGCTCTTCATGGGAAATGACAACAGGAGGGGCCAGTTTAAGGTTTCACAGGGTTTGTCTTCATTGCATGTCCTGGTGGTCAATGGTCTCTGGGAAAAATGGGTGTGTATGATAAGTTCCAAAATGAGTCAGACTTCTTATACTAAGGGGTTTTTCTTTGGAAAATTTGTTAAAGTTTATGTTAATAAGTATTATAATTTATTATAATATCTAATGTAATGTTTATTATAATAGGTATTACTATAATTTATTAAGGAATGCCAAGGGCTCAGAGTGTGGAGTATGTACTCCTTGGCTTTTTTTAAGAGCCCAGTATGTCTTTATCACTCAGAACATTCCAATAAGTCTTTCTCAACTTTCTTTTGTTTTTGCTGTTAAAGAAATTACTTGGCACCATCTTTTCAGTTAGTTTACTTCTTTGTAGAGTAGACTTTTATTTTACTTAAGAAATAAATGAAAGAAAACCAAGTAACTATTTTGTACATGGCAGTGCCCATTGTTCTTCATAGTAAGACTTGGAAGTTTCCACAGTTGTGCTTTCAAGGTGCAATTTGTTGTATGCAGCTCAGTCAGAAGAGCAGGAATCCTAACTAGGTAAGGAATAGAGGGATCTTTACTCAAGAGGAGATAGAGATGATTAATGTCTTAGGTGGCAAGAATGCCAGCTTTTAAGTGAGAACAGGCTCAGAGAGAAATGAAGCAGGTTAAAAAATTTAACTCGGGTTAGAAAAATGTGAGGGTGATATTGATGAGGCACCCTAAGAAGTAGATTGCTTTTTTACTCTAGAATAAGGTTGTCATTTTCTTTTGCATTGTCTCAGAAATGCCCAAGCTAACCTGTCTTTTCCTAGATGGCTACATTAAGAGTGTACTCTATTCATCCCTTCAACAAATAATTTATCAAGTGTCTACTATGTTCCAGACAATTCTCTAGATACTAGAGGTACAGCAGTGAACAAAATTACATAAAAGTATTAATCCTCTGGTGGCTACATTCTGGCAGGAGAGATATGGGAGCCATATAAGTAAATTATATGTTAATGATGATAAATGCTATGAAGGAAATTTTGTGAAAAGAAAATGAGGCACCTAGTTTTAAATAGGTTAGTTTAAACAAAAGGCCTAAACAGAAGATAACATTTAACCACAACTTGAGGATTGTATAAGAGCTCTAGGCTTGGCATTGTTATTTATCATATTTTGGCTATGAATAAGCAAATGTCACTGTTCACCACTTTACAATGAAGAAAATTTGAGGCAAGGAGAACTGTCCAAACTACCCAGGGACAGCAGACACTAGCTTGTAGAACCCTTGGATATTGTGTTTTGGATCTCTGGAAGTTGAGGAGCAGTGCAGCTAGATCTAGCCAAAATCAAGGGTTCAGAGAGGCTAGGTGGAGGCAGTAGAGCATCCTGCGAACTGAGGCTGACTCAGTCACAAGGCTGGGGCCAAGCTAGCAGAAGCCTGGTGAGAAGCCATGACTGGTGGACCGAGGCAGGCCCTGAGGACTACTGTAGCTCACTGCATCTCAGGTTTCAGTGGTGAAAGTGGTCTCAGGCCCTTTATTTTGAAGGGTTATTGATTAAAATGAGGCAGCAGGCTTTGTCTGTGATCACTGTGGGGCTGAATGAGGCTGACTTTCTTGTTCCCAGGTCTTTGATCTCTGTAGCCTCGTAGGATGAGCAAAGGAAAACCGTGTGAATCATACCTAGAACTGCAGATCTTGTGATTTAGTCAAGGTTCCAGAGTTTGAGAGAGGGAAAGGTGAGGGGATTCCTACTATAATCTCCAAAGAATTCCTGGCAACTTTTTTACACACACCCCCTCATCCCCGTGGGAATGCTCAAAAGGGAAATGATTTCTTTTTTAAGCGAGAGACAGACCGAAAGACACAGAGAGGAAGGGAGAGAGATGAGAAGCACCAACTCATAGTTGTGTCAGTTTAGTGGATCATTGATTGCTTCTCAAATGTGCCTTGACCAGAGGGCACCAGCCAAACCAGTGACCTCTTCAACCCCTTGCTCAAGCCAGCGACCTCACACTCAAGCTGGCGAGCCCAAGCTCAAGCCAGTAACCTCAGGGTTTCGAATCTGGGACCTCAGCATCCCAGGTCGACACTGGCCACTAAGCTACCACCAATCAGGTGGGAAATGATTGATGTTCAGTGGAGTACCTGGGTCTTGAGCTAAATTAATCCTTCTAGCTTCTATATCCTTAGATTTTTCTCCACATCTTTGTACCCAAAGACCTTTCACTTCAAACTTAGTTTCCCTCCTTGTCTTTTGCATTGGTTACAACTGACTGTCCCTTACATTCTTCACTTTCCAGCTAGGGGCCTATATGCCATCCTTACCCTCTAAATCTTCATATAGACCTTGGGAAAGTAAATATCGGTACACGCTGAAGTCCTAGCCCTGTCTCCGGCACGTTAGCTTTGTCTTCAGCCTGCAAAGAATCCAACTTTTTTAGGCCCATCTGTCTTTTCTGTGCCATCCTTGGGCAGATTTTAATGAGATGTACTTATTTCCCATAGTCTTTCAAAATAAACTCCATGATGAAAATTCATGTCAGATATTCTCCACTGCAATATTAAAAACTCTCTAAGTGCCCTGGCCGGTTGGCTCAGCGGTAGAGCGTCGGCCTAGCGTGCGGAGGACCCGGGTTCGATTCCCGGCCAGGGCACACAGGAGAGGCGCCCATTTGCCTCTCCACCCCTCTGCCGCGCTTTCCTCTCTGTCTCTCTCTTCCCCTCCCGCAGCCAAGGCTCCATTGGAGCAAAGATGGCCCGGGCGCTGGGGATGGCTCTGTGGCCTCTGCCTCAGGCGCTGGAGTGGCTCTGGTCGCAACATGGCGACGCCCAGGATGGGCAGAGCATCGCCCCCTGGTGGGCAGAGCTTCGCCCCTGGTGGGCGTGCCGGGTGGATCCCGGTCGGGCGCATGCGGGAGTCTGTCTGACTGTCTCTCCCTGTTTCCAGCTTCAGAAAAATGAAAAAGAAAAAAAACAAAACAAAACAAAACAAAAAAAAACTCTCTAAGTTGTATTTTATCCTATTAGTGTTTACTTACCAGTGCAGGAGAAACAAAGCACTTGTCAGAATGAGAAAATAGTTATGAGACAATAAATACATGATTGGCACTGGCAGAGGGAGTGGCTAAGTAATACTGTTAAGTAAAGGTGAAGTCAGAACTGACATTTCAATGACATTTCATTAGAAATGTGTGGATTAAAGACATTTTTATTTGTATAGATCTGGTAAATTAGATATATCGGTAAAACTTGAAAACCCATTAAAGATGAGTTGTGCTTTCCACTTTGATGTTTTTAAATATACCATAAATGTGATGTTTCTGCACCTACAGAGAAAAAAATGTCTGTTGATGAATTTTCTTGGATATGAGTTTTATCACAATTATGCTTTTACTTGTACCTTCAGATTTAAACCATTTAAAGAATCTTGAAAATATATATTTAGGAAAACATAAATCTAGGATATACTCATTTTATCAGTGTTCGAGGTGGGGCAAAAGTAGGTTTACAGTAGTGAATACACAAAACAGTTTATTCTTGTATTGTTATTTATTATATTATTTTCCATATGAACAACTGAAAACCTATTTTTGCCCTTTTAACTATGATATTCACTAACAAAAATGATTTCACTCAAGATAATTCAAGAAGAGATTGAATATTTTTCTTGCTTTTCCAGGAAATGTCCCATTCCTTCTGTCTTTAAAGGTGGATATGGTTCTTCCTTTGTGTTGTAAGCTGTGGTTGTCTTTCTTCCCCCTGGTATGCCTGATACCAACTCGCTGGGAAGGCCTTGACCCTTGTCCTTTTTGAGGTCTGAGTATTCCCATTCTTTTCTAATATCGTGACTAGGGAAACACTCTATCTTGGTCCTTGGAAGTTTCAAGGATGTCATCTCTCTTAAGCTACTTCCGGTCCCCTGTGTTTGTTCTCTTGTCCCTTCTAAAGCTTTACCTTGGCCGTACCTGGATTCAGGCTGTGTTTCTTTCCAGTTCTTACTGCAAAGAACTGAGCCAAGATGGTTTCCAAAAAGAACCTTTTGTAAAGCATTCTCCATCTCTTTCTGTTATTTTCCAATTTATGAACCTTCTAGGAATAGTACAAAAAAAAATCTGTCTTTCATAATGGGCCCTTTCTGATAAGTCAACATTTAAACATTACATTAACACAATTTTTGTTGATTATAATCTGCTACTGTTTTATGTGTTCTAATTATTAACTTATTGATTGCACCTCGAGGCCTTATACACAAAGGATGCGATTTGAATAACGCTGTGCTAATGCTATTTAATCTCAGTTTACAACTATATTATGTTTCACTTCAGCCAGTAATGATAACTCCTTTCTATGGGCTGATGGCACAAATGGTTTTCATGTAAATATTGTTTTAAAATCTTTTATATTGTCAAATTTAGACATTCACATTCATGTCCATTCAAAGACTATGATTTTTTTTAAAAGATAATTTTAATCTACCTGATGTATAGGTACATTTATTGCCCAGAGAAAAGGAAGAGATTGTACTTTCTGATCAGGGGAAAGGATTCTGAATAATTAGGAGCAGCTAGATGGAATTAATTTCAGTGATACTGGGGATAAGTTGGATTTAGTTTAAGCCACTAGTGGTAAGAGCCGAAGAATCCTTCCTGTTCGTCACCCAAGGCCCAGCCCCTGGGTTAATCTTTTCCTGAATATCTGAGCCAGCAGTGACCCCTGCCCCCTCACCACCCCATTTAATCTCAAGTAAACTTTAAGTGTCTAGGCAGCAGAGACTCTTACACTATTTATACCCTCCCCACCTACCTCACAGCACAGGATGGAGTGCAGTGCACCTAGTTTTTCCTTGATGTGCATTCATTGGTCGAAAATGGTCCTAAGGATGGCAAGCTGTTAATTGTTCTCATTAAAAATTTCAAAATGTGCCATTCCCCCCTTTATATTTGAATTTTGCTGTAGTAATAAAGCTGTGCTTTTTATTTTAAAAAGTATAGTTGATCAGGAACATGGGATTGCTTATTCTTTCAGGGAACCCCCTCCAGCCGGATAATTTGCTCTTCTGACTATTGCTTATAAAATGGACCATGCTAAGAGCAAGTGGACTCTGACAGCCATAGTGAATGACCTGTGGTACTTTCTCTTTATTAATGACACACCGGAACCCTAAAAGAATATTTTCTATATTGTTTATAGGGTTTATAATGAAGGAAAGGACAGCTATAAATAGAGGATATAAAATATTTGAGGTTGTTGATTCATACAAATGAAGTAAAATGCCATCCTTTTTCTTAGAAACATATGTAATATTTTTAATGGCTCATAGAAAAGATGATTGCTTTAGAGTAAATTTGCTGTCTTCGGGCATGGTTAAGGCATTTAGAGTACAGCACTATAATCTGTCACAATAGAATACTAGCATTTATTGAGTTCTGTAGTGTGTCTGGCACTTTATGTAAATGTTCTTATTTAATCTTCAACCATTCATCATATGAGGGAGTAGGTGTTATTATTATCCAAATTTTGTAAAGAGATGTCCTGAAACTCAGTGAATTTCTTGGTAATTAGAAGCCCCATGCTGCACGTGATCTTTCTGTCTGCGGGGTGGGCCATGTCACAGATACTAGGTATGCTTTGATTATATTGTCTTCAAGTGGAAAGACAAAAAATAAAAACAGAATATTGAAAGAAAAAGAGAAACAGGCAATGCTGAACACCTAGCTAAAGTAATTACGCTACTTGCGTTCTAAATTAAGCTAAGAGGAAAAAATCCCATGATCTTTATTCTTGAAAAGAAGTATAATTTTGCCTGACCTCTGGTGGCGCAGTGGATAAAGCGTTGACCTGGGAACATTGAGGTTGCCGGTTCAAAAACCTGCACTTGTCTGGTCAAGGCATATATGGGAGTTGAGGCTTCCTGCTCCTCCCCCCTTTCTCTCTCTCTCTCTCTTCCTCTCCCTCCCTCCTCACTAAAATGAATAAAAAAAAAAAAAAAAAGAAGTATAATTTTATCAGACTAGAATGCTTACACATTCCTATTAAACTTTTTTTAATTAATTAAACTTTTTATATGCCAATGTTTTAAGGACTGTGAGTGAAAAAATGTGCATGAGACATGACTCATGACCTTAAGGAAAACAGTCTATACTAGACTGGTGTAACTTGATCTTATATTAAAACTACTGAATTACCTTCCAGTAAATTATAAGCTTTTGGTGGGGGTAGAAACCATGGTTTTCTCAAGTTTAATATTCAAGTAACATTTGTTGGATACTTGAAAATCTTTCACATAACTTAATAAATAAAACACTATCCTCCTGAACAGGGTGGATCAGCTCGTTTTGGAAGTCAGACCAGACCTCACACCTCATCTACTGCTTACTGGCTGGGTGACTTGGATAAGTCAGCCTCTCTCAGCCTCAGTTTTCTCATCCCTCAAATAAGGAAGTAGTGGAATTGGTATGGGGATTACATATGATAATACTCTTAGTATACTGCTCATTAGCATAGTGCCTAATGTATAGTAGATAATCGATAAAATGCCCTCACTTTAGTTCTCATTTATTCTGAGGTTGAAAGTGTTAAGTACAGTATTAGGGCAAGTTCAAGAAATATTATATCCACCCAGGGGACTTGGAGAGGGCTTCATGGAGAAATTGATATTTAAATTGAACCTTGAAAGATGATAGGATTTGGATGCATAGAATTGGAACACATGAGTATTTCATAATCCATGAAGTATTTGTATAAAGGCTGTTGATAACATAATGGAGGCCCTTTTCAAACTTTTGGATAAAGAACAGATCTACAACTCAAATGGGTGAGTCTTATATTGAGCCTTTGTAAAAGCCGAGAGCGTGTTATTAAATCTCAGTGAAACTATTCCTGCTGGATGCTGAGCTTTATTACCGTCTGGCAATCTTAGTACAGGGAGAGATTAGAACATCTAAATGAATGGTTACTTGATACATGTGTTTGGATTTTCCTTTAAAATATCAGCTGTCCAAAGGAAATTGGGTGCACATGCTGATATGCAATCTATGCAGAGTTCAATTTTCTCATGAGTGCCAAAATTCTAACTTTTAGCTAATCATTTAGAGCTAATCATCAAAACTTTAAAGCTTTGAGGTGATACAAAGATGATTTAGATCAGTACCTCTCAAATTTTTTGTGTAACATATTTTTGGATACTTGACTTTTTAGTGGCAGGCTTAAAGGATTTGAGTTGAATGCATGAAAGTTATTGCAGAAATCACTTGGGTCTCCCTTCAGCACGATATCATCAACTCAATAGAATTGTTGCCTGCCTGGCATCTGTGTTTCTTGTGTTTTAGTGAACTCACACCGTTTTTCCTCGGCTTTACCCTTACTTCTTACCTATAGCAAGCTGTGCCTTCAGCCTTTCTTAAAATCGTATCTGGTGACCTACTCAGCTCAGAGACCCACCTGATAGATGTCACAGTAACCATCTTTTTTCAGTTAGCAAAGATAAATTGACTTCAAGCTTTGACAAAAACTTGAAGAACTGGTTCAAAAAGAGTTTATGGGCTACATCCCAGACAGCATAGATGTCATGAATATTCAATATCCCTAAGGCAAATATTACCTTTTTTTTATGTTTTAGTGCCCCAGGACACAGCCTACTCCTTTTTAAAAAATAAATTCATACTGACTCCCTCAGGTGAACTCATTTTTTTAAAGCTTCTAATGTGTATCTCCACCAGCCTAGCCTTCTCCCTGAGCGCTAGATCCTGGTATCCAAGTGCCTACTTAGGATCTAGATTCTGGATCATACAAACATGAAGCTTAAAACACCTCAAACTTCAAGTCTCCAAAACTGAGCTCCTGGTCCACCAGCATGCCTCACACCAACTCTCCCCACACCCTTTCCATCTCAGAGGATGGCACTTCCATGCTCTGACCCACCCAAATCAAAAACTTTGATGTCCGCAGTCTTTGACTCATGTTTTCCTCTCATATCTACACATTCAGCAAATCCTTTTGCCTTAACCTTGAAAGTGTACTGCTTCTCGCTATCCCTGCTGCTCTCGCACTGGTCCCTGTCATCACTGCCTCGCATGTGGATTGTTGCAGTAGCTTCCTAATTGCTTGTCCAGCTTCTCAAAAGATCTGCTGGTGCCAATAGAAGCCATCAGAAAAAGGTCCACTGATTAAGCCAATATTATCTCTATGGAATTTAAAACTTCTTCAAGACCTTGGACAGAATTTCTCTTACCACCCTGTAGAATTTCATGCCCCAGATTCTGAGAGAAGTCACATTTTCCCCCATGTCCTGTCAAACAGAATACAAGAGCTTCTCCGCATGGCCCTGTAAATGTCTGACTTTGAGTTGAACAGCCTCTTGATGGATGGTTGCCCTAAGCACCTTAAGTATATTACTAATCTTAAAATAATGAGAGTATTAGGACATGGACCCACTACTAAAAATATGCTGAAATTACTTTCATCTTCTTTTTAATGATTTAGAATGAACTTGAGGATTTGGAGCTGCTGCAGGCTGATTGTTAGAACATCAGTCATCAGTTATCATTGCATAGTAAAGGAAGTCCTGGTTAGTAGAGATTTACAGTTGAGTTATTGTCAGAAAAAGCAGCTTTCTCTCTTCTAAAATAAAAAAAATAGTTTTTTAAACCTTTCTGGTTATTTTTCCTTCTGAAGTTTGGGGCATAAGGTCATCCTCGGATATTATGGTTGTATATTTTGTTGTACACTAACTAGAAATGATGGTTGACTGGACCAGTGGACTTTACATATTACTTAAAAAAGGAAAGTTCAGTAATTGAATTTTGTAGGTATTTTATTTGACCTGTATATATATGCCTTAACTTTTTGTTTCATATTTATTTCCCAACCATGTAGACCCGAGGCCCTTTCCAGCTTAGTGGCAAAGTAAAAGATACTAATGAGAATGTCTTTGAGACATAATTATGTAGATTTAAAGGAGAGATGTTGTTTTAATTATGCCCTTTAGCTAGTGTACTTGCATATTAAACTCATTCATGTCTGAGTGTATTTCCCTCTGAAACTTTGCTTTTCTCAGGCCTTAAATTACTAATCAGCTCATGGGTACACCTGAAGGTTATGTAAGCTAAGTTGAAGACTGCCAAAGAATGTGTTTAAACGATTAATCCAAAATATACAGAAGTTTATGTTAGGAAAAAATGGCCCATGGGTTTGTAGTGTTCTTTGCTGGATTCATAAGGACAAAATTCCAGCATTGCGTCTGTATATACTCTTCCTCCTTTCTTCATCCCTAAATGAAAAATATATTTTGGTTGTAATGTGTTGAAACATGTAATATATTGTTTCCCTTGGGCTATTTTTTTAACCCTGAGAACTTGAAGTAAAATAATATTTTTCTGCTGCTTTTTTGGCTTATTTGTTTATTTTCATTATAAGCTTCTAGACTTAGCAGAAAAGTAACTGCCTTGAAGCTATGAAATGATTTATTCACTTATGGGAAAACTGTATGAGGCTACCTAAATCCTACCTTGTGGGTGGTTTTGTTTTTATTTCTGAGAAGCTAGAATAGGGAAAATCATTGGCAAATTTTAAGGAGAAAGACTCTCAAAATCTTTTGAGGCTAGTTTTCCTTGCAAAGAGCAATAAAAAAATAGAATTTAGAACAGGAATAAGTGAATTTTTTTAAAGGGAGAGATAGTAAATATTTTGGGTTTTGTGGACCATATGGCTTCCATCGCACTTACTGTAGTGCCCCATGTATAAGACACATCTTACTTGGGGGGCCCGAAATTTGATATAAGTGAATTACATAAAGTTATTGAACTCAAGGTTTTATTCATCATAAGGTCCATACAACTCCTCATCACTGTGAAAACTCCCATCCATTAGCTTGTCCTCGTCTGTCTGATGACGAATTACCATCTTCAACGATGACCGCGCAAAAACAAGCGCGAAAAAGCGGGAAATGCAAGTAAAAAAATCTACAACCACTGTATAAGACGCACCCAATTTTTAGACCCCAAATTTTTTGGGAAAGGGTGCGTCTTATACATGGGGAAATATGGTACTCTGCTGTTGTACAATGAAAAGAACCAAGGACAATATTTAACAAACAGGTGAGACTGTATTATTATTGACAAAAGCAGACAGCAGTCTGGATTTGGCTTGTGAGCCAGTTGTGGTTTGAAGACTTCTCATTTAAAACAGGTATAATCCCAAATCCCCACATTCCCATTACATATAAAAAGAATCATTAATATTTTGTTTTTCATTTATGTATTCCTTTTATTTTTTTATTTTAGCTGAAGTATTTAAAAGCAAATCTTAGCTTATGTCATTTGATGCCTACATACAAAACTATGAACATTTTCTAACATAATTGTAATATCATTATCTTAACCACTTGGCAAAAGTAACAATAATTTTTAAAATAATATCTAATATCCAGATCAAGTTTAAATCTCCCTAACTGCATGAATATATATATGAACCAGTTGTTCTATAGAATGTTTCACATTCTAGATTTATTTGTTTGCTTCCTATGGTGTCATTTAATTTGTTACCATATTTCCCAATTGTTCTGTAAATAGAGTTAGCTTTGAAGACATATATAAATTCAAATTCAACCTCTTTGGCCAGAATCCTTCATAAGTGGTACTTTGTTTTTCATAATTAGTCGCATCAGGAGATATATCAGTCGCCTGACATCCATCCCACTGTAAAGTTCCCCTTCAACTTTTCACCTAATGGTTTTATCCACAGAATCATCTTTTCCCAATCAATTATCTTATTTTCATCACTACACATATTAGCTGGAATTCTTCTGTGAAGGAAGAATGTTCTCGAGTCATTTTGGGTATTCGGTTACCTTGCAATACAGTTCGTAGGGAAGGCAATATTTATGAACCTCATTTTATAGATGAGGATTGAGCCTCAGAAAGTTTAAATAGTTTGTCTACAGTCACTAACCTACTAACCGACATAGCTTAGAATCCATGTAAGGTTTGGGATACCAGTTCTGGTCGTCTCGGATGCAGCAGTAGTGGGAGCTAGTGGACTGACATAATAAGTTCTTAATTCAGGAGTTAAAGGGTGAGAAATAGAGTGAGGTAGGATAATTTCCCTATCCTTTTTCTGTCCCCCCCAAAAAATTTCAGGAAAGAGTAGATAGTGTTATCTGCAACAGCTCTTATGCATATTTCTGCTCTGTCACTTAGCAGCTGTATCCTGACTTGGGCAGGTTGCTTAACTTTTCCGTACTCTAGTTTTCTTGTCTGAAAACTGAGGGTCCTGATTGTATCTGTCTTTTTATTGTGTGTGTGATAGAGACAGAGAGAGGGACAGACAGGAAGCGAGAGAGATGAGAAGCATCAGTCCTTTGTTGCAGCACTTCAGTTGTTCACTGATTGCTTTCTCATGTGTAGCTTGACTGGGCG
This sequence comes from Saccopteryx leptura, assembly GCF_036850995.1. Lineage (NCBI taxonomy): Eukaryota > Metazoa > Chordata > Mammalia > Chiroptera > Emballonuridae > Saccopteryx > Saccopteryx leptura. The sequence continues at coordinate 363,425,614 of NC_089503.1, read as the reverse complement.
GCTCTATCAGAGTGAGTGACCCCTTGCTCAAGCCAGTGATCATGGGGTCACGTCTATGATCCCATGCTCAAGCCAGATGGGCTCATGCTCAAACCAGCGACCTCAGGGTTTTGAACCTGGGACCTCTGCATCCCAGTCTGATGCTCTATCCACTGTGCCACTGCCTGGTCAGGCAGTGATCATATCTGTCTCAAAAGGTTATTATAAGGATTGAATGAAGTTGCTATAAGGAAAGTGCTTAGAATAGTCCCATGAAAAATAAGCACAATACCATTTAGCTTTTCAGAAATAAAACTGTCCCAGAGCTACACCTTTAATTGGTTGCAAACTGAGCATTCAAAATAATTAGTAATGGTTAGGAAAACAGTATTATGTTGTGTTATGGGTGCTAAAAGTGATAGTAGGTCAGTATTGAGAAGGTCTTATTTGAAGAACTAAGAAAGAATATGAATCTAAAGAATGAATGCTGTGGAAGCTACACTTCTGTTAATAGTTGTAACTGCAGAGAAACATTGTTTTAAGTTTTAGTTACATATATAGAATTAGTTATTTAGTGAACTCTGTGGATAGTGATTGAAAAGATATATGTAATCTGTATGTTCTGCATTTTAGACTTTTTATGTTTGAATTTGTTAACATGAAGAATACTTCTTTATGGAGTCTTTTTTTTCCTTCCCATAATCTCATCCACCATTTTAGAGTCTTAGAGCTTTTCCCAGAGCACAGTAGGAAAAGCTGTCAAATGCAATGTCGTATTTTAAACAGGATGTAAAATACTTTTTGTTTGTATGAGGGAAAAGCAAAATGCACTCTTCCTTGACCCCTCGTTCCATTACCCACTTGCTACAGTTATAGATGGTATTATATTTAAGTTGTGTTTATAGTCATCTTAGTCATATTTTTGGGCTTTTAAAAGACATTTTAAGAGTTTCCTTTACCACAGTATTTTTCATCATCTTAACAGCAATGGAACTCACAATTATATTTTTCAAGATATACTATTGAATTCTGTTAATAACTTTATTATTTTGCTTTATTTTCTTAGGGTTTATATTTTAAGACTGTGCCAGCGTTACGTGTATGCACTTGGTTTGATCGTATATTCCTGTTTGTTCATAGCTCTTTCTTCTGATTTGTTGTATAATATTAAGAAATCTTTTCACTACATATTTCTTGAGTTGTCACTTAACTTGGAGCCTTATTCAAAGGGACAGCTGTTTTATAGATATGTGCTGTACTTCATTTAACATTTTTCTGAGTATTTAAAAGTACTTTTTGTTTGGCCACATGCATCAGAATGGGTATAGTTAGTCCTATTTCTAGTTGCCTAGTAGGCAAATTATTTTTAAATAGTAATCATAGCTTTTTAAAACAGTACTGATTTTCAAATAAAGAAAAATGTACATAAATTCTATTCTTACAAAGATATTAAAGGACTAATGAAAATGATAAGTATGTGATTGAGTATGAAGATTGAGGAGCTGTCAGTCTTCAAGGGGTGTGCCTGTTGAGGTACTTTGTTGCTGTTACAAGTATTTCGACTGGCAAGTCCTGAGTGTCAGAGAGAGTACCAGGTCTGAAGACTGATGCACAGAACAGGCCCTCGAATCTGCTTCGGGAGCTCTGAAAAACTATTGACTGGCTTTGGGTCTCTGTTTTCTCCATGTAAAAAGGAGGAAGTAATACCTGCTCTGTGTGTGTGGACCCAGGGTTTAGTAGTGGAGAGTGTTGAAGCATCAAAGTTAGGATATGCTGTTTGGGTTATGAGGGAACACAGTAAGGACTGTTTGGTTCTATTAAGGTTTGACCATTGATTCGTTTCATGATCTTGGTCAGGCACCGACTTCACCCAGGTCTGCCTTGTGCCCTCATCTGTATGTAAGAATCATTCCTGTTTTGCTTTGGTTCTTGTGAGGAGCAGCAGTTATGTCTATCAAATGCCCGGCAGAATGCCAGGCACAAAGAGGTGCTTTGTGCATGAAGCTGCTGTTGTCGTTTGCTTTAAAAAAATTATTGATAGTTAACAAATTCTCCTTTTGTGCATATTACTGTGAAGGAAAGTAACTGAGCCCTTTTGGTAGGAGGAAGTTGTTAAGTATTAGTAACATGTGGCGTTTGTGGAAAGTATCAGTTTCTAATCATTTTCTCTTTTAAGGTAACAGAATTAATTAAAAATCAATGTTGTGAAATAAAGTAAACAATATTGATTTTTCTTGAAACCAAAACATTGTTAACTCTAATAAGTAAGGAAGTTCTAAATTTAGATTTTATTTATACTTAAGATCTTTCCTTTCTCCCTGAATGCTATCATCTACTGTGTGCATTACTCAAACTTAAAAAGAAAAAACACCAAGATTTGAACATCCAGTTATAGAACTAAAAGTATAATTAACTGAGAAAAAACTTAAGAAGTTCATATTCTGCTGATGAATTCTAAGGTGAATCACAAGCCTCCAGCTCTCATTTCAATTCTCGCTCTTTGCTTTGGTTGACTCTATTAGTTTTTCTTGCCCGTTATTTTCTGTGATAGTGGAAATGAATTGTGTGTGCATGAGAACTCATCTTTTTAGTTCGTTAACTCATTCTGACCGCTGCTGAGACATGGTGACATCCGTAAGAAAGGTAATAGAAACACTTGTCTGGGAAAATGTTAGGAATCAACGTTAACTGATGTGAAGGAGCTTTGTATAAGCCTTTTATATGCTGTTTCATGTACGTTTGTAGCACTCACCAAATGCCTTTGTTTCAACTTTTTGATTTGATCCCTTGTCAGTGTGTGGAGTAGAAAAGATTTCTAACCGTGCCTGTGTGTGTGTGTGTGTGTGTGTGTGTGTGTGTGTGTGTGAGAGAGAGAGAGAGAGAGAGAGAGATTCCTAATTAACAAATGTCTTCATTTACTTTTACAATTCGTGTACTTGATAATGTCTTGGACATCACCATTCTTTGTACTCTGAAGGCTTTCTTCTGGTACCTATAGCAGCATTGTTTTTCTTATTGTAAGATAATTTTTCTGATTATAGTATTGTGAAATATACATGGGTACTTAACAGAAAGAATTGATTTCTTTCTGGGATTCTAATGAAAGGGTTTTGAGTGGCTTTCCAGGTTGTCCTTATCAGTGGTCGGCAAACTCATTAGTCAACAGAGCCAAATATCAACAGTACAACGATTGAAATTTCTTTTGAGAGCCAAATTTTTAAACTTAAACTATATATGTAGGTACATTCCTTATCGAGGTAGCGCCCACACGTGGTATTTTGTGGAAGAGCCACACTCAAGGGGCCACAGAGCCGCATGTGGCTCTCGAGTCGCAGTTCGCTGACCACTGTTTTAGATGAACCGTAAAGATTCATGTCAACCTGTTGCCTATACAACTACAATTCAGTTAGGACACAAATAAACTGTGCCATTCAACAGATTTTCAGTAACTGAATTAATTTCATGATTGGAATTAAAGCATTGAGATTTCCATTCAAAAAACATACTGTCCTACGTAATAATTAAGGGCTAGATATGTCCCTATGACTGTATTTCATATTCTACAATTCACAATAGCCACTTCTGCTCTCAGAATGTCAAATCATGACAATTTTTGAAAAATGTCAAAATGTGGATGTTTGTACTAACAAAAATTGATTTAACTTTTTACTTACATAAAGTGGAACTAGTCTTATAACTAAGATAACTTTGGTATGGCTACTCATGTTACATACAATTTATGAATAGTATAACCTAGAAATAAATAAATGACTATGATATCTGCTTTTCAAACTTGGGAACTAGGAGGAATAATCATTCTTCGAAAATACCATTAGGTGCTGGTTAAATTTTGTATGTCAGATTTGTAACACACTGAGTTGACTTGGAAAATTACATTTTCAGAGCGGCACTTCCTAGGTACTCAGCTCTGACTTCAGATCTCAGTTCCTGCGCCGACTCGCTGTGCGGCCTCACTAAGCAAGCTGCTGTCTCCCTGAACCTCAGTTCCCGCATCTGTAAAATGGCCGTGGAGTCTCCTGCATAGAATTGTTAGGATGTAAACAGAATAAAATATGTAGCACAGGATCCAGAGGAGAGTAAAACCTCAATAAAAGAGAACTGTTGCTATAGTTAGAAAATAACTTTTCTTTGCCAGGAAATAAACCACAAATGTTGGAATGTGGATTACTGTTTAATTTGGGAGTTGGAATCACCGTTTCCTGAGGAAGGAGAAGATCTAGTTTATACCAGTTGTCAGTTTTTAGTGGAGACTTCAGGAAACTATAAAGTTTGTTATATTTAGGTTGTAAAGCTGAGGAGCATTTTAAAAAAAAAATTGAAGTTACCTTTAGACTGGTGTCATTTCTCTATAGTTTTTTGCCCCCAAGATATTCATATTGGCAATTTATACATAGAATTTTTTGGGAAAAGAAAATTTATTTACATAATGAAAGCCAGTATTCCTCTAGTTCTTGTATACTGAGGTATCAAAAACCCAAATAAGAAATACATGAAAAGCATTTTCTCATTTATTTACCTTTCAATCATTTCCCTTTACATCACCTGTCATTTCTGTCAGAAGATGTTGCATAAACTTAGAATTTTGCTGCATTATTATTTTGTTTTAAGATGGCAAATTGGAAATGACATGTCTTCTTTAAATTAGTATCAAAGCAAAAAGTGCATACATATCAATCAGGCAATGAGAAAGAATTACAGTTTCCCCCACCATGATCTCCCTACCCTGACTATAGGCAGACATTGTACACAGTAGTGAACGCATTCATTCTCTGCTTAAGCAAGAAACACAATGAAAGTCAGGATCACAAAATTAAAAATTATTTTGGGGGATTCCAGCAAACTTGGCAAATTTATAGTCAGTCTTAACTGGGTTCATAGTTTCTAAAAATTTAAATTCGTAACTCCATTTCCTTAGGGGGGTAAGCAAACTGAGCAAGCCTGTGGGCGCCGAGTCCCAGCAGGGAGCCGTCTGGGTTTCGTGTGCTCTGTGTGAGGGGTCCCCGGCCACCCCTGGTTCTTGCGTCCCGTCACTCTGCATCTGTTGAAATGCTTCTCTACATTTGCCTTATCATTTATGAATATTTTGCATTTCTAACTAGAATTTTTAAAACCGTGCCTTTTATCTTCTGCTTCTTTCTTCAATGTCCAAAGTAGTACTCCGCAGTCAATTTCTTTAAGGAAAAAAAGTTTAATTAATGAACAAGGTGCTGTCAGTGTCGTATAGCAAAAAGAGAAGAAAAGCCAGATTAAAGCTTCTTTTCATTTTGCTTTGCTCAATCCCCACTTAAATGGAATAGTGTTGAGCGGCAGCCAAAACCACGGAATTTGAGATTACTTGTTTCAATATTGAATGAAGGCTCAGCTGAGATAGATGGGCTTTAGCGCATTTTTTTCTGTTAGTGGAATTAAGGTGACTTTCCCTTGCACATTGTGTCACCTCAATTTAGGAGCTAAACAGCTTGGGCTAGTTAGTCAGGTAGCAGCATAATTTTGCAGGATATGATGTTTTCATAACAGCAGGGAAGAGTAGATAATAATCCTCTGAACCTTTAAGGAATTGAGTTTTAACAGTTCATTATACATTTATATGCAATTTTATTATGCATACCTATGGAATTTAGTATCAAATTTTTGAAGATCCTCACTATCAATGATAGTAGGCATGAGGCAGAGAGATTTAAGGACAAGGAGAGAAATCCAGCTGTCACCACTCATTGTCCAGTTGGATTTAATACAGTTCAGGGAAACCGAAACCACAGGATGGGGTATGTGCATGGCTAACATAGAAGTCAGAGCAGCAAGACTTAGGAAATGCGAATTGTTTATTGTTATAGGATAAACTCATTCTTCAGTGTATAAGTAAATCATGTATTAGTAGTAGCTACTTGATGGAAAGGTTCTCATTATTGCCTACTAAAGTTTCAAAAGTGATATTGTGCTTTTATTTCTCCAGGAACAAATTAACTGTATCAACTTGATTTAAGAATTATTCATATTCAACAAATTACTCTTTAAAGCTGCACATCAAAATATTACTTCTGTAATTTTGTGCATACACTGTTTTCCATTCCTGTGCTGCTCATTTGTATGCTGCACGGGACAACAAGGTGGCACTTAGAGTTTGAAGAAAATTGACCTACTTACTAAGTGGCTAGTAGATTTGCGAGTCTAGAAATTGTCAGAGCACCATTTTTAGATTTTTTTTTACAGCTACTTCCAGCTTTTACTTTTGTTTGTTTATTACTTTGTCATTTAAATCATTCAGTTGAAATTAACATACACTTAGAGTTCTTATTTCAGGAACAGCTTCTCTTGGTAAAACAGAATGGAAAAGGATAATGTATAGTAAGTGCCAAATTTATGACATGATAAACTGGCAAAGATAGCTACTCAAGAAATTTTTGTAGCAGTGGGGTAATTTGCAGCATTATATATATCTTTTAAAGATTGTGTGTGTGTGTGTGTATGTATATTTGTGTGTGTTTTAGGAGAAGAGGTATTTCACATGATGATCTGGGTAACTATCTCAGTAAAATTACAAGCAATGGGATTTTTCTTTAAAAGATTCTAAACGTTCCTGACTAGCTGGTGGTGCAGTGGGTAGACGCCAGCCTGGGATGCTGAGGACCCAGGTTTGAAACCCCGAGGTTGCCGGCTGGAGACTGGGCTCACCATCTTGAGCATGGGGTCGCTGGCTGAACGTGGGATCACAGACATGACCCCGTGGTTGCTGGCTTGAAGCCAAGGTTACTGGCTTGAGCAAGGAGTCAGTAGCTCGGCTGGAGCACCCCCCCCCCAACTCCTGTGCTGGTCAAGGCACCTATGAGAAACCAATCAATGACCAACTAAAGTGTACCAACTATGAACTGATGCTTCTCATCTCTCTCTCTTCCTGTCAGGCTGTCTCTGTCTCTCTCCTACCCTTGTTAAAAAAAAAAGTTTCTAAATGTGACGTAACAGAGAAAAAGTTAAGGGAAATCCATAATATAAATAAATACCGTAAGAACATACTTAAAAGCACACATACGTAGTATTTCTATATACAATAGTTGGTGATAGAGACGTGATGTAATGGATTAAGCATAAAAGTGAACTTGAAAGACTGAGTTTTTTCCTCTTCTGCTGTGACTTTAGAGAAATAATCTGTTACTCATAAAATGGCCATTGTATTTATTCGATAAGTATTAGATGAAACCATCAGAAATTGCCATTCATATAGGTCAACAATATGTGATGTAATGGCAATTGCATTTGGTCCCATTTAATATTTACAGAGCCACTGGTATGTGCCAGGCATCATTGTAGGAGCAAAAGGCACAGAAGTTAACAAAATAGACATTTCCTATCTTCCGGGGGATTGCCTTCTCCTGGGTTGTCTAAGCAGACCTCCCTTAGTCTAGACTCACATCGATCCAAATGCCTACTCTTCATGGCCATTTGATGCCAAGTAGACATCCAAACATGTTTAAACCAAGCTGTTGCCTGAGCAGGTGGTTGTGTGGTGGATAGAGCATTGGCCTGGGATGCTGAGGACCCAGGTTCGAGGCCCCAAGGTTGCTTGCTTGAAGCCCAATGTCACTGGCTTGGCTGGAGGCCCCCCCTTCCTGTCTGTCTGTCTATTTCTGACCCCCTCCCTCAATCTTTCTTGCTCTCTCACTAAAAAAAAAAAAAAAATAAATCAAGCTCCTTATGAATAAAGATTTTATCTGCTTTGCATATAGAAATAATAGGTAGAGATCTTGAATGTGTGACCTAGCCCAAGATCTCTCTCTTTCTTTGTCTCTCTGTCTGTGTCAAGATAATAGAGCCAATAAACACGGCAGTAATTTCTATAGTACCAAATGGTGATTTTTATCTATTGAATTTTAAAATGTACCCAGATATGAAAATGGAGTCTGGTAGCCTGCTGAACACAACTATGATGTATTTGCTCTTTGTAATACATTGTGACAGGCTATTCTGTATCCTTCACTACACATGGTAAATAGCCCAGACGGGTTATGATTCAGTGAATGAGCTCTGGGTAGGGAATCAGCAGAGCTAGATTGGAGTTTCAGATTTGCTGTTACTCAGGTATCCATCAGGAAATGTAATAAGTTAACTGTCTCTACATACTTCAGTGGTATGGTAAAAGTAAATGAGGTCATTACCAAGTGGTTTGAAAATTCACTCTTTAGAACGATGAGAAGTGTATATAAGATATAGCTAATGACAGTTTTCATATTCATAGTTTAATGTAAATTATGTGTTTTTTATTTAGTTTTGTTTTTATTTTTCTTGAGTAATGTACTACAGACTTTAACATTTTGTTTTGAACAGACCCCAAAAAACTGTGTTTTGAAATGTCTCAAACTATTTGATTTAATCTTTACTCAGTAGGCAGAATATTCTCCCCTTAGACCATGTTCATTATAATATATCATTGATATATTAATTTTTAAATTAAATTCCAGTCAATGAACATATAAAAGATTTGTTGCACTATTTAAACTATCTTCTAACATTTCAAAATCTGTGCTTAATTTTTTTTTTTGGAGTGGGTGGAATTGAAAATAAAAGCATTTTTCTGGTGTATCTGTCATCCCTTTCTCTTTGCATGCCCCTTATAGTTAATTCAGAAGAACAGCATGGCAAAATGCATTTAGTTTCTTAATGAGATAGCACATCAAAGTTGAGAAGCAAACAGATATCCTGAAGGTATACAATAAGTTTACACAGCCTTCCCTTGTCAGAGCCATCTTCCTGCATGGCTGAGAACACAATCCATCAGTAATTCAATTTAGTTACATTTGGTTACAAGAAAGCAGCCACTTTGTTTTGAGACTAATTCTGATGTCTGTGAGTAATGTATCAATAAAAGGGGAGAGGGGGAAGTATTTCTCTTCTGTCATGAATATTTTATTATTTCTCAGATATTTCCCTGGAGTTTTGTATTAAATAATATTTATATGTTGGTTATATAGGTAAGTGGTATAATGTTGCAAGGAAAAAACCCCACTAAAATAAGTCTGAAAATTCACTTAAGTTTTCTGTTCAAGACTCTGGCCGGTTGGTTCAGTAGTAGAGCATTGACTCAGCATTTGGAAGTCCTGGGTTCCATTTCCAGTCAGGTCACACAGGAGAGGTGTCCATTTGCTTCTCCACCCTTCCCCTTCCCCTTCCCCTTCCCCTTCCCCTTCCCCTTCTCGCTTCTCTCTCTCTCTCTCTCTCTCTTTCTCTCTCCCTCTTGCAGCCTTGGCTCTATTGGAGTGAGTTGGCCCCCCGGCACTGAGGATGGATGGCTTCGTGGCCTCTGCCTCAGGTGCTAAGAAGGGCTGGGCTGCTGAGCACCGGGGAAACACCCCAGATGGGCAGAGCACTGCCTCCTAGTGGGCTTGCCAGGTGTATCCCTGTTGGGGCGCATGTGGGAGTCTTTGTCTCCCCTCCTCTCCCTGAATTAAAAAAAAAGTTTTCTGTTCTAGGTATCTTTGAACTATATAAGAAAACACTTATGCCTGTTGAAGTTGAACAACCTTTGTAACATATCAGCCTTTCTTATACTTTATATTGGGAACATAGCCATGTGTGATTTGTAGACTTCTGTAAGACTTGTGAGGTGTTACAGTAAATTAAGACGGTTTTAAATACATATTACAGTAATTTGCTCTTTATTAGTATGTGAGAAAACCTTTTAGTTTCCCTCCCTCACACCAGCATATTTTAAGCAAATTGAAAATTATTTCTAAATTCTAGTAGAAGAAGCTATTTTTTATTTTATTTTTTAAAATTTTATTTAGAAAATTCAACAGGGTGACATTGATCAATAACAGCACATAGGTTTCAGGTGAGCATATCTGTAGTGTTTGAACTGTTGATTGTGTGTGTGCCCATTATTCTTGCCACTTTCAAATTTTAATCTAGTTCCAGAAGAGATGGCCTGTGTTTCCTGGTGACAGATGCATTTACATGTGTTTGTCATAACATGGTAGAAAGAACAGGAACAAATCATAAAAAGATTTCAGTCCTGACACAGTGTTTTACTGAATCATCTAGGCCTCAATTTTCCAGGCTGTAAAAGGAGGACAATGACTCCAATCTTGCAGTGTTGTTAGGAGAACCAAATAAGATAATCTGTTATGCCTCGTCCGTTGTCCAGCACATAAACTTTCTATTGTTAAGAAATCTAGACTTCCCCCAAAATTGCAAAAATTGTACCAGGAATTCCATAAACACTTCACTCAGTTGTCCCTAATATTAAATCTTACAAACTATTACGCAGTTGTCAAGATCAACAAGTTAACAAGAGTACAATACTATTAACTAGAGACCTTATTCACATTTCACCAACTATCTCAAGAATGTCCTTTTGCTGTTTCAAGATTCATTCTAGAATTACACATTGCATTTAGTTGTCGTGTCTCCTTACTTTCTTACAGTCTATGACAGTTTCTCAGTCTTTCCTTGTCTTTCATGACCTTTATACTTTTGAAGGGTACTGATCAGTTGTTTTTTTTTAAAGTAGATCTTTTTTATTTTTTTATTTATTCATTTTTAGAGAGGAGAGAGAGAGGTAGAGAGACACAGAGAGAGAGAGAGAAGGGGGGAGGAGCTGGAAGCATCAACTCCCATATGTGCTTTGACCAGGCAAGCCCAGGGTTTTGAACTGGCGACCTCAGCATTTCCAGGTCGACACTTTATCCACTGCGCCACCACAGGTCAGGCTGATCAGTTTTTTTTTTAATAGACTATGTCTTACTTTGGGTTCATTCACTGTTACCTCCGGATTACATTAAGGTTATGCATTTTTTGGCAAGAATACCACAGAGGTGGCGTTCCCTCCTGACTGCATCAGTAGCAGAGGTGTATAATATCAACCTAGCTAATCACTAGTGATATTAACCTCAATCACGTGATTACAGTGGCATCGCTGAGTATCTCCACTGTGGAGTTACTGTGTCCCCCCCAAATGTCTTGGGGGGATACTGTTAGACTGTATAAATACCCTGCTTGCTAATCTGGCATCTCTTGGTGGGCCTTGTCTGCAGCTGTTATTACTATGGTGTTGTAATGGCTATTTTCCCTTCCCTGTCCTTCTGTGTTTATTAATTGGGTTCTTCTGTAAGGAAAAGCTGTCCCCTTCCCCCATTTACTTATCCAGTTACAGTGTACTTATATCAGTATGCACTCATGGATAGTCTATGAATTAAACATTTCATTCTGTATAGTTCAGTGCTATTGTGGTTTATTTTGTTACTCAAATTGTTTCAGCTCCGGCCTTTGGGAGCTCTGTCAGGTGGTCTCAGTGCCCTCTGACATGCCCCACCCTCTCTGAGCATGTCCTCTCTTGCCAGAAGAGGCTCCAGGCTTGTGTTTTTCCTGCCTTGGACCTAGAATCAACCTGTTCTCCAAAAGCCTTGTAAATTCTCTTTACAAGTAAATTAGCTAGCTCTCACCCAACATACATTTTCTAATTCTTGATAAAATATTTTGTGTACTTCTCTTTTCATCTCTTTCAGATGCAGCCTGAGGAAATTTAGTCTAAGTGGAAGCTATTGGCTTCTAACCTTTGAAGAGAAACCAAACACTTGCCTATAACAGAAGGCAAAAAACAGATCTTCAATTTGTCCCTGAAATTGAAGAGGAACAATTTGACTGTAAATTAAAACTTTATCTTGTGCCATTTGTCCTTTTGGGATGTCACACATTCATCTATCATTTATTGCTAGCTTTTAAAATCTAACCTAATTTTTTTTTTTTAGTGCCCTCCCCCCTTCCCTTCAGGTTTATCCCATCCTATCATCCCCCTTTCCCTCTGTCCTCTTTTCCTCTGGTCCCTTTGATCTCTCCTCTGTCTCAATTCCGTTCCTCAGTTCACATTGTTCATTGGATTCCTCAAATGAGTGAGGTCATATGATATTTTTCTTTCTCTGCCTGGCTTATTTCACTTAACATAATAGTTTCCAGGTCCATCCATGTTGTCACAAAAGGGAAGATTTCCTTCTTTTTCATGGTCCCATAGTATTCCATTGTATATATGTACCACTGCTTTTTAATCCACTCGTCCACTGATGGACACTTGTACAATTTCCTGATCTTCGCTATTGTGAATAATGCTGCCATAAACATGGGGGTGCATTTCTCCTTTTGAAACAGTGCTATGGTGTTTTTGGGGTATATTCCTAAAAGTGGGATGGCTGGGTCAAAAGGCAGTTCCATTTTTAATTTTTTGAGGAATCTCCATACTGTTTTCCACAGGGGCTGCACCAGTCTGCATTCCCACCAGCAGTGCAGGAGGGTTCCCTTTTCTCCACATCCTCGCCAGCACTTATTCTGTGTTGTTTTTTGTTGATGAGCATCATTCTGACTGGTGTGAGATGATATCTATCTCATTGTGGTTTTAATTTGTATTTCTCTAATGATTAGTGATGTTGAGCATTTTTTCATATGCCTATTGGCTATCTTATGTCCTCTTTGGAGAAGTGTCTATGCATTTCTTTCGCCAATTTTTGATTGGATCTTCTGTTTTCCTGGTGTTGAGTTTTACAAGTTCTTTATAAATTTTGGTTATTAACCCCTTATCAGACGTATTGTCGAATATGTTCTCCCATTGTATAGTTTGTCTTTTTATTATGTTCTTATTGTCTTTAGCTGTGCAAAAGCTTTTTAGTTTGATATAGTTTCATTTGTTTATCCTGTCTTTTATTTCACTTGTCCATGGAGATAAATCAGCAAATATATTGCTGCGAGAGATGTCGGAGAGCTTACTGCCTATGTTTTCTTCTAAGATGTTTATGGTTTCACAGCTTACATTTAAGTCTTTTATCCATTTTGAGTTTATTTTTGTGAATGGTATAAGTTGGTGGTCTAGTTTTATTATTTTTTTTGCAGGTAGCTGTCCAATTTTCCCAACATCATTTATTAAAAAGGCTGTCTTTACTCCATTGTATACTCTTACCTCCTTTGTCAAATATCAGTTGTCCATAAAACTGTGGGTTTATATCTGGGTTCTCTGTTCTATTCCATTGATCTATATGCCTGTTCTTATGCCAGTACCAAGCTGTTTTGAGTACAGTGGCCTTGTAGTATAATTTGATATCAGGAAGTATGATACCTCCCACTTTATTCTTCCTTTTTAAGATTGCTGAGGCTACTCGTGTTCTTTTTTGGTTCCATATAAATTTTTGGAATGTGTGTTCTATATCTTTGAATTATGTCATTGGTATTTTAATTGGTATTGCATTGAATTTATAAATTGCTTTGGGTAATGTAGACATTTTAAGGATGTTTATTCTTCCTAACCATGAGCACAGTATACGCTTCCACTTGTTTGGATCTTCCTTGATTTCTTTTATCAATGTTTTATAATTTTCCAAGTACAAGTCTTTAATCTCCTACATTAAAGTTACTCCTAGATACTTTATTTTTTTGGTTGTAATAGTGAAGGGGATTGTTTTCTTAATTTCTCTTTCTGACAGTTCATTATTGGTGTATAAAAATGCCTCTGATTTCTGAGTATTTGTTTTATATCCTGCCACTTTGCTGAATTCATTTATCAGGTCCAGTAGTTTTTTGACTGAGACTTTAGGGTTTTCTATATACAATATCATATCATCTACAAATAATGACAGTTTTCCAATTTGGATGCCTTTTATTTCTTCTTGTCTGATTGCTGTGGCTAGGACTTCCAGATCTATGCTGAATAAGAGTGGTGAAAGGGGGCACCCCTGCCTTGTTTCTGATCTTAAGGGGATTGCATTTAATTTTTACCCATTGAGTATGATGTTGGCTATGGATTTGTCATAGATCCTGTATCAGGTGCGTTGATATTTATGATGGTTATATCTTCCTGTTGGATTGCTCCCTTTATTATTATGTAGTAACCTTCTTTATCTCTTACTATATAGCCTTTGTTTTAAAGTCCATTTTGTCTGATATAAGTATTCCTACCCCAGCTTTTTTTTCATTTCCATTTGCATGAAATATTTTTTCCCAGCCTTTTACCTTCAGTCTATGTGCATCTTTTGTTTTAAGGTGTCTCTCTTGTAGACAGCATATGTACAGGTCCTGTTTTCTTATCCATGCAGCTACCCTATGTCTTTTGATTGGATCATTTAATTCATTTACATTTTAGGTTATTATTTTTATGTAGTTGTTTATTGCCATTTTATTCTTTAAAGCTGTATTCCTCATTTGCTGTATTCTTTTCCCCCTTTGATCTGTTTACAACAGGCCCCTTAACATTTTTTGCAGCATTGGTTTGGTTGTAATGAATTCCTTGAGATTTTGTTTGGGAATCTTTTTATTTCTTCTTCAATTTTAAACAATAGCCTTGCTAGATAAAGAAGTCTTGGTTGTAAGTTCTTGTTCAGCATTATATTGACCATATCTTGCCATTCCCTTTTGGCCTCAAGTGTTTCTGTTGAGAAGTCAGATCTCATCCTTATGGGGCTGCCTTTTTTTCTCTAGCACCTTTTAATATTATCTCTTAGCTTTGGTATTTTAATTATTATGTGTCTTGGTGTAGATATTTTTTGGTTTCTCTTTAATGGAATTCTCTGTTCTTCTTGAACTTGTGTGACTTTTTACTGCATCAGTTTAGGGAAGTTTTCAGCTATGATTTGATTGAACAAAGTCTCTATCCCTTGTTTTTTCCCTTCTTTAGGAACCCCTATGATGTGGATGTTATTTCTCTTCATGTTGTCGCAGAGCTCTCTTAGAGTTTCCTTAGACATTTTTAAAAAATTTTATTTTATTCATTCATTTTAGAGAGGAGAGAGAGAGGAGAGAGAGACAGAGAGAGAGAAGGGGGGGGAGGAGCAGGAAGCATCAACTCCCATATGTGCCTTGACCAGGCAAGCCCAGGGTTTTGAACCGGCGACCTCAGCATTTCTAGGTCGACGCTTTATCCACTGCGCCACGACAGGTCAGGCTCCTTAGACTTTTTGAGTTTTTTTTCTTTTTGCTGCCTGCTTCCGTGTCTTTGTTTATCTTGTCCTCTAACTCGCTGATTTGATCCTCAGCTTCATCCATCCTGCTTTTAATTCCTTCCATTGTCATCTTCATTTCTGATATTCTATTTGTCATTTTTGACTGATTCTTTTTTATTATTCCAATGTCCTTTTTTATACTTGCAATCTCTTTATTTAGGTGTTCGTTATGTTCATCTATTGTTCTAAGATCTTTGAGCATCCTAACAATCATTTTAAATTCTGTATCTGGTAATTTGATTATATCTGACTCATTCAAGTCCTTTTCTGGGAATTTCTCTTGATTCATTTGGGTTGCTTTTCTCCCTTCCCATTTTGTCTGTGTATAAGAAGGGTGTGGCCTCTGAAGTCCAATGGGTGTGGCCTCTGTGTTCCCTAGGTGTGTTCTGTCTGCAGGCCTGCTACCTCCTCTGCCGCTGCCTCGGGTGTTTCGGTATTGGCATTGTCCTGGCCAGCTGGCTGCGGCAGTTGCTGCAGTTTCTGTCTCTCTTCCATGGGAGGGGCTGTGTTCACGTGCCCGGGTCTACAAGCCTCTGCGGGCTGGGGCCTGCCCCACCGCTGTGGGATGGGCTGTGCGCAGCGCCTGGGGCTGCAAGCCTTGGAACCGCAGGCAGGGCTGCACCCCTATGCTCAGCTGCATGTCTCTGCCTGTCCCCATGCTTTCCCCCCGCCCCTGCGGGCAGAGCTGTGCTTGTGTATTGGGCCGCAAACCCTAGCTTTGCTGGCCTGGCGGGGCTGTGTGCTCAGCTGGGGGTCTCTGCAGTTCCCAGGCTTTCACCTTTGCCCTGTGGTCCGGAATGCAGGCAGGACCGCTCTTGTTTGGCTGGCCCTGCAGCTGGCTGGACCACTTTTGTGTGTCATCTCCGCCCCCGCCAGGTGGGACTGAGCTCACGCTGGGCCTCCGTTGTGGCCGGCCTGGCTTCCGCTTCCGTTGACTGGACCATGCTTCCACGTCCTGCTGCTGCCCGCCCTCTGGTGAGCCCTGAGCTGTGTGGGTGGAGGCACTGCAGCTCAGACCCTAGCACTCAATACTGTATTCCTGAAGTCTCCCTCCTTCTAAGCAACTCAGCTCTGAGTGCCCCAGGAGAGCTTGTTTGGCTGGTGTCCTACTTCCCTTTGCTGTTATTGCTGGTTCCAGGGGAAATTCACCTTAGATTTGGGGGGTGACTCAGCCTATGGTTTAGGGTGGCTATCCCTCAAAATGCATTGTAGATTTACACTCTCTTCCTGCTACTCTGGTCGTCTCATCTCTCCCTGTCCCCAGTGCCCCGAGTGAGTGGTTGTGAAAGAGGTTTTCTGTGTAGTCCCTTTAAGAAGAATCTTTGGTCTGAGAAATCTGTCTCTTTCTCACAACCAGTAAGTATCCTGACTTGTTTCACAGCTAAATACTGTCCATACACCTCTTCTAGTCTCTGGGGCTGCAGGCTGGGGCTTTGTTCCTGGGGTTCAGGACCCTCCCCTCTCTGCTAAACTCACTTCCTGCCACGCGAGTCTCTCTTGGACTGCTGTTCGCTCCCTGGAGCTGGGTAGCCCTCTTGCGTTTCCGCTTTTCCTACCAGTCTCAGTGTGGCTTCCTTGGTGTTATTTCCTTGTTTGAAGAGTCCTCTTATTTTAGTCCAAAGTTGATTTTTCCAGATGATGGTTCTTAAAATTAAGTTGTAATCCACTTTGGTTATGGGAGTTGGAAGTTGGTATGTCCACCTACTCCATTGCCATTTTGCCACCTCGAAAATTTCTTATGTTGACAATTAATAACAGTGGTAGTCAACCTGGTCCCTACCGCCCACTAGTGGGCGTTCCAGCTTTTATGGTGGGTGGTGTCAGAGCAACCAAAGTATAAATAAAAAGATAGATTTAACTCTAGTAAGTTGTTTTATAAAGATTTATTCTGCCAAACTTAGCGAAAATCCAACATAAAGTACTTGGTAAGTAATTATTATTATATGCTTTAACTTGCTGTAACTCTTGCTTTATACATTTTATAAAGTAAAGTTACTTCCCTACTTTATAAATCACCATTACTGTGGAACCGGTGAGTGGTTAGAAAATTTTACTACTAACAGAGATACAAAAGTGGGCGAAAGGTATAAAAAGGTTGACTACCCTGATTTACACTATATATATTTGCTAATTTGTAAGATAGATTAAAATTTTGTTTATTTTTTTATTATGAGGAATTGGCTCACTCAGTTTTATGATTGTTGAGACTGGGAAGTCCCATGATCGGCTGGAGACCCAGGAAAGCTGGCAGTGTGATGCTAGCCTCAGCCCATAACCCTAACCTAATGTTTTCCTTTGGTTATCTCTTATGTTGCTGACTTAGATGACTAGAAGATGACCTATAATCTAACAAGTGAAATATATATTCTGGTGACTTTGGGCAAATCATTTAATTCTTTTAGCAGTTCATTTTTGAGTTATTTTGGAGCTAATTTTATAATTATGATAGAGGCTAAAGTATGCTAAACATCTTTTTTTTGTGTGTGGAGATTCTGATTCACTTTTGGCATTCTTAGAAAAATGTGTATTTTCATATGCTATATTAACCACTAGGGGGTGGTCATGGGTAACCAATTACCCATTGCAATTTATTCAAAACATTCTGACACTGAAACATTAGCAATAAAGGTGGGGAAAGTAATACCAGCAAGTAGAACAAAAAAAAAAAACTGAACTGAAAATATTAATATTATACAAAATTCAGTATAAGGAGAAAAGCATTACACAGGACAAATATGTTTATAAAAAGTATATGTCACCAGGAGTATATGAACATTTTGACCTTTATGTACCCAGAAACATACTGAAATATATCGAGATATATATAATTATTTAAATGTCAATAAGAAAAATGTTTAGATATTTCTTAACATTTGTAATTGGGATTAGGGAATTATATTTTTTGTAATCATCCTGATAGCTTTTCAAAACTTAGGATTATTACATATATGTGTGTATGTATCTGTGTGTATAATATACTATATATATGTGTGTGCGTGTATATATTTGTATTTATCGTTGTGAGTAGTATCTTAAAACATCTTTTTAATGATAAAGCTATATTAAAATTTCATCACAATAGAAATTCAGTTATAGGAAATACCATGGATTAAAGTTGTCCAAAATTTGACAAAAATATTCTAGGAAAATGAGTATATAAGATTTAACTAATCTAGCAGAAGTTAAATAAATGTACATTTAATTTTTATTATAAAAGTCTATTCTATCTGTAAAGACGAGGGAGCCTCTTCCTTAGAGATGAGAAGCTGTCATCAGCAAACTTCTGTGCAGTCACTTGCAGGCTTGGGTGATGTTTTTTGTTTACTTCCCTTGTTGTTGTTTTTTTCAGTGAATGAAAAGACCAGTTTATTCCCGCTGAGCCATCTCGTCTTGGACGAGCGCATTCAACATCAGCCTGCCAGCACCTAGGGTTTTCCTGGTGTGGTTGTGTTATGCTGGCTCTTTTCCTCCCAGTAAGACAGTGATCAAATTGAGCATCTCGTGTAAGAATTACTAAATTGTCTTTCAGGCTCTAAGTATGTGATTCAGTAAATACATTTTAGTGAATGAAGGGCTGTTTGTGGTTTCTGTCTTCAAATTTGGACAAATTATATCTAGAGCCTTAATTCATTTTCACTGTTATATCAGTGGTTGTTATCAGTGAGTAAAGTCACTTTCCTTAAACACGCATGCCAGGTGAGATGCTGTGAGTCCTGCCATTAATATGCCCCTTTCTTAAGATCAGGCAGGGTAGCTGAGCAGATAGCCAATTACAATGACCTATGCAAGTCCTCCAGCCCATTTCTTCCAGATTGAATTGTTGAAGCCTCCATTTAAGACATATGTTAATAGTATTTAGTGATAGGAATTTGCTAAAATCTGTCAGTGAAAGTTAGCATAATATAAATACAAGTTTAGCTTTCAGTCCCCTGGTAGGGAAAAGCCAGTGATCATCCAGCACAGAAAAGATTCTTAGCGGTCCACCCAGTGAACATTGAGTGCGCAGCTCCCTCCACCAGGCTTTGTGATGGGCATCAAGTCTTCGGACAGAGTGAGAGGTGCCGGAAATGGGCAGTGCAGGGCTCTGTACCCGGCTCACCTTGCTGGTTGGGTTCGACCCTCTGTTCCTTGCTCTCGATGTCATAATCACTGTGCTACATGATGTCTAAAGCCTGTCCCAGCTCTTATGATTCTGATAAGGAAGCTAAATTTACTAACGCATCAGATGGAGTTGCCAGTTGAGTAAGCAACAGTGTGTTCTGCATTTGTTCCTCTCCATTTTTCAGACTCCCTTGTTTCTGAGTTTGTCCTCTAACTGGTATATTATTGGAGGAGGACCACCAAGTGTGCCAGTTATTTGAGAGCATGCAGAAACACTGTTTAGTGGTTTGTTTGTTTTTATTTCAGATGTGTAACTTCAAATTTGCCATTTTATTTGCAGTTCTAAAATTACTGTGAATTAGACACCAAGTAAAATGGTATGCGAGTGGCTTGTTTGACTTACCGTTTCTTTTAAGAGTGGACAGTTTTCTCTGTTTTTTACTAGAATCAGAAACACTATGTTTGGCTGTGGTTCACTCCGACTTTCATATGTCCCCGATGAAACTGAGTGACAGTAGGGAAGGAGCGTGCAGCTGGATGGTTGCTAAACTTATGTCTTTTCTCCACCTATAATATTCTAGCATTTTCTAGAAAGTAAAAGCCTAGGATTTTAATTTCAGTTTTTCACTGGAAATACTTATTTCTAAGTAATTGAAATAACTATTCACTCAACCTCTTGAAGCCTGATTCTCTCATTTATAAAATAGGGATACCTAGCTTCTATAGTACAGGGACTAGGAGTCAGCATTTTGTCACTGCTAAAGACCTATAGAAATATAATGTCTATTCATATTGAAGCCTCACTAAGTATTTATTTTTATTGCTAATAATAGTATTGCATTTGTATTCAGTTCTCCATTAAGTATTTATAAGTGATATTCTTTATTTAATAGCTGACCTAATAGACACAGTGGGAAGGATGTAGACCACAGAGTGCCAGGTCACCGAGAACCCTCAACTCTTGTTTTCTGAGTCTGTCTGGGTACCGTCCTGTATAGGGGAGCATGGGAAAGAGCAGCCCTGGCCCACACCCCTGCATTCCGGAGCTGCAGCCCTCCCCCGCCTTCTCCTCTGATGCTGATGGCAGGTGTTTCTGATGCGCAGATGATGTTTCCTTTGATCAGTTGGCTTCACTTAAAGTGGTCTGTAACCCTTATTATAGCACGTATGGTCATTTTATTTAATACTTTTTCTGTGGGTTCTGGCATTTATTTCCTTTTCATTTTCTAACAAAGTGGTCAATCAAAATGTGAAAATTTTAGCTTGACCTGGCCTCGGGAAGTTTGAGGGAAAGAAAATCTGCTTACTCTAGAACTGAAAATGCTCTCCCTGACTACGGGGAAAGAAATTAGGATATGGAGAGGGAGAACATATGTCCTGCCTTTTTTGGACGAAACTGTAGGGGAGGAAAATATCCTTCTTTTCCTCTGTTTCAGTTCTCCAGCTGGGGCCCTGTAAATTAGACTGACAAAAGACAGATTTACAGGAGAAAAACAAACAGATGTGGCTGCTTTATCACTTTTCTTGATTCTACTGGTAACATGGTGCCCTGGAAAATAATTTACTGCTCCTTTTGACAGAAATGCAGATTGGTGTGTTTCCAGCACCACAGCTGGGACATCAGGACTAATTTGGGAGGCTGCAAACTGCCACTCACCCACCTTTTTGGCTGGTGTTGATTTTCTGGCATTTCCTGTCACTGGATAGAGTGGGATGGAGGAGCCAAGATGGAAAAGTCTGTTCTTCACTCAGTTCCCATATAAATACGTAGAGATGTTCCTTTGAGTTGTGGGTATGAACACTGAAAGCATAGTCTCTGAACAACAGCTAGCAGTAAATGTACCTTCTATGCAGTATTACAAGAGTTTGGCAGTCTGAGAACTGGAGAGGGCTATTTGTATGATAAATATGCAAATTGTCTGAAAGCTTAGCGAGGTAGAAATTTTAGGCATATATACACCGGCAGTCGCTGGGTAAATTGGAAAGAAGAGGGAGGTGGAACATGCTAATTAAACTTTCTGTCCTTTCCAGAGTCGCTGTTCCATTACTTTAACAGAACAGCTGACCAAAAAGTTCTTTCGGTGTTTCCTGATGAACATACAGAAATCTCGTATCTATTTAAATTCAGTTCATACCTAAAAGTTTACACAAAGTGATTGACTGACTATAGTTAATGTCTATGACTTACAAAACAAACAGAAGTTGTTTGTAAAAGATGTTTGCTGGAACTTCTAAACGTTCTTGTTTTCACCAGTGATATTTAATGTCGGTTTGAAAGTTTGTCTTCTTTTTTGAAAGTTTTCTTTTCCTCGAAATGCCTTTTGTTTCCCTGGTTGTAGAGTTCTGTGGGCAGATAGGTAGTTGTGAAGCCATCAGGTAATGGTTATTGAAAATTCCAGTAGCCTTTTTTAAAAATAAAAATTGATAAACTGATTCTGAAATTTATATGGAAATGCAAGTACATCGAATAGCCAAAAACAATACTGAAAAAGAACAAAGTAGGAGGACTTACACGATCTGAATTTGAGACCTAACTCTAAACACTTTGTAAGGAAGACAGTGAGGCACTGGCCAAAGGATCGATGGACATGTAGATCCGTAGGGGAATGTGGCCTCCAAAATAGACCCACACATTTATGCTCAAATTTGACCAGGGTACCAGAGCGATTTTGTAAGGAAGGGAAAGCCGTTTGTCTTCATCAAAGGTGTTGGAAAAGTGTTTATCCACGTGGGGATGAAGGGTACCAGAATAAGCCATCCCAAAGTATGCCACTTGGGCATGGGGATTATTTAAAGCTAAAGGTGCTTAAGAACCAGCAGATTCGGGAAAAGCACTTTACCTTCCTTCACTGCCTAAAAATAAAATATAAATTTCCCCTTTAAATAAAGGGAATATACATTTATAAAAATGGGTCTGTATTCTCAAACATCTGGCTACCTCTTTGAGTCTTATATCTTTGTAAGATGCCCATGTGTGTGTTATACATGTATATGTAATAAAATTATGCTTTTTTCCCCCTTGTCTATCTTTTAATCTACCCTGGCAATGGAACCTGGAAGAGTAGAGGGAAAAAGATCTTGCCTCCCCTAAATGGAATAAAAAGAACCTGAACTCCTACCAAATACCATTCACAAAAATTAACTTGAGATGAGTCAGGACCTACCTAGACTTAAAAGCAAAAACGTTACAGCTTCTAAAGGCCAACATAGGAGAGGATTTTGGAAACCTATTGTAAAGAGAACAAAGAGCACTATTATAAAAGAGTTGATAAATCAGGATTCATCAATAATAAAATTATTGGCTCATCTTATCAGAATATCAAGAAGATAAATAGACAAGTCACAGATTGTGAAAATATTTGTAGCACCTACACAGACATACCTTGCTTTATTGCACTTGACAGATGTTGTGTTTATTATAAATTGCAGGCAAGACCCTCCACCAGCAAAAAGATTGCAAGTTGCTCTGTTGCTATATACTCACTGTATTGCAGTGGTCTGGAACCTCACCTGCATTATCTCCAAGGTCTGCCTGTATCTGACAAAGGGCTTAGATCCAGAAAATATGAAGAATTTTTACAATGGAATAATTTAAAGAAGATAATCCAGTTTTTTAAATGGGCAAAAGATTTGAATACACAGTTCACAAATAAGGCACATGACTGGCTAGGGAAGAAGTGTAAAGAAGTGCCCAGCAGTATTAGTCATCAGGGAAATGCAAAAGGAGATAGCACTACCCACTTCTTCCACAGGCATTTTAGCTAAAAGAAGCATCATACTCTGGGGAGAATGTGGAACTCTCATGCATCGATGGTGGGGGTATACAGCCATTCTGGAAAAATAGTTGGCAGCAATTCCACTCATAGGTATTTATCCAAGAAAAATAAAAAATATATGTCCACAGCCTGACCAGACAGTGGTGCAGTTGCTAGAGCACTGGACTGGGATGTGGAGGACCCAGGTTTGAAACCTCAGGGTTGCCAGCTTGAGCACAGGCTTACCAGCTTGAGCGTGGGATCATAGACATGATTCTATGGTCGCTGGCTTGAGCCCAAAGGTCACTGGCTTGAAGCCCAAGGTTGCTAGCTTGAGCCTAAGGTCACTGGCTTGAGCAAGGGATCACTCACTCTGCTGCAGCCGCCTGGTCAAAGCACATATGGGAAAGCAATCAATGAACAACTAAGATGCCACAGTGAAGAATTGATGCTTCTGATCTCTCTCCCTTCCTGTCTATCTGTCCCTATATGTCCCTTTCTGTGCCTCTCTGTCTCTGTCAAAAAAAAAGATTATATATATAATAATATATATATTATATAATATATATATATATATATATATATATATATATATATCCACAAAATCATATAAGAATGTTTATGGCAGCTTTATTGATAACAGCCCAAAACTGGAAAAGCCCAGGTGTCCACCAATAGGAGACGAGATAAACTATCTGATATGTTCATGTATTGGAACACTACTTAGCAATGAAGGAACAGACTACTCTATGTAAGGGCATATAGTAAATCTCAGAAACGTAAAAAGACGTGAAAGAACTCAGACATCGAATACTTTATACAATAGGATTCATTTACATAAACTTGTAGAATAGCTCAACTACAGAGACGAAAATCAACCAGTGGTTGCTCTGGATGTGGGGAGGGGAGAATGCAGACAGAAGAACCAGGGAACTCTCTGGGTTGATGGAAGTGTGCTATCTCTTGAGAGGGATGTGGGTTATGGGTTATGGGGTACAGTGATTTGTCAAAACCAATCAAACTGTAGACTTGAGATCTGTGCCTTTCACTATATAAAAATTATAATCAAATTTTAAAATCTCACCTGAAAGATGACACAGTATTGTCCCATCTCTTATTCTGATTATCTTTTCCACTTTAAGTAGTGGACAGCTTAGTCCTATGACACTGAGCCTTTCGATAAATGTTAATTCCTTTTTTTCTTCCTATCCCACCCATTTCAAAATCCTTTCTGTCTCATTAGCTTGTTTTATGTAAACACAAAGTCAGGAATTCCAGGTGGGAGGCGATGGCAGTAATTCATTCACTCATGGTGAGTTTGCTGGCCACTTGCTTTGTAGAGCGAAAACCCAGAGGAAGGGGCGGGGCTCGTCAGGGTGGTAACAGGCCTTTGGGAAGTACAATGGGCAGGATGTGGGAATTCTGGGAGAGATAGAAGGTAGGTAGAGAAGAGGCTCAACTGACTGACTTCTAGTATAATATTTGACATCAAACCAAGAAATGGGCAAATTGATTATTCTTCTCAAGAAAGGATTCGCCTCATCTTTACAAATGTAAACATAACCCAGCTGTTTCTACCTAAGAAATTTGTTTCTCATAAATTTTGCATCTTAACAAAAACTATTTGTATTATAAAGGACCCAAATGAGGTATGTGATCTGAATGTACATCTTCCCATCAATGCTCGATTTATTTTAGACAGTGTCACTGTGCTCTTTGATTCTAGCCGGCGTTGCTGACAGCACTAGTCCAGTAATGGCTGACTGTCTCCTCTTTTTTCCTCCAATCAGTTTGATAAAGGCTACTCTTACAATATCCGTCACAGCTTCGGGAAGGAAGGCAAGAGGACAGACTATACACCTTTCAGTTGCCTGAAGATTATTCTAAACAATCCGCCAGGCCAAGGGGATTATCATGGTAAGTGCTTCCCCTTGATGTGTTGGTGAAGTACAGAAACCCAAGAGCTCTGTAGAAAACACTGAAACAGGGTAATGGCGCTTGCGGCACTGAGCAGCTCGTTTGCAGCTCCTGTCAGTCATCAGTGTCAAGCTAGAGTTCCGTTACTCTTCTGCTGATCTGTCTTATTACTGAACTAGGTCAGGCAAGAGAGGTTCACTCAGCTGAGCTGCAGTCCATGCTGGGCCGGGCTCTGGGCTCTCAGTTTCCCCCTCACCTGCTCTGCTCTGCGCTGTCTTTCTTGTGTTCTCCAAGGGTCTGAGTAATGCCAGGTCCTACAGAGCTTTTTAAATGGAATACCTTGAATTTTAGAATAGTAGATTCATTCATTTTCAGAAGACTACTGAAGAAACGTGTGTATTATTCTCATTACTATCATCTGATTAACAAACACAGATTAAGGGAGGAATTGAACAAGTCATGGTATCAAACATCTATCAATTTGCCTGAGTTGCACGTTTAAAAAAAAATCAGTGTTAAACTCTTTTCTATAGATTTTTGAGTTCACCTTTTTTTTAAAATAGTTCTCTGAGCATATCTAGAGAAGCTCCGCATTTGTCTGGTATGTCAAAAAATGGCTTAATAGTCGATATCAGTAAAATTTTTAGACTACCAAAATTTACTACAGTGTATGTGTAAAAAATTGTTTTTGTTTTAGCATCTTAAATGAAACTCTTTTTAAAAAGATCCAAAAAAATTAAGGATATTAAAGATCATAGAATCACAAACCAAATTTTAAGAAGGATGCTGCATGTGTACAGAACATTTAAAAAATATGTGTACATTCATATTTAACATTCACATTTAATAGGTGGCCAGTGTTGGTGGTACACAGTGAGCGATTCTTAGTGCTCGTCAGTCACTTAACATACCTTTTAGGAATGAATGTTCTCGGGCCCGATCGTGAGTCATATAAACTCAGATGTATATAAAAGTTCCCTGGATGAGTCTTACGATTTCTGAGCATTGGAAACCATTGGCCAGATACTTCTGTCGAGAAAGCCTCTAGCTGTTCTTAGCAGCCACACCAGGCAGGTCACTCACATTGAACTTGCCCAACTAAACTCCTCCCACGGATTCTTTTTTAAATTTCTACGTCCTATTATTTGTCACTTATTTTGTTAATTTTTATTACCTTAAGTGCAGGATTTTCTATTTCTTGTTCCTGATAAATTGTATCTTATTTATTCCAGTCTATTCTGTTTGTTTTGTTTTTCATTTGAACCGATCCATTAAAAAATACTATACTTAGCACTCAATGGTTTTATATTATTTATAGGCATGTTAATTTTTTTTAAATTAAAAAACTTAGTTTTTTAGAGCGGTTTGAGATTCACAGCAAAGTTGAGCAGACTGTCCAAAGAGTTCCCAGATGTCTCCTCCTCACACCTGCACAGCCTTCTCCTCTGTCGACATCTGCACCAGAGGGCTTAGTTGCATGTGAGCTGAGAAGAATGTGTAGTCAGCTGTGGTTGGATGTAGCTGCTTTATAGATATCATTATATATCCAGTTAATTGATTGATGGTACTGTTGAATGAAACTATATTGTTTCTTATTTTCTGCCTGCTGGATCTGTCCGTTTCTGATGGAGGGTGTTCTCAATGGTGGATTCATCTAAATCTTCTTGTGGTTCTCAGTTTTTGAAGCTCTGTTGTTAGCTGCATACACATTAAGGATTGTTATGTCTTCTGGGAGTATTCACCCCCTTTATCATTATGTAATATCCTGGATAAAGTTCCTTCCTCGGAAGTCTGCTCTGTCTGAAACTAATGTAGCTTCTCCTGCTTTCTTTTGATTTGTGTTAGCATGGCACATCTTTCTTCATCTTTCTACTTTTAATTTATATATGACTTCATATACTGCCCACAAAAATTAGGGGATATTTTATTGCTTCCTTTCCTTTTTGAAAAATCCCTTAATTTTTTTGAGCAGTATATATAAAGTGGCTTTCTTCTACACAATATTTAATTGGGTCTTGTTCTTTGATCCATTCTGACAATCTCTGTTTTTGATTGGTGCTCTTAGACCATTGATGTTTAAAATTATTTTTGCTATAATTGTATTAATTACTACAGTATTTGTTACTGTTTCCTATTTGTTGCCCTTATTCTTTGTTTCTGTTTTTGTCCTTCATACTTTTTCTGCCTTTTGTCTTTTTTCTCCATTCTTAGCATATCTATTATACATATTTTAAATTGAATTTATTAGGGGGACACTAAATAGCATAATTAATCAGGTTTTAGATGCACAATTCTATAACACATCTCTGTATACTGTATTGTGTGTTCATACCCTAGTCAAGTCTCCATCCATTACGGTTTATGCCCCATGCCCTCCTCCACCATCACCCTCCTGGCAGTCACCTCACTGTTGTTCATGTCATGATAGTTTTTTTATTAGTGATTTTACTTTATTAAGAGTTTTTGGCCCTGGCCGGTTGACTCAGTGGTAGAGCGTCGGCCTGGTGTGCAGGAGTCCCGGGTTCGATTCCTGGCCAGGGCACACAGGAGAAGCGCCCATCTGCTTCTCCACCCCTCCCCCTCTCCTTCCTCTCTGTCTCTCTCTTCCCCTCCTGCAGCGAGGCTCCATTGGAGCAAAGATGGCCCGGGCGCTGGGGCTGGCTCTGTGGCCTCTGCCCCAGGCGCTAGAATGGCTCTGGACGCAACAGAGCGACGCCCCAGAGGGGCAGAGCATCGCCCCCTGGTGGGCATGCCGGGTGGATCCCGGTCGGGCGCATGCGGGAGTCTGTCTGACTGCCTCCCCGTTTCCAGCTTCGGAAAAATGAAAAAAAAAATCAAAAGAGTTTTCACTTTAAATTTCTACTACTCCAAGTCTCCTTTCAAATCACACTGTATCATATCATGGGTAGTGCAAGTGTCTTTTAATACTGAAATATTTCTAATTCCTTTATATCATTCTGTTATTCATTTTGTTTATACATAAACATACACACATAGGTAATAAGTATGTGTAATTGAATATATCATTCCTGTTATTTTAAACAAACTTATCAACTTATCTGTTAGGTCAATTAGGATAGGAAAAAAATTTTTTTAGTTATTTAATTCTTTGAAGTTCTCTTTTTTTTTCCTTTTTTTTATTTTGTATTTTTTTTTCTGAAGCTGGAAACGGGGAGAGACAGTCAGACAGACTACTGCATGTGCCCGACCTGGATCCACCTGGCACGGGCACGCCCACCAGGGGCGACACTCTGCCCACCAGGGGGCGATGCTCTGCCCCTCCGGGGCATCGCTCTGCTGTGACCAGAGCCACTCTAGCGCCTGGGGCAGAGGCCAAGGAGCCATCCCCAGCGCCCGGGCCATCTTTGCTCCAATGGAGCCTTGGCTGCGGGAGGGGAAGAGAGAGACAGAGAGGAAGGAGGGGGGGGGGTGGAGAAACAAATGGACGCTTCTCCTATGTGCCCTGGCCAGGAATCGAACCCGGGTCCCCCGCACGCCAGGCCGACGCTCTACCACTGAGCCAACCGGCCAGGGCCTGAAGTTGTTTTCTTTATATAGTTCTGTTTCAGGCTTATGCCATTTTCTTGTATTTTAATTAAAGGTTAATGAGTTAACTGTTTTTAAAATTCTTTTATTTATTATATTTAGAGAGAGAGGATAGGAGAGTGAGAATAAGACAAAAGTATTGATCTGTTCCTGTACGTGTCCTGACTGGGGATCAAACCACAGCTTTTGCATGTTGAGACAATATTCTAACCAACTGAGCTACCCAGCCAGGGGGCGTCTGTGCCATTTTCTTTCTCTTTGAAGAACTTCCTTTAATATTTCTTGCAATGCAGGTCTACTGTCAAAAGAACTGCCTCAATTTTTGTTTCTCTGAGAGTCTCTTTTTCTTCTTTTGAGTGATAATTTAGCAGGCTACAGTAATCTAGGTTTGTGGGAGTTTTCTTTTAACACTTTAAATATTTCACTCTACTCTCTTCTGTTAACATGCCATCTGAAAATAAGTTAGATGTTATTGTTAACTTTGCTCCTCTATAGCTAAGGTATTTATTTTCTCTGGCTTATTTCAAGATTTTTTCCTTTATTTTTGATTTTCTGAATCATGAACGTGATTATATCTAGATGCATTTTTAGCATTTCTTCTTCTCCTTCTTTTTCCTTTTTTTTTTTGTTTTTTGTTTTTTGTTGTTTTTTTTTTTTTTTTTAGAAAGAGAGAGAGACAGACAAAGACAGGCAGATAAGAAGGGAGAGAGATGAGAAGCATCAACTTGTTGCAACACCTTAGTTCATTGATTGCTTTCTCATATGTGCTTTGACCAGGGGCCTCTAGCTGAACCTCTAGCTGGACCAGTGACCCCTTGCTCAGCCAGTGACCTTGGGCTTCAAGTCCTTTGGGCTCAAGCCAGCAACCGTGGAGTCATGTACATGATCCCATGCTCAAGCCGGTGACCTTGGGGTTTTGAACCTGGGTTCTCAGCATCCCAGGTTGACATTCTATTCACTGTGCCACCACTTGGTCCTTCCTTCCTTCCTTCCTTCCTTCCTTCCTTCCTTCCTTCCTTCCTTCCTTCCTTCCTTCCTTCCTTCCTTCCTTCCTTCCTTCCTTCCTTCCTTCCTCCCTCCCTCCCTCCCTCCCTCCCTCCCTCCCTCCCTCCCTCCCTCCCTCCCTCCCTCCCTCCCTCCTTTCTTTCTTTCTTTCTTTCTTTCTTTCTTTCTTTCTTTCTTTCTTTCTTTCTTTCTTTCTTTCATTCCTTCCTTCTGTTTCTGAGCTTCCTAGATCTGTGGTTTATTGTCTGACATTAATTTGAGGGAAATTTCTGTCATTATTGCTTAAAATATTGCTGCTTTTTTTCCCTCTCTTCTTCTGGTTTTACATTAGTTGCATGTTACACTTTTCATAGTTGTCCCACAGTTCTTGGGTATTCTGTTCTTGTTTTTTTTTTTTGTTTGTTTGTTTGTTTTCCTTAAGTGAGAAGCAGCGAGGCAGAGAGGGAGACTCTTTCATGTACCCTAACCAGAATCTACCCAGCAAACACCCTACCAGGCGATGCTCTGCCTCTCTGGGCCCCTTGCTCGTTGCTTAGCAGCCAAGCTATTTTAGTGCCTGAGGCGAGACCATGGAGCCATCCTCAGTGCCCTGTGCCAGCTTGCTCCAACCAAGCTTTGGCTGTGGGAAGGGAAGAGAAAGACAGAGAGAGGAGGGAGAGAGGTGGAGAAGCAGATGGTCACTTCTATGTACCCTGACCAAGCATCGAACCTGGGACTTCCACATGCTTTGCCGATGCTCTACCCCTGAGCCAACTGTCCAGGGCCTCTTGTTTTTGTTTGTTTAGTCTATTTTCTCTTTTTCAGTTTTGGAAGTTTCTAATGACATAGCCTCAAATTCAGAGACTCTTTCTTAGCATTGTCAACTAATAAACCCTTCATAGGCATACTTCATTTCTGTTAGTACTTTTGATTCCTTTTTGATTCTTAGAGTATCCTTCTCTGCTTATATTATATTGCATCTTATCTACTTTTTCCATTAGAGCACTTACATATTAATCATAGCTGTTTTAAATTCCCAGTCTGCTAATTCCACATCCCTGCCATGTCTGACTTTAGTTCTGATGCTTGTCTCTTCAAACTGTATTTTTTGCCTTTTTTGTATGACCTGTGATTATCTGATAAAAGGTAGACACGACATGCTGGTTTAAAAGGACTCTAGTAAATAGGCCTTTAGCAATGTGTTGGGAATAGGTACTGGGGGAAGTTTTCTGTAACGCTATGATTAGAGCTGGTCTCTTACAGTGAGTCTGTGGCCCTGAGCTATGAACTTCAACAGTGATGTCAGTCATCTTCCCCCTCCACCCTTAGGTGGGAGAGGATGGCTGGAGGTGGTTGGAGTTGGCTGTTAAAACCCCAGCATTCTAGGCTCTGTTAAAATAGTGTCTCCTGGGGGCAGGTCTTGTTAAGAAGGACAGATAGCTCTAGAGCATTTCAAAATGGTTACTTTTCCTCTTCCCCTGCCGGAAGGATGAGGGATTTCTCACTTTTTCATTGTGAGAGTCTGGTAGAGCACCTAGAGGTTAAACTTACAAAAGTGTGGTGTTTCCCCGTGAGTGAGACTCCTTGGATTTTTACTTCTTAGCACTGCTCACATGGAGATTCCATCAATTTGTCCAGGTTAGGTTTTCCCACCCCAGCACCAGCTCCTGCAGAGATTTCTGTTCAGGTAAGTTGTGATACTCTGTATCTGCCTCTCTCTCATAAGTAGTTATTTGGAGTATTGACTTCTAACATGTCTACATGCTGGACTGGAAAACAGAAGTTCCATTCTTTTATTTTTGTGTTGCTTGAAAAACTAGCTAGTCTCCTAGTTTGCCATTATTTCATTAAGCAGCACTGTCTGGAAGGGTTGTTCAACCAGTTATGAATCTAGACAGGTATAACTATATTTCAGATAATGTTTATCTATCTTTTCCACAAAGCTTTGTCAAACTCTTAGCTGCAGTCAGTGTTAGTTCTTTATAAATGCACTTACCTCTTCAGTTAATTTTGTTAGTTCAACGCTTTCCAGTTTGAAAGAGCACTCCCTTAGATGTGGACGATAGAAGCAAAGTAGGAGGTGCTAAGTTCTATTTTCTTCCTGTTATCTGTTAAAATAACACCAGCCTCTCCAGTAGTCTGGTTCTTCTCTTTTCTTCTTATAATGAACAAAGCTTTAAATGACTTTTGTGTGATCACTAGTACTTTGGCAATCTTTCATTTCTTCCTGGCTTTGTCCTTTCTGACCTTTCATACAGGTATAGCTATTGTTTCAGATGTAATCTGGATAATACAGTTAACTTTTTGTGTGTCCTTTAATAATTCTGGGCTGAACCAAGAATTCCATGTATAGCATCATCCCTTTCTCATTGTGATTCTTCCCAATTTCATTATCAGATATTGTGGAGCATAATAATCAGGCCTAACACGTTTTGAGTCTCACCATGTGCCGGGAGCATGTCAGCGCTTATATTCCATTCTCCCAAGAGCTCAGTGTTTCCCTCTTGGCAGAAAGTCACCATGAAGATACAAAAGGTGCCCAAGTCTTCTGGCTTCTAGCTGGTAACCTGAGATTCAGGCTCAGACAGTAGAGCTCCAAACTCTTCACCATGTGCTCTGCAGCTTCTCAAGGCAGTGCTTTGTGCTAAAAAGTACTACGATTTTAATCT
This sequence comes from Saccopteryx leptura, assembly GCF_036850995.1. Lineage (NCBI taxonomy): Eukaryota > Metazoa > Chordata > Mammalia > Chiroptera > Emballonuridae > Saccopteryx > Saccopteryx leptura. The sequence continues at coordinate 363,393,676 of NC_089503.1, read as the reverse complement.
GAATAAAGACTATCCTATGAATTTTGTGAATTTCATAATTGGTAGGAATTCATAGTGTTGTTATCATGGATGTTGTTATTCATGGTTGGAGATTTTTGATAAACATGTTTGTTTGACCTGTGGTCTCTTTTCCATTGTAGGCCTATCCAATTTCCCATTGATGTCTTTAAAAATGCACAGTTGTTTCTAATTAACTTATAGATCTATTATCCGTATGAGTGAAAAAAATAACCAGGCGATCTGTATTAGATTTTAAATTAAGTATTTTTACTGATTGCAGTTTCTTATTAAAATATCTAAAATGTCCTAGATTTTGGCCTGATATAGCTTCTACATTTCAGTTCTTCTGTGCTCTTATTTATGGAAATATTTGCAGCAGTCCATCTTTATTTTTATTTTTCTCATGAAATAAGATGTAGATGACATGTATCTACTACTATAAGTTGTTTTTCTATGAAACAGGTTCATATTTGTCCGTCTCACCCCCATCCATGATTCGTCTAAATTTATATTGTTTCTAATCAGTGGGAAACGAGTATAGAATTTGCATCTGAAAATGCTGTGAGATTTTTATATCTTAGAGTTTGCACATTGTCCTTCCTTCTCTGGTATGCCCTTTATGTAAGGTTTTAACAAGAAAAATATATGCGATTGTATAAAGTTTTTAGATAAACTATTTTATAGCTACTTTGTGATTATCTCTACTTATTAGCAAGTAGCACAATTATAACTGTTTCCTCTTGCTAGTGAACGAGCAGCTGAACTGAGAATGCTGTAGTGTTTTATGTAACTCTTGAGCCTGTGGTACCCTGATAACCGTACAGCTAAGTCGTCATTTAGATAAAGAGAGGAAAGCAGTTGCACTCATGGGCAATTAACTTTTTTATTAATAAGCTGTTAGACAATTAAGGGGAGCTTAGACAGTCTCTCGAGTGCAGTTCTGTACAAAGTCCCGAGTGGATAACCTTGTTGCTGTGCTGGCCTGTGTTCTGTTGTCAGGGTGCCCATTCCGTCACAGTGATCCCGAGCTGCTGAGGCAGAAGCTGCAGTCCTACAAGATCGCTCCCGGAGGGATAAGCCAGGTAGGTCAGCTCTGCGCCGCGGCCGCAGTAATGAGGCGTCAGACAGCGCCTCTCAGTTTCATTTAATGTTCTTGCAGCGAGGCTGTGTACTGCTTGTCAGGCCTCGCTCCAGACAGCCTATCTTCTGGGTGAGTTAAGCTAAAGCCTTGACTTTTCTGCTTTAGACTGCTTGGAAATTCTGGTTCTTGTGTCTGCAAGGCTACATTTTAATTTTTCTTGGTAATAAGGAAGCTGGAAACCTTCTTTCTCCCAATTTGTTTTCCTGTCTCAATTGAGGACATTAAAAAAAAAAATGTTAGAGGAATGCATGAAAGCTTATTAATGAAGCTGAAAATTAATGACATCTTATTTCATGTTGGAACTTGTTTTCTATCCTGCATGTAGGTTAGACCAGAAGATGATAGAGTACATGCTGGCTAAATGCTCTGATAAGCATCAGTTGTTGCTATGTTAAATCTCCAATTCTAATGATAGTTCATTGGGTGTAATGCTTAGTCAAAATCCATTATCTCATGAACAATTTAGATTTAGAAAAATGCTCAAATGTAAAACCAAATAGTTATGAGTATATCTTTTAGTAAATACACTTTTAAAAATATTGTGGCATTGCAAAGATTACTGTCTATAGCAGAGGTCTCAAACTCAACTCAGCATGTGGGCCGCAGAGCAAGATCACAGCCGTTTGGCGGGCCGCACTAGGTCTACAAAAGGCAACTGTTACGCAACACTTTTCTCACTGCAGTTGAAAACAAAAAAAAATCAGTACAACAAGCACAATCGTACATGCAGTTTACTCAGTGTCACAAAACGACCAGAAACTGTAGTTCGCATCACAACTGCTGTTAACTAAGCTAATATCTAGCTAGGATGCTAGAGAAATGAAAAATACAAGTAGGCCCCTAGGCTTACTTAATTTTATCCAAAATATTTTGAACTTCGTGGATTAGTCTGCGGGCCACACAAAATTGATGCGGCCCGCGGGCCGCGAGTTTGAGACCCCTGGTCTATAGTGTACTTTGGGGTTGACTTGGATTTTGAAGGCTTTCAAGAGAAACTTCTGCTTTCTCAGTGTAAGAAGAACAGTGTATACTTTAGAACTTCTGAATCATGTACCCTTAAACAATTATTTCTACTTGAAGAAAATAATTACTCTAGAATAGTACCGCTTATTACTCTGTCCAAAGTTTAGGTTGAGTTTAGTTCATTCATTTCAAGAGTTTTTTAGTGCTCTGAGTGGACAGTGCTCTAGGCGCTGTTGGGAGAGGTGAGGAAGAGTCGGGTATGAATCCTGCTCTTGTGGAGCCGGAGTCTGGAGGAGGTGAGGAAGAGTCGGGTGTGAATCCTGCTCTTGTGGAGCCGGAGTCTGGAGGAGGAGAGGAAGAGTCGGGTGTGAATCCTGCTCTTGTGGAGCCGGAGTCTGGAGGAGGTGAGGAAGAGTCGGGTATGAATCCTGCTCTTGTGGAGCCGGAGTCTGGGGGAGGTGAGGAAGAGTCGGGTATGGATCCTGCTCTTGTGGAGCCGGAGTCTGGGGGAGGTGAGGAAGAGTCGGGTATGGATCCTGCTCTTGTGGAGCCGGAGTCTGGGGGAGGTGAGGAAGAGTCGGGTGTGGATCCTGCTCTTGTGGAGCCGGAGTCTGGAGGAGGTGAGGAAGAGTCGGGTGTGGATCCTGCTCTTGTGGAGCCGGAGTCTGGGGGAGGTGAGGAAGAGTCGGGTGTGGATCCTGCTCTTGTGGAGCCGGAGTCTGGGGGAGGTGAGGAAGAGTCGGGTGTGGATCCTGCTCTTGTGGAGCCGGAGTCTGGGGGAGGTGAGGAAGAGTCGGGTGTGAATCCTGCTCTTGTGGAGCCGGAGTCTGGGGGAGGAGAGGAAGAGTCGGGTGTGAATCCTGCTCTTGTGGAGCCGGAGTCTGGGGGAGGAGAGGAAGAGTCGGGTGTGAATCCTGCTCTTGTGGAGCCGGAGTCTGGGGGAGGTGAGGAAGAGTCGGGTGTGAATCCTGCTCTTGTGGAGCCGGAGTCTGGGGGAGGTGAGGAAGAGTCGGGTGTGAATCCTGCTCTTGTGGAGCCGGAGTCTGGGGGAGGAGAGGAAGAATCGGGTGTGAATCCTGCTCTTGTGGAGCCGGAGTCTGGAGGAGGAGAGGAAAAGTCGGGTGTGAATCCTGCTCTTGTGGAGCCGGAGTCGGGGAGGAGAGGAAGAGTCGGGTATGAATCCTGCTCTTGTGGAGCCGGAGTCTGGAGGAGGTGAGGAAGAGTCGGGTGTGAATCCTGCTCTTGTGGAGCCGGAGTCTGGAGGAGGTGAGGAAGAGTCGGGTATGGATCCTGCTCTTGTGGAGCCGGAGTCTGGGGGAGGTGAGGAAAAGTCGGGTGTGAATCCTGCTCTTGTGGAGCCGGAGTCTGGAGGAGGAGAGGAAAAGTCGGGTGTGAATCCTGCTCTTGTGGAGCCGGAGTCTGGGGGAGGTGAGGAAGAGTCGGGTGTGAATCCTGCTCTTGTGGAGCCGGAGTCTGGAGGGAGACGTGCCAAGTGCACGAGAGACGTACAGTAGTTGCCTTTTTATTTCCTGGGGGTACATTCCAAGACCCCCAGTGCATGCCTGAAATTGCAGATGGTATCAAACCCTACAATAAATACCATGTTTTTCCTATACATACATACCTATGATAAAGTTTAATTTATAAATTAGACACAATGGGAGATTACCAATAATACCAAATAGTAAAATAGAGCAATTATAAGAATTTACTATTATAAAAGTTATGTGAATTTGATTTCTTTCTCTTTCAAAATATCTTACTGTACTATACTCATCCTTCTTGTTCTGATGTGAGATGATAAAACGTCTATGCGATGAGAGGAAGTGAGGTGAATGGCATAGGCGTAACTTTTAGGCCACCAACTGACCTTCTGACTACATAGCTGAAGGGGGATCATCTGTTTTGGGTGCTCCTGAGTCATCAAGTCATGACAGTGTTGATGGATGGATGTCAGGAGCAGACTATGTTGATGGTTCAGTTATACCGTAGACTATTGTAACTGAAGCCCCGGCTAGGTATTGGGGGGGGGGGGGGGTAGTATTGTACACATAGAATATATCTTGGGTTTTCTGAAGAAGGGGGGAGGTTTACAATAACCAGCAGGAAAGGCTAAGTATAACTTTCCCAAGAAGATTGTCTTTGAGTTAGGCCTCTAAGAGGAGTTGGGAACTGGGAAGAGGGAATGCATGAATAAAAGGCAGTATGTGTATACAATTATTAGGATTTCAAGTTTAAGATCATGATGGCACCAGTACATAAACATTCATGGGCAACGTAAAAGAAGTAGTTGGTAAAGGAGATGGGTTTAGAGGTGGGGCATTTAGATGGCAGACGGAAAGTGGATTTAGATGGCAACCAGAGTTAGAAGTCTGACGTTCTTTCCAGTTAGAACTATAGATCTGTGGGATTGGAAGGATCATCAGAAAGCCATTCTGTTCTGTGGAGTCACAGGATATGTGACAGGCCCATGCGTGCACAGCTGGTAAGTCAGTGGTAGAGTCAGAAATTGAAGCTAGGACTTGCACTTCATGATTATTTTTCTCGATCCCAGGTTACTTACTGTAGAGCTGATCATCACGAGTTTTTCTGTGAGAGAGGGAGAGCAGAATAGTGAAGAGAGGAGGTAGGGAGTCAAAGTCATGCCTCAAAATGGAGTCCTGACCAATGCTTTCCTTTGTCAGCCATAGTAGGAAGTGGAACCAGTGAAGACTGAGTGGAGTTGGGAGGAGAGGCAGGTAGTATATACATTGGGGAAGTCAAGTATCACAAACGTCGAGGAGAGAGTTTGGAGAAGAGACTGTAAGGTGAAGACTGAGGCAAGTGACAGGCTGAGTGGATTACTCAGTTTTGATTCAGCAAGAGGTGGCAATGTAATTGTGGAAACCAAGATCACAGTTAAAAGATGCATGAATAAAAGATAGTGGATTGGATGTGTGGACAGTGAGTGTAAGTGAGCTTTTTAAAAAATGTGCTAGTGAGAGGGATGACAGCAATGCTAACTTAAGCATCATGGAAAGGTTTTTGTGTGTGTTTAAGGCCAGAGGAGACCTACACCTTTTTGTAGAAAAAGAAGGAAACCCTAAAGAGAAGGGGGTTTGATAAAGATAAATAAACAAAGATAATCTCTCTAACCATTGTACTTTCCTTTCTGCCACAATTATGCTGTGTATGCCTTTGCTTTTATTATAGCAGTAGCAGTTATTTTTTTAACTGTCTATCTTTTCTACAAGTGTATGAATTTCCTAGAAGGAGTGCTGGATGTCTTTTTTAACTGTTTCATAGTAATGCAGTGACTTGTACTTGGTAGGTGCTGAAAAAATGTTGGGAAAGTAAATGGTCATATTTAGGTATGAGGCGGACACTGGCCTGTGCTCGGCGGAGTGCAGAGAGAGGCAGATTGGAACTCAGTGACAGTGAAAACCCGATTGAAGAGAGAGGGAGATGAACTTGGACAAAGGATAGCCCCAGGAAAAGGCATCACCCTCAGCCAGTGTGGGAATATGGAGAAAAGCTTAGAGGGCGAACAAAGGGAAATTGATGGAATGTATCAAGTGACCTTACTCTTCCTTGTAAAGTAAGAGGTCTGACCATTGGCTGAGAGTAAATGGATTAGGAATGGTATTCTGGAATTAGGAAGGGTTAGAAACTGCAAATAACAAATTTGATAGGAATCTAAAAGAAAAAAATTGGAGGCTTATTCAGCAATTGTAAAGAATCACTTTTTAAAAAATACAGGTTATTACCATGTCTACCGAGAAGATTGTTTTTATTAATAATAATTATGGTTATACACTATTTGCTTTAATTGCATTGCATTCCTCCATTTACTCTTGATCCATGAATAAATCCCTTGCTTAGTTGAAGCTGGTTAGTAATTTCCACATTATTCTTTGTACCTGCCTTGTAACCTTTTATCTGAGATGATCACAGATGTATAGTGCATGTGAGCAAGCTGTAAATAATACTTTGCTTTTCACTTGATGTCTTTATTGAGTGGGTCTCAGTAGGGAGAAGCAGCTAGGGGACTTTCTAAAGGGCAGAAAGTTGATGAATGAAAAATCCATGTAAAACATTTTGATAAATGCTTAGTTGCGAGTTGGCATAAATGCAAATTAGATCTTAAAAAGTCCAAGTTCATGTTAAAATATTGAATGAAAGTAAAAAAATAATCATTAAAATGCATGTAAGGTAAAACTCAATGGAGCTTTTACTTTAGACAAAACTACTTGAACGAAATGCCTTCAACTTTTAGAAATATCAGAGGAGAGAGCATTGTGACTTAACTGACATCACATACATTTTTTTTAAAAGGGCTATTTATGAGATCACATTTCAACTTCCTTTTTAAATGAGCTTGGTAGCCTGTTTAAGAAGACAGCAATTGAACAAAAATAAAGGCAAGGAAAGTGGATAGTCCTACATTTATTCCTCAGCATTCCTCCGAAGAGACAAACATGGAGGTTAGTACCCCAGAAACATAGCTAAAGACACATGAAGCAAAAATAGAGAACTGAAAGGAGAACTAGACAAGTCCACAATTATATTTGGAGACATCAGCACTCTGCTTTCAGTAATTAATAGAACAAGCAGACAGAAAATCAGTAAGTATAGAGAAGACTTGAACAACATTGTCAACCATCTTGATTGACCTAAGTGACATTTATAGACTACAACACCCAACACAAGTGAATACTTGTTTTGTTTTTTTTCATGTGTACATTAAACATTAACCCAGATAGATTGTATTCAGATCTTACAAATTGAAATGAACTGAAACTATACAAAATATGTTCTCTGACTATAACTAGTATACTAAGGCAATAAAAACAAAAATGAAAGGCAGATTGGAAAGGAAGAAAGAAAAAAACCTTTCTCTATTCCCATTGTGATGGTTTATGATAAAACATTTCAATGAACGTACCAAAATCTTACTATAATTAATAAATGGTGAGATTCTAAGTCAGTATACAAAAATAAACTATATTTCTGCCAATGAACAACTGGAGACAAAAAATAAATTTTAAGTGCCATATGCAGTAGTATCAATGGTTTTTTAATGTATCTATCAAAATATGTACAAGGTCTCTATGCTGAAACACTGATGAAAGCAATCAAAGAGGAAACTTGGAAATACAACTACCTGGTTCCAAGACTTACTACAGAGCTACTGGAATCTAGACAATGTGAAGTTAAGGAAATGATAAACGTAAGAGATCAACTGGACAGAAGGAGACCCATACATATGTGGCCAGCTGGTTTATAAAGAAAGATAACCAGCAATTCAACAGGGAAAGGATAGTATTTTCAGCAAGTAGTTCTAGAGCAACTGAATTTTCATATGCCAGCAGAAGGAAGAGGAGGAGGAGAAGAGGGAGGAAGAGAAAGGACAATGGAGGGAGAGGGAAAGGGGGGGCATAGACACATACCTCACACCTCACATAAAAATTAATTTGAAGTGGATCATAGATCAAAATGTAAAATGTAAACCTTCCAGAAAAAAACATGAAAATCTGGATGACCTTGGGTTTGGCATATCCCATAAGATAAAATATTGATAAATTAGACTTTATCAAAGTTAAAACTTTGTTATATAAACTATATTAGGAAAGTGATAAAATGAGTCATAATCTGGAATAAATATTTGCAAGTCATATATTTTATAAAATACTTGTATTGAGAACATATAATGATGCAAAGATATCTTAAAATTCGATAACAAAACAGTTTTTAAATATGCAAAATGTTTGAACAGATATTTCATCAAAGAAAATTTGTGAATGACAAACACATGAAAAAATGTTCATCATTAGATATTAGGGAAATGCAATTTAAAACTACAGTGAAGACCTCTACATGCCAATTAGAATTGGTTTATTTTAAATAATCTGACAATACCAAATACTAATGAGGATATTGAATGACCAAAAGTCTATACATTGCTGGAGGAAATCCAAGTGGTAGAACCTCTTTGAAAAGCAGTTTGGCAGTTTCTTATAAAGTTAAACCTACACATACTGTGTGTGATCTTGTTGTACCACTACTAGGTTTTTATACAGTTGAAATAAAAACATAACTCCACACAAAAACCTCTTTTTCATTTCTCTATGCATAATTGCCAAAATCTAGAAACAACCCAAATGTCCTTCAGTATGTGGTTGGATAAACATATTGTGGTATAGTCACACAATGAAATACTACTTAGTAATAAAAAAGGCACAAACTAGTGCTACACCCAACAGCATGCTTCATTCTTCATACCAAAAGGAAGAAGCCATACTGTACGATTCCTTTTATGTAAATGTCTGGAAAAGACAAACCTATATTATACACTAAACGGGGCATATTTTACTGTATGAAAATTATACCTTATTATTTATTTATTTATTTATTTATTTATTTTTATTCAGTGAGAGGAGGAGAGGCAGAGACAGACTTCTGCATGTTCCCAACCAGGATCCACTGGGAAAACCAACTAGGGGGTGATGCTCTGCTCATCTGGAGTGTTGCTTCGTTGCTGAGCAACTAAGGTCTTCTAAGCACTTGAGACAGAGGCCATGGAGCCATCCTCAGCACTAGGGACCAACTCACTCCAATCGAGCCATGGCTGCAGGAGGGGAAGAAAGAAAGAGAGAAGCAAGAGGGAGATGGGTGGAGAAGCAGATGGGCACTTTTCCTATGTGCCCTGACCTGGAATTGAACCCGGGACATCCACATGCTGGGCTGACGCTTTACCACTAAGCCAACCTGCCAGGGCCTATACCTTATTTTTTATATGGAAAAAAAGAGAATGGGTAGGTAGGAGGTAGCATAAGTGAGCCAAATATTTATCTTATATAGAAGAATCCAATAGATTAAGTTAATAAAGACCTTAATCATCATGTAACTTAGAATTATATAGGAAACATCCTATATAGCTAAAAATGGAAATGGTTAAAAATATATAACGGCCTCTTCAGAACTGACCTGGCAAGGAAGAAATGTGATACAGGAATGATTGCTATTAACAATTAGCCATATTGTATATGTAAAATTTTAACTTCCCCTACATTACTGGATCAAAGGTTGAAAAAAACAATTTCACGTAATGCATGAAGTTTAAGTGGTCATGTGCCTAATTCAGTGGTTCTCAAACTTTTGGAAGTCGGAGCACATTTAAAATCCTACAAATAATGGTAAGCGCACTATATACAAATTTCCAAGAAATGTGTTATAATAAGTCAAATATTAAAGAAAAAAATATAAAGTCCAAAAAAAGCAAGCATGCTTTTATGGTAATTAAAGGAAATAAATACGACAAAATTAAATTTATTCTGACATTAAAAAACATTTTTTTTTTTTAAATAAATTTTTATTAATAGTAATGGGATGACATTAATAAATCAGGGTACATATATTCAAAGAAAACATGTCTAGGTTATTTTGTCATTAAATTATGTTGCATACCCCTCGCCCAAAGTCAGATTGTCCTTCGCCACCCTCTATCTAGTTCTCTGTGCCCCTCCCTCTCCCCCTAACTCTCCCCCTGTCCTCCCTCCCCCCACCCCTGGTAACCACCACACTCTTGTCCATGTCTCTTAGTCTCATTTTTATGTTCCACCAATGTATGGAATCATGTAGTTCTTGTTTTTTTCTGATTTACTTATTTCACTCCTTATAATGTTACGTGAAGACACATGTAGCCCCATGTTCATTGCAGCACTGTTCACAGTGGCCAAGACATGGAAACAACCAAAAAGCCCTTCAATAGAAGACTGGATAAAGAAGATGTGGCACATATACACTATGGAATACTACTCAGCCATAAGAAACGATGACATCAAATCATTTACAGCAAAATGGTGTGATCTTGATAAAAAACATTTTTATGTTACATTTTTTGAGTTATGCTTTTTAGTATTTGTAAAAAAGAGGGGTTAAAAAATTAAAAAACAACAAAGAAGTTATCTTTTTATATATAAATATATAGATACATTTTCAGTAAGATTTAGTAAATTTGGCAGGTCCCAGCGTGAATGTGTTAAGTTTTTTTATTTTTATGTTTATGAGAAACATGAGCCTGATGTGTCCTAGTGATTTCTTCAATGTTTGGGCATGTATTTGAAAGGCAAACTCTCATTTCCTTGTCAATCCATTGAAGAATTCCTCTCTTTTTATTCTTAATTGTGTTGAGTGCAGAAAACCCCCACCATACATATCATCTTAACTTTACACCAAACAAAGGATAAAAGAAACTTGCCTCCAGTCTTTCTGGGGAACATGAAGGGTAGTATAAACAATCCAGCACCACAGCTTAACAGCCTTTGCAACCTAATCAGGCAAGTGAGGTGGGGGGTTGGGCAGATTGTCAGCTTACAGCTAATTCCCCACACCTCTGTCCCCCAAAAATCTAAACTCCAAAAACCCTGTTGGTGTTTTGATCCCCAACAGGCACATATTTCTCTGGAATACCACAGGGCGCACCTGGAAATCTTCTAGGGTATACCAGTGCACCCTGGCACACACTTTGAGAACCACTGGCCTAATGGATAGATGGTGATAGCAGAAGAGGTGACTGTGAGACCTTGTATACGACATTTTAACCTGTCCCCCAGTCTTCCCAGTGCCCACCATACTGTCTAGTCTATGCTAAGAACTGTGAAGGGTGTGAGAGTTCATCCTACCTTCAAGCTAAGAATTTAGTTGTCACAATTTTATCGATTCTGGCATAAGGTTTGAAGATTCCAGAAGTAGCAGTATATTAACATTTTCTTATAATTTCCCAGAACACCAGTTCCCATAGAGCAACACGAAGGCCAGGTACTACCCACATGTGTGGTGGATTATGTTGGAGGAGAGAAACTGAGTATAATGAATCTGAATCTTTTATAATAGACAGTAAGCACTCCCCCCAATACAGTTTATGTTCAGTATTATTTTGTATTGATTTCAAGTGTACAGTTTAGTGGTTAGACAATCATATACCCTGCATAGCATTTATACACTTGCAGTGGAAGGCACGAAGTCTTCTGAGGCTGTCCATGCTGTGAACATCCTTGAAAAAGTGGACTGGAGCAAAAGCTATTGTTTTCTCTGGTTGCAACATATTCAGAAACTTGAGACCCCTGGAAAATTATTTCAATGGTACATGGCAGATGACCAATGGATAAATAATAAATAAGTCCACAAGGTATATCGGCCAATTCTTTTTTTTATTGGCACCTTCCCTTTTTCTCCTTAAAATATTGGCATGCATTTTAATCACAATTTACTTTCATTAACATTTGTTATAAAACTTTCTAATAAGGGTAATAATCCTTTTAATGCTTTGTTCTTTTAGCTAACCGTATCTATCAATAGTTCCTTCCTAATTTAGACATCTTGGTTTTTGGTTTTACTTATCATTTAGCTTTCAGCTTTTGCTTTTTAAAAAACCTGCATTTTTATATTAAGAAAATGATATTTTGAGATACAGTAATTTTAAGAATATTCATTCAAAATATTGATGATAAAATCTCTGAATGATTTTTTCTATTGTGAAGAGCAATACAGATGGAATTTTCACATTAAAAATTTTTTTGCTGGTGCCCTAAACAGTGTACTGTGTCCTTTTTTAGTAGGAAGTTGTCTTTTAACTCTACTGAATCACCTATGGCAGTGGTCCCCAATCTTTTTTGGGCCGCGGACCAGTTTAATGTCAGAAAATATTTTCACGGACCAGCCTTTAGGGTGGGATGGATAAATGTATCACGTGACCGAGACAAGGGTCAAGAGTGAGTCTTAGATGTAACAAAGAGAATCTGGTCATTTTTAAAAAATAAAACATTGTTCAGACTTAAATATAAATAAGAAGGAAATAATGTAAGTTATTTATTCTTTCTCTGCAGACCGGTACCGGTCCGTGGCCTGGGGTTTGGAGACCACTGACCTATGGCATATCTTTGATTTTCACAGTACCTAATCAATGAACAATAATAACTGTTACCCACAGACTAACGTAGAAGGCTCATTGTAGTATATACCACAGTGCAGCTAACAGCTTTTGTTGTAATCCATGAATGCTTTACTCCTTAGAAGTTTTTATTTCTTCTGCATCTCATTTGATTTTTTGCCGCAATATTATCCCTGTATTTCAGATGAGAAAGCTGCAGTTTCTAAAACATAAGAGTCTACTCAACCATAGAGCTAGGGTATGAGAAAGCCAGGATTCACATCTCGCCTGGCCCTGAAACCCGAAGCTCCTTCCACTGCACTGGGCTGCTTCTGTAGCACTGCTCACAAAACTTAGTGGACAGGGAACTGCAGACACCAAGTACTTTCAGCCTCTTGGGTAGTGCATTTTCACCAATGAGGTACAAGTTGGGTTTGCATCTCATTTGCATAATTGAACAACTTTCCTTTTTCATTTACTTTTCTGATGTTTAATAAAAAAAATCAAATGCTTTTTTTATTGCTTCATATCCATTTTGAAATATTCCCTAATTTTTGTGAGCAGTGTATTTTTTTTTTTACTTTAAATTCAGTTGAAATTCTTTTTGGTTTCTTTCAGAGAAAGCCATTATTCTGAGGTAAATAATGATTTTTATATACCTTAATATAGGAATATATTTAATATGTTATTTAAACACTGGTAAATAATATGAAATAAAGATGAGACTCACAAAATACAGATGATAGGTGGTAACAAGGTTTCAAAAGACCTAGTTACTTTTTTTTTAATTGAAGTGAGAAATTCACATGAAATTAACCATTTTAAAGTGTACAAATTCACCCTGGCTAGATAGTGTGGTTGGTTAGTGTTGTCCCAAAGCAGAAAGGTTGCCGGTTCGATCCCTGGTCAGGGCACATACAGGAACGGATGTTCCTGTATCTCTCCTGCTCTCTCCCTTTTTCTCTTTAAAATCAATAAAGTAAAACATTAAAAAGAAGTGTACAGTTCCGTACATTTAGTTCATTCACAATGCTGTGCAACCACCACCTCCGTCATGATCCAAACACTTCCATCACACCAAAGAAAATTCTGTGCCCAGTGAAAAATCACTTCCCAGCCCCTGCCTATTCTGGATATTTTATCTAAATAGATTGTATAATTTGTGATCTTTGGTGTCTGGCTTCTTTCACATAGCATGTTTTCCAGTTCCATCCCTGTTGTAGCATGTATCAGTGTATTCCTGTTTATGTTGAATAATATTCCATCTATGCCTACCGTAAAGTTTATCCATCCGTCTACTCATGGACATTAAGTTGTTTCTACCTTTTGACTATATAATTTAATAATGCTGCTATATATACAAATATTTGCTTGAGTACCTACTTTCAGTTTTGGGAGGTACATACCTAAAAGTAGAATTGCTGGATTGTAAGGTAATCCGATGTTTAACTTATTGAGGAATTGTCAAACTGTTTTCCATGAAGCCTGTGCCATTCCCACAGCAATATTATGAGAGTTCTATTCTGTCTACTTCCTTGTCAACACTTATTCCCCTCCTCTCTCATAGTGTAGCCATCTATACTCGTGTTCTATGACTGTTCTAACAAAGGACTACAAACTTGGGGCCTTAAAAATAATTCTTTCCCAGTGCTTGAGGCTAAAAATCTGAAATCCAAACGTTGGTGTGTTGGTGTCCTCTGTGGGCTCGAGGGAGAATGTGTCCGCCCCTCTCCTGGCTTCTGGTGGCTTGCTGCCGTCTTCGGCTTGTCGGTGCATCACTGCGGTCCCCACCCTGATGGTCACGTGCTGTTCGCCCTGTCTGTCTGCTCATTCTTTTTTCACTGCCTACTGAAATTGGCTTTTTCATTTTTCCTTTTAGTTAGAATTTTCAGCTGCTGAATTTCGGTTTCCTTTTTATAGTTTCATTCTCTTTATTTCTATTTTCTATTTGTTAACACCATTTTTTATGGTTTCTTTTAGCTTTTTATCTATTTTCTAAGCATGTTTAAAATAGTTGATTAAAAGTGTTTGACTGGTGGTGGCACAGTGGATAGAGCGTCAACCTGGAACACTGAGGTCCTCCAATTCGGAAATCCTGACGTTGTCGGCTTAAATACAGGCTTGGGCTTGTTGGTTTGGGCATGAGTTTGCCAGCTTGAGTGCGGGGCCACTGGCTTGAGCAAGGGATCATTGACAGTATCCCAAGGTCTCTGGCTTAAGCAAGGGGTCACTGGCTTGGCTCGAGCCCCCCTTCCCCAAGGCACCTTTGAGAAGCAATCAATGAACAACTAAGGTGACACAACTATGAGTGATGCTTCTCCTCTTTCTCCTCCCTCTCTCTCTCCCTTCCTATATCACTCTCACTAAAAATTAAAGCATTTGTCTAGTAAGTCCAGTGTCTGTTTTTCCTGCAGGACAGTTTGTATTCATTTCTCCTGTGAAGAGGCCCTACTTTCTTGTTTCTTTGCATGCTTTATAATATTTTCTAGAAAACAGGAGTACATTTTGAACATTACGAATTGCTAACTCTGGAGTCCGACTGTCTGTGTGCCTGGTCTGTGCTCTTCTATGTAGTACCACTACCTACCTACCTGCGCTGACTCTGTAGGATGAGAAGTGGGGCTGGTCCAAACTGAGGTGGGCTGAAGGCAGTGATGTGTTGGTAACCAGCTTTCTGAGGGGAAAAACCTCTGATTTACGTCACTTGCTGATTTCTATGATGTGAATACTCCACTGTGTCAAACTATCAGTGTGATGTTACACACCCTGACTCGGGAAGAGATATGCACAGTCCACTCTCACAAGCAGTCTGAGTCAGCTCCAGCACACCACTTGCCGTGAGTATAAAATAGATGCCAGGTTTTAAAGAATTAGCATAGAAAATGAACATTGTAAAATATTTCAGCAATGATTTTTATATTGATAACATGTTATGACAACATTGATTTAAATCACTTGATTAAATCACTTGATTTAATAACTGAAATTATTAAAATTAAATCTATCTGTTTCTCTTTACCTTTTTAATTATTCATATAGAAATATCTAAAATTATAGATGTCACTCATTTTTCTCAATGAGCATTGCTGGAAACAGTTACTTGGGACTATTGAGTTAGAGTGATTAGATTCTGTTTCCATATATTTTAATGTTTGCTGCTAGCATACAGTTGTATTTGACCTCTTACAACCAATACTTACTTTTACATGTTGAGCTATAAATAAGTATAAAGCTACTATTTTTTCAGTTTTTTTTTACTGAAATGGTACATTATTTACAAATATATATATTTTTGCACTAACATTTTTGAAACTCTTTTATTTCTTATTTTAGTTTTTTTTTTCATTTTTACAGAGGGAGGAAATGTGGTTTATAACTTTGACTCGGCATAACCATTAACGAACATTTAAAAACAAATCAATTGGTGCTTTCAAGAAAACTTACTATTGATATTAAAACCATGAAATATGAAAATAAAGTATGCTCTTTATACTTTTTGAGAGGTTGCTTAACCTTTCATTTTCACAGTCCAAAACTTCTCAAGAAGTTAGTGAACATATTAAATCTAAAACTGGTACTTTTAATGAAGAATTCTTTCAAAATAGTTTAAAAGACTTAAAAGTACCACTATGTCAGGAAGATTTTATGGCAAAGATAAATCTCAATGACTCCTTATTCCATGTTCATATAAATCTGAACTACCTAGAACTATATATTTTCCTCTTAGGTGAGGGTACTTATCAGTAGATGATGGTATTCAGTCTGTCCATTACTTTATGAACAGTAACTGCTTTTAAGAGCAGCTTTTCTATCTATTTCATCTCCAGGAGCATCTCTTTTGATTTATAAGAACAGTGCTTTGCTGCACTTAGCTTGCTTTTCTTAGAGTTGGGAGTTGAAAATGTGTACATTGTTCTTGGTAAATCTTCGCTGCGTTAGGGAAAGGGTGGAGCTGGTTCAGGAGGATGTGCTGTATTTTTGGTCCTATCACACATTTCTGTGTATGTGCTTCTCTTTTTCTAGGCTGACGATATATGATCTCTTGAAGATTATTTAATATTGTTCAAGGTGGTTCAAATAAAAATTACCTTTCAAAATCAAATAACATATGCCATTGTTAGCTAACCCTAATATATATAGTTTACTTGCATTAAACTGCCAAACTACTCTTCCTTATCAGGAAATTTAGTACTCTGTTTACAGTTGTGTCTTTCTATAATTATTTTATTATTCATTATCTGAGAAATCACAGATATCTCTGGAGGATGTAGATATCAGTAGCATACTAGTCATTCAGTAACACACGACAGTACAAACTTAGGATACCTATAGTAAAATTTAGTCTGACTACTTACAGACATAAAATTATCTCCTAGTTTAGTTTTATTTCATGATCAGTTTTACAGAGTATTTTTCCCCTCCCCTCATTTCTTTTGGAGAAGCAGATGTAAGTATCCAGAAAATTAAATAAGTGACCTTGTTTCATAAGGCAAGTGTCTCAGATTCTTAGTCTGCTTAGCTGTAAGCCATTTCAGACTACTTGGTAGAGTTACCATCAACTGATTCCCCTTGGCAGCTTCTACTGAGCAATTCTCTTCGCTTTCCCCCGCTTGTGATAGGTCACTCATCACCTGTTCTGTAGTGTTCATTTTCTTGTCTGTCTGCCCTACCTCCCAGATTGTGATTGTGGCCTTATCCTCCCTGAGAGCATAATGGTATCTTTTATTTCTATAAATCCAGTCCCTAACCATAGCGTCTGCAGTTCATTATAGAAGTCCATTATAAGAGCTTAGTGAATGCGGGCTGAATGAATGGAGTGAGTGAGTGAATGAATGATGAACTCAGTCAGTTAACAGAAGCTTTCACTGAGAGGTACTGGCAGAGGCGGCTCTCTGTTTGCATGTATTAGTATGTTTACCTCTGTGTAAAATTACATATAGCAATGGTAGAGTTCTACATTAGGGTTCAAGTTAAATAGACAGAATATTTTCATTCTCTGAACTGTCCTCAGATATGACTAGAGAAACCTATCAAGCCCCCCTTTTTTCTGAATTATTGATACATTTATTGAGGTAACATTGGTCAATAAGTTTCACGTGCACAGCTCTGTAGTACAGTTGTCTGTACATTGCATTGCCTGCTCACCACCCAGCATCTGGTCTTTGTCACCATATGTTTGATGCCTTTTACTTTCTTCATTCACCCTCCTTCCCCTCTGGTAACCACCCTACTGTTGACTGTGTCATGAGTTAGTTTTGTTTGTTGCTTTTTGTTTTATATCCTACATGAATGAAATCATACGGTTCGTGTCATTTTCTGTCTGATTTATTTCACTTAACATGGTGCTCTCAAGATCCATTCCTGTTTTCACAAATGGAAATGTTTTATTTTTTTCATGGCTGAGTACTATTCTATTGTATAGATGTACCACATCTTTATCCCGTCATCACTGAAAGACACTTAGGTTGTTTCCATGTCCTGGGCTGTTGTGAATAATGCTGCAGTGAACATATAGGTGCATATATCTTTATGAATATTTTCAAATTTGAGGGAGAGATACCCAAAGGAGGGACTTCTGGGCAATATTATATAGCTCTATTAATTTTTCAAGGAACCTCCATATTATTTTCATAGAGGCTACACAAATTTACATTCCCATAAGCAGTGTGATAAGGTTCCCTTCTCTCTACATCCTCTCCAACACTAGTTAGTTCTTGTCTCTTGACGATAACCATTCTTACAGGTGTGGAGTGGTATCTCATTGTGGTTTTGATTTGCCTTTCCCTAATAGCTAATGAAGTTGAACAATCTTCTTTTATGTATCTGCTGTCCATCTGTGTGTTTTCTTGGGAAACGTGTTCAGGTCCTGTGCCCATTTTTTAATTGGATTTTTTTGTTGTTGTTGAGTTGCATGAGTATTTATTTAATTTGGATATTAGCCCCTTTGGGGGGTATCATTTATAAGTATCTTCTACTTGGTTAGTTGCTTTTTTTTTTCCTGATGGTTTCTTTTGCTATGCAGAAGTTTTTTAGTTTGGCATGGTCCCATTCATTTATTTTTGCTTTTCATTCCCTTTTGGGTCAAGTTCACAAAAACCCCTCTGAGACCAATATATTATCCTTGGCTGGTTTCTCTCTTTCAATATTTGAATATCTGATTGTACTAACTAAGCCTATATGGTTTCTGCTAACATACCAATGATAATCGAATAGGACTTTTAAACAGTATATATAGTTTACAGTCCTCTTTTCCCTGACTGCCTTGAGAAATTTTTGTCATTAACTTTTGACAGTTTTAATATAATAAGTCTTAGAGAGGGTTTCTTTGCCTTGAGATAATTAGGTATTCTGTTAGCTTCTTGGATTTAAGGGTCTCTTTCCATAGGTTTGGAATGTTCTCATTATTTGTTTGCATAAGCTCTGTTCCCTTCTCCCTGTGTTCTTCTGATGTACCTACCCATTGATATTGTATTGTTCTTCCACCTGAGTCATTTCCAGATTTCTATCTTTAGGATCACTAATTCTTCCATATGGTCTGCTCTATTTCCTAAGCTCTCTAATTCATTCTTCATCTCATTTATTGAGCTTTTAAGCTCTACAATTTGTTTTGGTTTTTTTTTTGTTTGTTTCTCTTATAACTTCATTCTCTTTGGTAAATACTCTTTCTGTTCATTGATTTTATTCCCGAGATCATTGAACTGCTTTTCTGAGTTTTCTTGTATCTCATTTAGTTTTTTTAGAATTGCAATCTTGAATTCTCTGTCATTTAAATCACAGTGTTCAATGTCTTTGTTTTCTGGAGACTTCATTTTCTTTCTGAGATACCTTGTGACCTCGGTTATTCGTGGTCCTCGATGGAGCGTTCGGGCAGTTGAGGAATCGAAATCTTTTGTAGGTACAGTTTTGGTGCTGACAGTTTAGCAGGTTGAAAAGTAGAGGTGTTTCTTGTGTTTTCCAGTAGATGATGCTGTGGGGCAAGGTTTTGTTTCCTCCACCTGCCCTGCTGGATGTTAGGGTATCCGTGCGGAGGTGTTGTCCCGGCTGTGGAAATGCGCCCTGTGCCCGGAGGAGGTGGGTGTCCCCCCTTTGACTGGGTCACCTTGGTCTCAGGGCAGCATCAGCTATGAGGTTCTGGGCCTGTGAGTTCCTGGTGCTGCTGCCCTGTAACCAGAGGCTGCTGGCCGTGCTGTACCTACTGTCTGCGGGGTCCCGGCTGCCTCTACTGGGCTCCACGGCCGTGTGGGGGGGAGGGGCATGGGGGGGGGTGGGGAGGTTGCGCATCCCAGGCTTTGTCTTTACCACAGGGTGTAGTGCCGTGAGCACCGGGCACAGGGGCTGGAATGCTGCCTGTGCCCTTAGGACGGCGCTGTCAGCGAGGGCTGTGGCCCCACACACACACTGCCGGTGTCAGCTAGGGCCGGTCCCTTCCGCGTCTGTGCTGTGAGGCCCCTAAAAGCCTTGGGGAAGAACTAATGTAAACTAGTGATTTTTTCCCTTGCGATGCTACATCAGAAAAAGAGGAGTGGGGATGAAAAGCAACTGTCTAATTGCAGAGGTTCTGGTAAAAGTGGTCCGAGACTGAGTGAAACAGAAGCTGCTCTGGTGAGAAAAGACATTTACTTTATCGCTCAATAAACATTTACTGAGCACTCGACACGTCACTGGGTTTGCAGTGCATTCAGATCTGGAAGTAGAAAGATGATAAAGAAATTGTTTTAGAACTTTTAACCTAGTGGAATAAAAAAGGCATAATTAACTAGAATAAGGCTTGATAAGAGCTTTCATAAAATATATTCTATGTCCTAGTTATAGATTCAGAGGAGAAAGATTTGCTGGGGGTGGGGGTCTGGCATCAGGGAATGTGTCGTGTAGGAAGTGATATTGGACTTGAGTTCGAGTGTTGAGTAGAGGTTTCTCCAGTGGAGGGAAGTGAGACATCACACAAAACGAACAGTATTCATTCAACATCAACAAACAGTAATTGCATAGTGACTGTATTCCAGTTACTGTCACAGACATGGGGAATAATACAGTGATGAACAAAACTAACAAGACCCCTGTCTTCATGGAGCTGATATTCCTGGGGGCGGGGGGGGGGGGGGGGGGGGAGACAGACAATCAACAGGTGTTAAGTGTGAGAGAAGTCTAGACAGGATACGGGAAAGAACAAGACCTGGGGAATGTGAGCCTCACAGGTACCTGCTTGGAGGCTCACCTCAAGTTTCAGGGTGTGTTCTGAGGAACCCCAGTCCTGAGACATCGATGAAAACAGGTTCTGGGGACAAATTAGTTGAGAACTACTACCCCAATTAGTCTTGCCGTAAAGAAATCCAGATAATTCTGGATTAGAAGAAACCAGACAATGCATTAGACTAGAAAACCCATCACTCTGATTATGTGAGCTGAGGAGACTGGGAGAAGCTGGCCTGGGTGTAAGGACCCCTGCGCCCGGCGGGGCGGAGGGGCCAGAGGGCGACCGTGGCCTGAGCAGGGTGGCTGTTTGAACGGTGAAGTCTGCGCCGCCTCCATGGGGCGAGGGGTTTAGAGAAGTTACTTACTATTGTGGCTGTTTGGAAGCTGTCTTCAATAAGGAAAGGCTAAATCTAGAAGATCTGTGATGATAAAGAGAAGGATGAGAGTCTGAACAGTGGAGAGGAAAAGAGGTTTTAAAGACATTTGGAGGTAGAATCGATTCAGTCAGATAACTACATTTACAGACAATGAAGAATGAGTCAGAAAAGTTCTTGGCATACAGTGTTTGAGGCAAGTGAAAGTTTATTCTCAAGAGAGGGAACCCCGCCCCCGATCCGCCAGTAAGTGAAGGTCAGAGCAGAGCTGTAAGGTGGTGCAGGACACACCATGCTGAGTGTGAGAAACAGAAGCAAAGTCATGTGTTTCACAGTGTTCCAGACTCTGCCTCCCTTTCACGTCTTCTCCCATCTTTGAAATAAGGAAGGTTAGAAATGAAGTGGAAAAAAATCAGCACAGTCTGCATTTGAAAGGCTGTGCATTTTAGAAAGAAACACGCTTACTATCACTTTTAAATAGGGCAGAATATGACCTTGAATTAGAGACAGACTAACGGCGTTTCTGATTGGCGAGTGTAGCGTAGCTAGCGTTTCTGATTGGTGAGTGTAGCGTAGCTAGCGTTTCTGATTGGTGAGTGTAGCGTAGCTAGCGTTTCTGATTGGTGAGTGTAGCGTAGCTAGCTTACAGCACCCCAGGCACCGAAGCCAAGGACTGGCAGGTGCCTGCATTCCGCTGCCAGATAGTTGTCTGGGCCGCGCTGGCAGGCACTGCAGCACAAGGCAGCGAGGAGTTTGCAGATGGCAGGGAATATTAGAGGTTGGGAAGGGAGAAGGAAGTGTGGCTCAACGTCATAAAATGCAGTCTGTATTTCTGTTTTATATGTGTGTGCATAAACACAGCGTTCCCCACCAGTGTGTTGTATCACGTGTTCATCAGCTGACTATGAAGTTTTACCAACCAAATGAGGAAAATATCACCTTATTCTTTGTTTTTCCACTGCGACGATCCCTGGGTTAGCCACTCTGTTAGAATTCAGAACCAAATTCTAATTTTCCTTGAGGAGGAAATAGATGAGTATAATTAATGCTGTAACCAAACTTAGCAAATACAAATCTGATGAACATTTTTCTTATAAAAATTATAAACTGCAGTGTTAAAAAAAAACAACAGGTCGAGTATTCTTTTTGGCAAACTCTGGTCAGCTGATCAAAAGAATAGTTAAAAATAGAGAAAAAGTTAAAGGATATGAATTACCAAAATATAGTAGTTTACTATCACTACTCTTAATTTTCCTTGGCCTTTTGATTACTGATGAACTAGATTACAACAATAAATGGATTGTCATGCTTGACATTTTTATACTTCATTCTGGAAATATTGGCATTAAAAACCAAAGGTCAAATTGCCATTTGAGCAATATTCTTAGGGCTTCATAGAAATATTTTCTTTAAATAATAAGCTTGTGTTTTAAATATGCCTTTATTTGAGATGATTGTTCAAATTATTTGATTAAATATTTTTAAACGGAATTAGGAGACTTCTAGCCCAGGCATCGGAACTGGCATTTGATTTGGTTCCCTCCTCCGAGGACTGTTCCAGGGTATTTACACTATGTACACGGGAACTCCTAGAACGGAGCGTGGACACTGGGGAGTCCGTGCTGTGCTCAGCGAGCTGTGGTTTGCACCTTGGTGTTCACAAGCCACGTGAATAGCAGGCTGTGGACTCCCTTTCATTCACCTATTTGTTTCTCTGACTTTGCACGTTTTTCTTTCGCTCGGTTCTTTCATCTTCCTGGTTGTTTCCTTTTGTCTCCTTGCATTTCTTCCCCTCACAGAGTTTCCACGTCCATCTAGTATGGGTTTCTCCCACCCACTTTATGTCTGACCCTCACTCTGGCCAGTCTCTGCTGGCTGCACTCCAGCCTGGGGAACTATCCCTTAAGAAGGGCAAAGGCAGTTTGTGAGGATGGAGGTCTGGCCCGTCGCAAGCTGAACAGGCAACTAACAGGGTCAAAAAGCACTGTAAAAGTAGTTTAATGTTATATTTAATATAGGATTCTAACATAAAATACATAAACAAGCACGTTATGAACTAACTCCCTGTACCTCTCATGAGCATATTAAAAAAAAAAAAAAAAAAAAAAAAAAAAAAAAATATATATATATATATATATATATATATATATATATATATATATATATATTAGGTAGGTATGTTAAAAATTAGCACATTGTAAAATATTACCACATCCAATATGTCTTCATTCTTGAGAAAACATGAAAGAAAATTTTCAGTTTCAAAGACAAGCACACCACTCTTCGTTAAATCCTAATCTTTCTCAGGTTCAAAGTAGTCTGGCTATGAGTCAGCCTGTCTGTATACCGTTCTGGGACTTGGACTCTTCTGTTAAAATTTAGCACTTTAGAAAAGGTTACTTGAGGCCTGACCTGTGGTGGCGCAGTGGATAAAGTGTCGACCTGGAAATGCTGAGGTTGCCAGAAACCCTGGGCTTGCCTGGTCAAGGCACATATGAGAGTTGATGCTTCCTGCTCCTCCCCCTTCTCTCTCTCTCTCTAAAATGAATAAAGTCTTAAAAAAGTAAATAAAAAAGGTTACTTGAATTATGAATAAACAAAAAATAACCCACTTAGTGTTTGTCTGGGATGTTTATATCAGAAAATAAGGTGCTAAAAAAGTCTCAAGTTGCATGTCATGAACAAACGACAGAGCATCAGAATCACGTGAAAAATCTGACGTCAGCAGAAGAGTTGTTCATCTAAAATGCTGGTGACACTAAGGTGTGTCAGACTCAAATATTACTGCTTAAAAAATAGCTGTTAATCATATTGCTTAGTGACCAGTAAGTACATGGTGTTTTTGGTATTTTACATGATAGTTTGTTACTTATATGTGGTATTTTACTAAGTTTTAAAACTAGTTAGTTTTATTTAGGAAATCAGTCCGGGAGGGGAGGGGTTAAATCACAGGTAATGCCTTATTCCAAAACATTGAGGATCAGGTTCCTGTGGAGAAATTTTGTGCAGAACAGCTAGTTTTCAAAAACATTTGATGGTTATTAGGTAGGAAATGCTTCCATCTCTAAATCTAACCACTTCTCACCACCATGATGATTACTATCCTGATCCTAATCTCTCTCATCTATTCTCTGGGTTTTTTTTGTTTGTTTGTTTGTTTGTTTTTTGTATTTTCTGAAGTTGGAAACGGGGAGGCAGTCAGACAGACTCCTGCATGCGCCCGACCGGGATCCACCCGGCATGCCCACCAGGGGGCGATGCTCTGCCCATCTGGGGCGTTGCTCTTTTGCAACCAGAGCCATTCTAGCGCCTGAGTCAGAGGCTATGGAGCCATCCTCAGTGCCCGGGTCAACTTTGCTCCAATAGAGCCTTGGCTGCGGGAGGGGAAGAGAGAGACAGAGGAAGGAGAGGGGGAGGAGTGGATGGGCACTTCTCCTGTGTGCCCTGGCCGGGAATCGAACCCGGGACTCCTGCATGCCAGGACAACACTCTACCACTGAGCCAACCGGCCAGAGCCCTATTCTCTGGGTGTTTGTAATCAGCTCCCAGTTTCCTCTAACCTATGGTCTGTTGTGAACACCGAAGGAAGAATATTCCTGTTACTGCCACTACTGTGCTTAGAACATTGCAGTAGCTCCCCATTTCACTCAGGAAAAGCCAAACTTTATTCATTGGTCCATATGACGCTTCTCTTTCCCTTCCTTTCTTTTCCTATATCTCTATAATGTACATCATAATGTGAAATTAAGGTATATATTTGTAATAGCCGGATTTTATTTTTAGTAATGTTGCACATTTTCTATCTTAATTTTAAAACATGTATTTTTTATTCCTCTTAAGGAAAACAGGATCATTAAGTCGCATATGATTTTTCAGTATTTTTTCTGTACATAGTAAATGACCCTCACTGGACAGACACCCCTATTTTTAAGAGGACTTATTTCTTCATTTCTAAAATAAAGCTAATACTTGATGACCTCAAAGCAGTCCTTCACTTGGATTTCTCTAACTAGCTCATTTATTGTCCCCATATTTTCATTACTTAGTCTTCTTTCCTAACTCTGCTCCCTAGGCCTAAATTAATGTCTTTTCTTTAAATGGCTTTTCTAGCCCATAAAAAAACATTTAGTGTTCTTTTCCCATTATACCTTTACATTACACAGGAACTTTTATCCCCTCAAATATGCTGTGACATGATCCAGTAAAGTTGTCTAAGGATAGATGGTTAAATGATTTATTTGTGGATTTGCAAGAAAATTTCAAGTAAACATTCTTCCTGAAAAGATCATATAAAAAGAAGAAAAGTAAATGATATTTTTGTTAATGAAGAGCCTAATCTGGGAGTGGAGTGGGGGAATTGTTATATGATTAACTTTTTGATGGAACCTAAGTTTCAAGATATATAAACCTGCTTTTCTCACATTCTATGGCTTATATATCAATTTTTCTTAATAACTTTTTTACACGTTTGTATATTACCCAACTACATATTTTTAATATTTTAAGTATTTCTTTATAGCATGCTTTCCAATACATAGTAGATTTTATGTGTATAAGTTACATACTATACTTTGTGAGGAAGATATTTAAATTTATGTTTTATTTTATATATACATACACACATATAGAATTAAGATGTTGGATTCACTGTTTTGTTTTTATATAAAAGTAAATATGTACCACACAGTTGAGCATTTTGCTTATTCTATGAAGTCCTTTTCTCTTCAAGTAACTTGTGGTATCATTTAAACTTAGATTATATGTCAATTATTCTTTTTTGTGTGTGACAGAGACAGAGAGAGTCAGAGAGAGGGACAGATAGGGGCAGACAGACAGGAAGGGAGAGAGATGAGAAGCATCAATTCTTTGTTGAGGCACCTTAGTTGCTCATTGATTGCTTTCTCATATGTGCCTTGACCGGGAGACTTCAGCAGACCGAGTGACCCCTTGCTCGAGCCAGCGACCTTGTACTCAAGCTGGTGTGCTTTGCTCAAACCAGATGAGCCTGCGCTCAAGCTGGCGACCTCAGGGTCTTGAACCTGGGTCCTCCGTGTTCTAGTCGGACGCTCTATCTCCTGTGCCACCGCCTGATCAGGCTCAATTTTTCTTAATACTTTTTTTTACATATTTGTATATTACCCAACTATATATAGCATGCTTTCTAATATATATTAGATTTTATGTGTATTAAGTTGCATATTTATTTTGTGAGGAAGATACTTAAATTTCTAAGTTTTATTTTATATATACATACATACACATGTATAGAATAAGATGTTGGATTCATTGTTTTGTATTTATATAAAAGTATATGTACCACACAATTAAGCATTTTGCTTATTTCTGTGAAGTCCTTTTCAGGTAACTTGTGATATCATTTAAACTTAACTTTACGTTGTTATATCTTTGCTTCTCCAAAATTATAATTCACAGATATTCCTATGCAGGTATAGGCAAAAGTACGTTTACAGTTGTGAGTATGTCAAACACAGAGTTTATTCTTGTATATATGATACAATCAACTGTAAACCTACATTTGCCCCTCCCTGGATTGGTATCATTGATGTTTGCCAACAATCACTTGTATGTTAATCTCAACACAATTTAAATGATCTATGTGTAAAAACATTGGCAAATACGAGCTCAGAATATTAGAATTTCTGGGAAAACTTTGTGAAGTTTTGCACTTAAAAAAAATTTATAGTCGGCCTGACCTGTGGTGGCGCAGTGGATAAAGTGCCGACCTGGAATGCTGAGGTCACTGGTTCGAATCCCTGGGCTTGCCTGGTCAAGGCACAAATGGGAAATAACTACTATGAGTTGATGCTTCTCACTTCTACCCCCTCTTTCTCTCTCTTCCCTCTATCTAAAAATAAATAAATAAAATTAAAATAATTATAGTTATTCATTTTAAGTGATTTATTTTTTACTTTTGCTCTAATAATTTATAAAAGTGGATAGGTCAGATAGGCAACCAGGCAGGATCCTGGGTGCTGTGACTGGTTGGCATTGACATACAGGTTTTTCGTATAGGATTTAATTACAAGATGACCTGAAATTCAGAAATGTAATCTCTAAGATAATCAGAGGAAAACAATTTTTAGGCACACTCTTGTCAGTATTGTACGATGCCCATTCTGCAACTGTAATTTGTTATGTCAAAAGATGTAAGCGATATTCAATAATGAAGAGCAAGAATTTGAGACTTCATGTGCATTTCTTTTTGTCAGCCTTTTAAAAAGGTCTCAAAATTTACATTTCTCCCAAATGATATTTCCCTTCATTTGAGGCTGTCTCTTAATTCTAGCGTATTATTGCATTTAATAAAATGGCCAAATATACATATTTATTTGGTGCGGGAAGTGAGGAAACTTTACAGATTTCAACTGGCATTGCACTCTGTTGATAAGAGTGACAGTTTGTACCACTCTGAAGAGATTACACAAAGTAGAATTGGAAAGGAAATTGTATTTACAAAAGATAGGGTGATGTTTCTAATAGGTGTCCAGAATACACTATTCACTCTTATATTCTGCTGAGCTTTACTAGAAATAACTTCGTTTCCAAAAAGGACAAATCTGATTGAAGGTAAAAGCATCTCCTCTCCATAGATATTCATCCGAAAGGTTTCCATTACATTTTCCTGATGGGCACACAGCTGTATTTTATACTGTATCTGTATAAACTGGTAATGTGGAAAATAAAAATCTAAAGAGTATACTTGATTGCTTCATGCACCAACCATTTAGATGACCAGATTTATATCTACAATTACAGAAGAGATGTTGCAATAGATGTTCTGACAGTAACTGTCAAAGTCATAATACTAGGATCTCTTTTCATCTTGTTGTTAGGTAAACCTACTGAAATTCACAGTTAGTAGGTCAGAAAGATCACTTACTATCTCTTGTCGTCTGTAGTTTAATGCTGACCTAAACAGTACTGTATAATGTCAAAATCATCAGTGTCCAGGCTACAGAAGTACAACCTGCTACATGAGTTACTGCACTTCCTGTCTGGAATGAAGATGGCCAACAACCGTGAGCTACAGTGGTTTAGAAGAAACTTAATTTCTAATTCTTCTTTCTCTTTTTTCCATTCATTTTAGATTTTGGATTTAGTAAAAGGGTCACATTACCAGGTAGCCTGCCAGAAGTACTTTGAGATGACACATAATGTAAGTAAAATGTTAAATTTATAGCCTAATTCTTTTGTCTTCTGTTACTCTGTGTTTCCTTAGGGTTTTTCGTTACAGCAATAGAAGACACTGCAGCTATTTCCTGCAGAAAGGAATTTATTACACATTACTAGTTAGCTTATACAGTTTATAGAAGGGCCTGAGAATTAAGCTTAGATGCTCCAGAACCAGGAATATTGTTACTAGGAGAAGCTATATCATGAGAAAACCTTACTTGAATATCGTTGTCACCTACCACTCAGTGTTTAGGGATGAGACCAAGGGTTGGTAAAGTTTTTCTGCAGAGTGCCACCTTGTAAAAATTTGAGGCTTTACAGTCCCTGTGGTCTCTGTCACAGTTGCTCAGCTCTGCCGTTATAGTACAGAAGCAGCCACAGAGAGTACGTAAATGAACAGTCATGGCTGTGTTTCAGTAGAACTTTATCTTATGGCAGATACTGGTCCAGATTTGACACATAGGCCTCAGCCCATCTCTGGGGTAGATCTAGAACTTTGGGCCATGGTTTCCCAGAAGATGGCTTTGACCATCTTCCATGCAGAAAATCTGATCCTTTTACTTGTTGCCACCTCATGTTTATCTGATCTGCTACCCAAGTCTTGTATTTCTCTATATGCAGAGCCTAGGTTACGTGGTGGACTCCTACCTGCAAGCAAGTCAGGGAAATGTGTTTGGTTTCTCTCGTGCCAACCTCCTCAGTGCAAGAAGCCCTGCTATAGAAGGTTCTGAAAAGTGTAAGACAAGGGTCACAAACTCTGAGGCCTATTAGAGGTCAGGCAAATAACCCCAAAATGTGAAGCTTTCTGAGATTAATACCAGAGAGTATAATGGGAACTGTGGTTCACTAAAGAATTAGTACCTTTAAGAGGCATTCACATTGACAAGTTTTAACACCCTGTACAGGTTGACAACACATCTGCAGGTCAAATTCAGCCCTCTGACATTCATTCTGGAACCACGGACCCTGATCATGGCTTCCTAACCTAGGATGGACATCCAAGTATGAACTTGGAGGTCCATGTACCTCTTGAAACATTTCTTCTACTAGTACATACAAGCATTTTTTGGAGTTGGTGGTGTTCAGGATACAAAGGGATTTATCACCCTCTCCAAAAGATGTATTTATTAAATTCATTATTACCTACCATGTTATGCTGTTTTATAATCATTTTTAAGTTTTTAAATTTAGTTCTCATGAAATTTTTCTACTGCGGTTATATAACTGCAGAATTTTTATTTTTAATTAATTAATTTTTTTCTTAAATGAGAAGCAGGGAGGCAGAAAGACAAGTTCACACATGCACCCTGACTGGGATCCACCTGGCAAGCCCGCTAAGGGGCAATGGTCTACCTATCTGGGGCCATTGCTCCATTGCTTGGCAACTGAGCTATTTTATTTTAGTGCCTGAGGCAAGGCAATGGAGCCATCCTCAATGCCCGGAGCCAACTTGCTCCAGCTGAGTTATGGCTGTGGGAGGAGAAGAGAGAGACAGAGAGAGAGAGAAAAAGGAGAGGGGGAGGGGTGGAGAAACAGATGAGTGCTTCTCCTATGTACCCTGACCGGGAATTGAACCCAGGACATCCACACAGCTGGCCAATGGTCTACCACTGAGCCAACCAGCCAGGCCTGCAGAATTTTTTGGATGAAGTATTTTATAGGAAAATATATCCTATAATATCACTAATGATGAAAGTAACAACAACAACAATGATGGTATCAACCAACATCTATAGAACTCTTACTGCATGCCAGACATAGCACAATGTACTTTGGATACATTAGTTCTTTTGATCCACACTATAGTATTATAGCCAAGTACTGTTCTTTTTTTTTTTTTTTTTTTTAACCTTTTTTTTTTTTTTTTTTCTGAAGCTGGAAACGGGGAGAGACAGTCAGACAGACTCCCGCATGCGCCTGACCGGGATCCACCCAGCACGACCACCAGGGGCGACGCTCTGCCCACCAGGGGGCGATGCTCTGCCCCTCCGGGGCGTCGCTCTGCCACGACCAGAGCCACTCTAGTGCCTGGGGCAGAGGTCAAGGAGCCATCCCCAGTGCCCGGGCCATCCTTGCTCCAATGGAGCCCTGGCTGCGGGAGGGGAAGAGAGAGAGAGGAAGGAGAGGGGGGTGGGGGGTGGAGAAGCAAATGGGCGCTTCTCCTATGTGCCCTGGCCGGGAATCGAACCCGGGTCCCCCGCATGCCAGGCCGACGCTCTACCACTGAGCCAACCGGCCAGGGCAGTACTGTTCTTATCAGCATTTATGAGTAGAGCTTAGAGAAGCTAGGCAACCTGTATTTTATTATACTGCTTATAGGGGATGGAACTTGGGATTTGCATCAGGTGTTTGAATAACTCAATTAGAACTTATGAGCCTGACCATGACTGTGCTTTTCTACAATATCTGGTACTGGATTTGTAAGAACTACTGTTGTGATTATTAGTTTTTCCTTTCTGGATTCATGATCCAACCTTCATAGCTTATATTAAAACAAAACAGGCCTAGCAGTCCTATGTGACTTGCCGGAGCTACCAAACCTGGTTAATGGGAGATTTGGAGCTAGAACTCTGGTCTGTTGGGGGTCTAGTTCTCATTCTATTATACCTAAATGTTAAAAATATGATTATTATTTACCCCAAAATTAATTCAAAATGTATCAAAGACCTAAATATAGGATCTAAAACAATAAATTACATAGAAGAAAACCTAGGTACTAAACTTATGGATCTTGTCCATAGAGAACATCTTATGAATTTGACCCCAAAGGCAAGGGAAGTAAAGGCAAAAATAAATGCACGGGAATATATTAAACTAAAAAGCTCCTGCATAGCAAAAGAAACTGACAACAAAACAAAAGATAACTAGCTAACCAAATGGGAGATGATATTCATAATCATCAGCTACCTGGCCAGGCTCTGGAAAGGGATTGATATCCAAAATATATAAAGAACTCACAAAGCTCAACAACAAACAAACAATCCAATTAAAAAATGGGGAGAGGACCTGAGCAGACACTTTTCTCATGAAGACATATACATACATAACAAATAGATACATAAAAAGATACTTGTCTTCATTAGCTATTATAGAAATGCAGATCAAAAACACAATGAGTTACCACCTCACACTTGTTAGATTGGATGTTATCAACAGGACAGGTAATAACAAGTGCTGGAGAAGCTGTGGAGAAAAAGGAACCCTCATCCACTGCTGGTGGGAAAGTAAACTGGTACAGCCACATGGAAGACAGTATGGCAGTTCCTCAAAAAATTAAGACTAGAGTTACCATGTGACCTAGCGATCCCTTTACTGGTTATCTACCCCAAATACTCAAACACTTGTACACAAAGACATACGCAACCCCATGTTCATCACAGTAGCCAAGACATGGAAACAACCAGAGTCCCTCTATAGAGGACTGGATAAAAAAGATGTGGTACATATATACAATGGAATATTACTGATTTTTATGAGACCATCAGTACCCTGATAACAAAACCAGAGAAAGACACTACAAAAAAAAAGTTATAGGTCAGTATCACTGATGAACACAGATACAAAAATTCTCAACAAAATATTAGCAAACCAAATTCAGCTGTACATTAACAACACCGGTTTTATATCACTCTTTCCCTTGAAGACTGATTTTCTTCATTTGCTTGCTCAACCTGAGAATTCTAATTTTGCTTATGTTCTTAATTATTTGTGGACCCTTTTAATTTAGAGGCCTCAGAACTTTCACAAATTGAGGTCTTGTTAGTCAAGCTCTTTCCTTTTTAATAAGATGAAAGTTAGACTTAAACATTGAGTTTGTGATGTATGCATTAAACGGTAAGGATTTTTTCAGTTCTCAACTGCTTTTGTAGGATCTGTCCTATTGATTATTCCTACAAGAGTATCACTATTGTCAATTTTTAAAACCCTGCCTTAGATTAATAAAGACATTGAAAAGACACGCATCTAAATTCTCCCACATACAGAAATAGTCTAACTTAAACCGCATACAAATCAGTGAAATAAGAAGGCTATTTGTGTTTGCTGGATGTCTCATTATAGATTTTTAGTTGCATCTCCACTTCTTATTTTTTCTAATTTAATTTAAAAACAGAATTTTTATTGCTAGTGTTCTGCTATTCTGCCTGCCCCTTACACCCCCCTACACACACACACACAAAAGAAACCCTGTGCTTACTTTCCTGAGGCCTCTGTATTCACACTCACTTTAATGAAAGTTCTGAATATAAAGTAGTTAATTGATACCATTTACAGCAGCACTGTGATAGTTCCATATGGCTTTTTTGGTAATTCCAGCTGCCTCATTATAAACTGTCATTGCAAAACCTCTTGATTAAAACCCAAACATCCCATAGGTAAAATACTGCTTACGTTTCTCCAGACTCTACACTTGTTGTGGTAGAAATATGAGACTGTGTTTGTGTGAAGGTTATTTTGTGCAAAATGTGTTGATTCCAAGCACATGCTTGAGCGAGACTCACTCAGGAGAAGTCAGAAAGCTGGCTTGAAACTGTTTTCTTCAGTATGTGTAGGGAGCAGTGTTTTACGCTGGAATTATTTTTTTCTTTCTGCATACTCCATATGAAAACGACAACACTAGGCCTTGTGTAGATTAATCTGAACTGTAAGAGAAAATGATCTCTTTAGAAAAAGACCTCTTTGGGCAGTGAGTCATTCTGGATACCTATTTCCCAAACAGCTGAGCATAATTCTTTTTCCAACCATATAAATCTCTAAAGCAGTGATTTTCAACTGGTATAACGTAAGAATTTTTAAAACATGAAATACTTAAACTATTTAGTCAGGCGCACTGACCTCTTTCCCTTAGATTGTCAAATAAAAAATGACAACAGTCGGCCCTGGCCTGTTTTCTCAGCGGTAGAGCGTCGGCCTGGCGTGCAGGGGACCCAGGTTCGATTCCCGGCCAGGGCACATAGGAGAAGCGCCCATTTGCTTCTCCACCCCCCCCTTCCTCTCTGTCTCTCTCTTCCCCTCCCGCAGCCAAGGCTCCATTGGAGCAAAGATGGCCCGGGCGCTGGGGATGGCTCCTTGGCCTCTGCCCCAGGCGCTAGAGTGGCTCTGGTCGCAGCAGAGCGACGCCCCGGAGGGGCAGAGCATCGCCCCCTGGTGGGCAGAGCATCGCCCCTGGTGGGCGTGCCGGGTGGATCCCGGTTGGGTGCATGCAGGAGTCTGTCTGACTGTCTCTCCCAGTTTCCAGCTTCAGAAAATTTAAAAGAAAAAAAAAATGACAACAGTCAATGCAACAATAGCCATCCAGTGTGAATGAATCAAAATTACATTTTTTTTTTCTCAGACTGGCTAAAAATATGGTTTGGTGTGCCACAAAATTTTAGTAATTAGTTTATGTGTGCCATGAGATCAAAAGGTGGAAGATCACCGTTCTACAGACACCATGTTAAATTTATCACACATTTTTCTGCAATTTGAAACAAGATATATAGTTAAGCTATTTAATAACTCAGGGTCATTGTTATGAATATCAGAGAACACTGGGCGAGAAGCCACCGTAATCGCTCACTCGGATCACCACAGTAGCTTCCTACCTCATTTCCCAGCATCTACAACACATGCCCGTGCTTTCTCCTCCACTCAGCTGCTATGTGATCTTGAAGTAGAGGTATCTGATCATTTCAGTAGCCTGCTTTTTAAAAACCTTCAAATGGCTTTTCAGGTGAAATTGAAGATTTATAATGTAGCCTACAGAGTTCTCCACCACACCTCCTTTTTCCAGACTCCAACTATACAGATCTTGTTTCAAATCCTTTATAATTCTGGGATAATTCCCAGCTAAAATGGCAGAATGAAAATGCATTAAAGAATTTCTCTCTCCTAATACTTTATAAAATGTACAAAACAGTAATAAGTCATCAACCATAAAGAAAAACTTGTCACCAGTAGCAACCAAACAAGAAAAAAGGCAATGAAAGAAACAGAGGACTCAACAGCAGGCAAAGTTTTGAAAATTGTATTTCCAAATCCAGAAGGAAACAAACTGAATTTTTTGTTGTTGTTTTATTTTCATTCTGTTTGGTTTATGCTCCTCCCCTTCCACCCCCAAAACACTAAGTTTATTTTTCTGAGCAGCATGAAAGGAAATTGAATAGCAACCATATATAGTAAGTCCTCAATGTTGTCAGTAGGTTCTGTGACTTAAAGCAAAACAAAATGGAAAAGAAACTTAAAGATATATGCAAAGCAACATAATCTTTTTTTACTATCTTTTGGGAATTCAGCCCCCTTTTTTTTTTGAGTGACTTGCATTTTTGAGTCTTTCTAAACATTTAATTTAGAATACATAGAGCCAGCCCTGGCCTTTGGCTCAGCAGTAGAATGTAGGCCCTGGTGTGTGGAAGTCCCAGGTTTGATTCTCAGTCAGGGCACACAGGAAAGCAACCATCTGCTTCTCTACCCTTCTTCCTGCTCCTTTCTCTCTCTCTCTCTTCCTCTCTCTCTCCCCCCCTTCTCTCCCCTTCCACCTCCCATTCCTTCTCTCACTGCCATGACTCATTTGAGCAAATTGACCCTAGGCACTGAGGATGTCACCATGGCCTTTTCTCAGGCACTGAAATAGCTCAGTTGCTGAGCAACAGACCAACTGCCTTTGATGGGCAGAGCAGTGCCCCATAGAGGGCTTGCCAGGTGGATCCCTGTCAGGGTGCATCCAGAAGTCTTGTCTCTCTGTCTCCCTACCTTTCATTTAATAAAAACATAATGATAAAAAAATAAAGAATACATGGAACGGCCTGACCAGGCGGTGGCACAGTGGATAGAGCATCGAACTGGGACTCAGAGGACCCAGGTTTGAAACCCCAAGGTCCCTAGCTTGAGCATGGACTCATCTTGTTTGAGCAAAGCTCACCAGCTTGAATCCAAGGTCGCTGGCTTGAGCGATGGGTCATTCGGTCTGCTGTAGCCCCCTGGACAAGGCACACATGAGAGTGCAATCAAGGAACAACTAAGGTGTTGCAACGAAGACTTGATGCTTCTCATCTCTCTTTCTATCTGTCCCGTTCTCTGTCACACACACACACATGCACACACACTACATGGAACCAACAATTCTTTATTTTTATATTCATTTTTCTTGAGTTCTCCCCATAGCAACCCTATCATATAACTACTGTTACTCTCTGCACTCCATTGATGAGGAAACCGAGACTTATAAAGATTACATTATTTTTTTGTCCACACTGATATCTAATATTCAGTTGAATCCAGAGGGTCATATTCTCTGGATTCATTGAAAAACTAACAACTTAAAGCAAAATGTTCAAAAATCACCAATATGTAATTATAGCACCATGGTGCTAGATTATTTTTGCATGAGATAACACCACTATGTCTTTTATAATCTTTGTAGCCAAGTTTAGGTCTAGAAATCATGTTTATGATAAGATTATACATTTATTTGACTCTGTGTAAAACCTCTTAAAAGAAATTTTTGAACAACTAAGTGTTGTAGTCAAAAGACCTGAATTTTACTTTCAGACAAAACCAGTTACTACTTTTGTGCCTTTGCATAAAACGATGTAATCTCTTAGGCTCCAGTTTCCTTGTCTGTACATGGAGGAAGTTCTACTTACAGGAGCCCCAAGTTCTTTCCAATATAATGTTCTCTTTATAAAACATAAAGCCTTCTGATTGAAGTGTGCCAGGCAATAGACTTACTTTCACGCAACATTTTCTAAAATGCAAACTTTTTATTCAATGTCCCAGTTTTTAATGAATTGTATAAAAATGAATCTAATAAGTTTACCGATTACTTCACTATTAATAAAAATCATAGATGTAGCATAAAACATTCAGGACAATTTTGAAATGAAGCAGCAAAGTAGCAGATAAAAATTTGTACTTAGTGATCTGGATAATAACTTAAATCATTCTGTATACTATCAATCTGCTATACAGTGGAGTTACAGTAAAATTATTGGCCCGGCATGTATCGACAATTGACTAAAGAGAATCTGAGAATCCTGGGATACTGAAGTGTTACCAGAAAACACCTTGTTTCTATTTATTGGACCACATGTTAAGAGGGTTCATTCTGGACCATGACAGCAAGTCCTTTAACCCCCTGCTAATCAATTTTAATCTACCATAAGATTATACCTAGCTCTAATCACGTCATGTTCCTTCTTAAGGATTTTTAATGACTCCCTGTTGCCTACAGAATTAGGTCTAGACGATTAAGCCTGGTTTTCAAGGCTCTCCAAGGTCTGGCTCCAGCCTGTCTTTCCAGCCTCATTTTCTATCAACTTCCCTTTCTGTGCCTTTCACACCAGGCCATCTGAACTACTTCCTTTCCTGGGACATCGCCTCTTTAATACCTTGCTCATGTGGTCCTGCTGTTTTCATTGCCCTTGACCTCATTATCAGCTTTTCACTCTCCGTCTTTCCAGACTCAACTCATATACCACTTCCTTCGCAAAGCTTTCCTTGATCTCCACAGCCAGAATTTCTCTCTAATGTGGAGTACAATAGGCCTTTATCTGTGACCCCTATCACTTCTTCATTCTTAATAGCGGTTTTTAGATATATGACTTACTAGGCTGGAAATTTCTTTAGAGTTAGTTTTAGTCAAATACATTCTTGTATGCTGAAAAACTGCTAGCTTATAACATGGCCTTAGACATAAGGAGTCTGCAATTAATATGTTAAATGTATGACTGGCATGCACTGGTTAGTTTTGGGCCCAGCATACCTTTATTAGGTATCTACTTTATGCAAATCACTTTAGTACAAAGTGTGAGACATAAAAAGGTTGATAAATATAAGAGATGAACAAAAGAAGTGTAATGGTTTCTCAGTTTATAAAAAATAAGAGGTGAAAATACCCTCCTAACAACAATAACAAAAACCAACAAAATACTAACTCAAGCAAAATAGTTTTCTTTTGGTTGTCAACTCCAACTGCAGAAGGCAGGGACTGGAATTAGGCTGGGTTACAGGTGATCACTCAGTCTGATGCGGGGGTTGAATGTGAAGAGAGTGCCTCGCGGTGAGGTTCACACTCAGGAGAGACTTCGCTGTGTTCTCTTGCCCTATGCCACACCCCAACATAAAGCACCGTGTTAGTAAAGGTTTACAAGTTTTGAGAATGAATACACAAGAACAAGGCAGCTGCGCGTACTGGTTATGAGTATGGATACTGCTAATTCATATCCCGTCTCCAGCCCTGTGAGTGTATGACACTGGGCACGTTACTCAATCCATCCCTTTCACAGATGCCTCATCTGAAAAAATGGGAAAATATTGATAAACTATCCTCAATTTAACTGGGTAGATAAGCGTGTGCAAATGAGTGTGTGTGTTTATGCCCCTTAGACTAATGTCCGGCACATGATGATAGGCATTAGATAATTGTTAGCTACTATTAAGGAATATATTTTTGTAGAATCAAAATGTAAATGTAGAAAAAGTAGTGCTCACTAAATCTTCAAATAAAAAAAGTATTATTGATACCCTTAAAGGCTCATTGAGTAGGATTTAATTAGGCATAGAGTAATGAGTAATTTGAAGTGATAATTTAAAATTTAATTTCAAGTTGAGTGATAGTATTTGAGAAAAGAAATAGCATGAAACAATGAACCTGATCATATTTGCATTAAGCCACAATGAAAATTAGGGAAAGAAAAAGAATTTCTAGACAAAGAACAGGGAAAGGCCAAGATTGGAATGAAGAAACTCACATTAAATTGGGTTGCTTTTTCAGTTGGTATCATACTAAATGCGGTTACCTATGCTAGACTTAGTAAGTGAGCTCTCACACCTGCGTGGTATCAGGAACCAGTCAAAACAGTGTCTGTGTTTATATTCGTTCCCTGTGATTCTGAAATGTTTAAAGATCCTTCTTTCTTTTTTAACAACAAATATTTATTGACTGACGGCGTGTCAGGCATTTTGCTTGGAACTGCCTTTCAGCCAACCAGGTTGTTGAGTAGGAATTGGCAATGGAACTAGAGGGCTAGGAAACTGAGCTAAGTGCAGGGTTGGGCTGGAAATATCAATGCAGGAGTCATTCATGTGAAGGTGGTTGCTGAAGCTTCCTTTGAATGAGACGAGTGTTATGAATGAGAACTGCTAGGATCCATGTTTCAGATATTAAATAGATTTTGAATGAGGTCTGGGACAGTTTTTAAAGCCCTTTTATCTATACTTAAGCTATGTGTTAATGTGATATCATTCACTTCCCTGTGCAGGTGGATGATTGCGGCTTTTCTTTGAATCATCCTAATCAATTCTTTGTTGAGAGCCAAAGGATTCTAACTGGTGGTAAAGACATCAAGAAGGAACTCATCCAACCAGAAACTCCACAGCCCAAACCAAGTGTCCCGAAGACCAAGGATGCACCCTCTGCTCTGGCCTCTCTCAGTGCCTCCGTGGAAGTGGATATGGAGGGCCTGGAAGATTACTTTAGTGAATGAGATTTGGACAGTTTGTGACCCTTTTTCCTCACTAACTTTCACTTCCTACTTTTTCTTTTTTAACCTTTCTGTTTAACTCCTCCCACACACACCCCCCCCCACACACACACCCTGATCCATCTATGTCTCAAGCAGGTTTGCAGGTAAAAACAAAGACATCCACCATATTTTACTTTAACAGAGAAACAAAAGAATTTCTCTTGAAATCTAACACTTAAATGGTGTGATTTAAGTCCTGTTTTAGGAGATAAAACAGCTTTCTAGACTGGTTACACTCCCCTGGGAATAATAATACAGCTTCAAACTTTTACTTTAACCCTTATTGTTGTCATTTGGATCCAGCCCTTTTTTGGATCATTTTTGTTAATAAATATCAAAATGTATATGAGTGTGTCTGTGTATAATTGCAAGAGTCATATTATGTCATACCAGATTAGACATTACCTTCATTTTTGAAGTGGTATTTTGGCATACCAATGAAGATGTTAAACTTTTTCTTTTCTTGGCTATCTGGCTATTCCACATCAGCGGGGAGAGCCGTGGCCCCTTGAGTGGCAGCAAACTCCACTGAAAGGAATTGTGACTTGGGAATTAAGAGAAAAGAATTATGTGGTCAGCTATATAATTAACAGATAGAAGCGTTTTTGTTATTTAAAATGATGGTAACTCCTATGTGCCATCAGTTTCCATTCACTCTGGGGCCGGGTTCACAGAGAATAAATAAACAACTACTAAAGCAAGAAGGTTGTAAGGAAAGTCTGAAGTGTTTCTTCATTCCACCCTCCAACTTCCGTACCCGTGGCTCCAGTGGTTGCTATGAGTTGCCCGGCAGGTTTAGTAAGTTCATTAAGCCCAGTTAGGAATGTACTGATATTTACAGTAAGCCCCTGCCCTCCAGCACCAGCAGCGGGATTTAGTCAATGTCACGGACAGTTGCAGACATACTGGAGCGGTGCCCTGCTCTTTGCCTGCCTGTGGTGAGGGGGGCCCTGTACTCAATGCGAGGCAGAGCAGTGGCCTTCTGGAGACCCGTATCTGACGATTTCCCCTCTGTGGCCTCGGCTCTCCCAGAGGACCGGGGGCTCTAAGGAGGGAGACCCAGGTTGAAATGGAACCCTCCCTCATCTGTTACCTTGGATTATGTAAACGTATCAGTCTATTTCTGTCCTCTTTTCCTGGTGAAGAGGGGTCCTTTCCCTTCATCTGCTTGAATCAGATACTAACGAAACTGAAAGGAGGACATTGTCTCTACAAACCTGATCTGTTACAGGTTCGTGTTTTAGACCCCATGGAGAACTGCAGCAGTGGGAAGAGGAGGACATCAACAGGAGCAGGCAGTTGTCGGAACCTAGAAATGGCCGCTGATCGGGGTTTTCTTTTAAGCTGCTCGGCAAAGATTTCTTGAAATATTTGGTGATATATAATATAATGAGATACCATCTGAACCTTTACTTGTCTTTGTGAATTATTATTACCTAGTTCAGAAAACAGTATTCTTCCATTACAAATTACCCAGATAAATGTCTCCCTTCTGAAACCATCTGCTTTTCTTTTTATCATTTATAGTTCTCAACAGGAATCTGATGATTGCCTACCACTTTATCCAGGAACTGCAAAACCATGAGCCTTTTTTTTTAATGTTAAGAACAAGTGCTGCATGGGGCTGTTTTAACCACGGAATTAAGTTAGCTTTAGAAAGCCAAGCTCAGAAATGTAGGTCTCTGTTGTATTAAAAAGAAGGGAAATATTAGAAGCCATCTCACTGCTGTAGTTCAATGAGAAATCTTATGACAGGGTATTTCATATGTGGCAACATTTCACAAGGCTGTCTTTTCTACTGCCTCATGTTCGTTCGCCTGCTTTATGAAGCCTGGGCTCTCACCAGCTAACAGGACAGAGCCATTAACAGCGCAGGATATGTGTCTTAGCTGACTTATTTTATACTGGCGGCCCCAAGAATTTATCATCCTACTTGAATGTTTTATGTGTTTCTAGTCAAACCCCAAAATAACACTAGTTTAAATATTAGTTGTATTACAAGTTCAGTTTCTTTGTAATAAGGCTTGATCTCCTGTCATGTATTATACAGGAAAAGATATAAATATTGTGTGAAGTCTGTAGATTAGAGGATAGGGTTAGAGGTTTATACAAGACGACAGAAATTAATGCCTTTCTGGTGCTTTTTGGAGTTGGAAAAAGCAGTTTTATTTTTCATGCTTCACAGGTCTTGACAATTTTTATTTGTTTTCTTTGAAAACAGACCTGTTTGAATTGGATGATATAGGAAGAACCCAAAAGGATGATCAAAAGACAGCAGCCTCTTTTCAAAACGGTAGCCAGTGAAAAAGAATGAGTCTTCCAGGTCTTTTAACTTCTGGTTTGTTATGACCTCTTCGAAGAGGAGAGGCTGTGTGATTACCAGAGACAAAAGAAGACACAGCAGAGGAAAGAGACTAGGTAGGAAATTGGTCGCTGGCGGAAGCAATGATATTGTTAGTGAAGATTCTATCATATTTCTTTCATGTTGCTCCTCCGTAATGTTTCTTTCTCTGCCTATAGACTGCAAAACTCTTAATTGCCATGTGCATAAAGCATCACTAGGAAGATTTTAAGTAAACTTTTTAGGACTGCTTATAATATTACAGAGTCATAAAAGTGAATAGGTACAGATTTTGAATGAGGGAGCAAAATAAAGCAATAGGAAAGATCTTTAATTCATATAGAATTTTAATAAGCTGAGGGATTTCTTCTCTCTCTAAAAGCATTCAGTGTTTTTCCTTGTTACTCTTTGCTGTCTTACTGATACTCAGGGTCTCCGCAAGCAAACTTCTGTAATTCTTTGCAAAGAAGAAAAGAGAACTTCTGGGATTTAAGCTTGAAAGGCAAAATGAGACGACGCTCAAGTTCTGGTTTGGTTAGATGTCTCCTGTTTGCAAATTTAATCAAGGTCTTCCACAGGCATCAGCTTGACATTAAATTTAAGTGCCCATTAAAGTGAAAGTTTGACAGCAGCTCTGAATGTGAAACTCAGTCTGAGGACATCTTTACAGCTGGAAGGGGAAAAAAGTTGAGAAGCCTCAAACCACTGTGGTAATTAGATCCATTTGTTAACTTCTAATGTTGGCGAAGGGAGGGTGAGAGAAGGTTGACGGAGAGGCGGGAGAGGCAAGAAATGGCCGTCCAGCACTCCCTTTTGAAATTGTGCAAGCGGACTGTGCCTTGCAAAGAAAAATGGCCGGCGACCCCTCGGACAGATGCGCAAGAAGGGGGAATCATTGTCAGAACTCTTTTTGGTCTGTCTTTTCTTTCAGCGCACAGACAGAACTGCAGTGTGTGAATACTGCGTTTTGAATAGATGTGCCTGTTTGGTGGTCAGGCCCTTTGGAAGATGCACAGCATTGTTAGGGAGGGGGCCTTCCAAATACATCGTTGGCCCGAAGAGTTACGTGTTTCTCACAAAGGGTGTCCAACTTACATTCAGGTAATCACTTATTTGCCCAAAGCTTCTGGCCTTCTTTCCAATATGGAGTGCCTTCTTGACAGGTAACTATTGCTCAAGTCTAAGACTTTTCACCATAATTGGCATTGTAAGCAATTAGCTGTGTGACTTTATGGAAATCTTGTCACCTGTTAGGAAATTATCTTCCCACTTCATCCGACCTTCCTGCCTAAAGTGATAGCAGTTCCTGTTATTGGACTTGCTTTCTATCCCATAAGCACTTTCTGTCCATGGCTTCATGACATTTTATTTTCTCCAAGAATTATCACTGTAGAACCTAATCAAAAGCTAAGGAATATCTCTGTGTAGAAAGCTTCTGTATTTCCCCTGAGTCTTCAATTGCTGTACTGTTTCTGAACATTGATGACAAGGTAGTGAAACAACACTGCTAATAAATGCATGATGGATTTTCCCAT
The DNA here is from genome assembly GCF_036850995.1 of Saccopteryx leptura. Taxonomy (NCBI): domain Eukaryota; kingdom Metazoa; phylum Chordata; class Mammalia; order Chiroptera; family Emballonuridae; genus Saccopteryx; species Saccopteryx leptura. The sequence continues at coordinate 363,351,523 of NC_089503.1, read as the reverse complement.
TCAGCCCTGCGTTTCGAGGTGTTCATTCACCCTAATAGAACTGGGAGGCTCTTTAAGGGTTTTTGATTTTATTTAGTTTTGCACTGAGTGCATAGAAAGAAAATAAATTCTGCAAATGATACATTTCATTTAAGACTGTGTAATAAGAAAACTAACCATCTCATGCAAATTTTCCTGTTTTATCCCTGCTTTTTTTTTTTTAATTATAGCTTGCACTTGGGTCATAGAGTATACTAAGATCATTACTGACTAGAAGGACACAGTCCTAACATGCTTCTCTTCTGTTTTCCCTTTCATTGCTGAGAATCAGAAGGGTGGTTTAATAATTGTCGACCACTCTTACCTCTCTGTTCTCTCTCGAGTTCCTCCCTGGTGCTGTTTTCGCTCCGTGAGTCTCTCTGGTGATCTCATTCACTCCCATGGTGTTACTTCCCATCTATATGCAAATAATTCCCAAATCCGTATCTCCGGCTTCCATCTCTGAGCATAGACACCCCCCCCCCCCCACGCATCCAGCTGCTTCTTGGGCCTCTCTATTAGGGTGTCCCACCAGTATCTCTAAGACGTCCAAAACCAAACCTTTTCTCTTTCTTCCCATGGGTCTGTCATTGTAGAAACGCTGAAGTT